>NW_024354498.1:947317-1092412 GCF_902729225.1 Pteropus medius
TAATAGGAAACCATTTAAGTTAAATAGCATATATGATTTGCTTAGAGGATAGTGAGTTGAACACATTCTTTGAGGCGAGGGCTAGTATTTGATGTACTGGAAGGTGGTTGCTGGAAAAGGGAGTTAGTCAAGTCTTTGTCTTCTCAGCACATGGAGGTCGCTAAGACTGACACTGGTTTCTCTTTCTACTTCCTTAAGGGTGGACAGTTTTATGCCCTATCCAGACATACAGAACTCCAAGTCAGAATTTCAACAGTAAGGCATGTATATTGCATTGTGTGTTTACTGCCCATAGTTAGATTTCTTTCTGTCATTACATATTTGACTCTTTTTATTCCATCTACCTCTCTCCTCCCCCCTCCTCCCATCCTCTGGTAAACATTAGTCTATTGTCCATGTCCATGAGTCTCTGTTTGTTTGTCCTGTTTGTTTGTTGCTTTTAGGTTTATATCCCACATATAAGTGATGTCATGTGATTTTCAACTTTTTCTGTCTGGCTTCTTTAGCTTAGCGTGATTATCTCGAGGTCCATCCATGTTGTCGCAAATGGCAGTGTTTCATTTCTTCTTATGGCTGAGTCATATTCCATTGTATATATGTAACGCAGCTTCTTTAACCAATCATCTATCGTAGGACACTTCAGTTGCTTCCATGTCCCGGCCACTGTGAATAATGCTGCTATGAACATTGGTGTGCAAATATCTTTTCGGATATGGGTTTTCAACTCTTTGGGATAAATATCCAGAAGAGGGATTGCTGGATCATATGGTAGATCAATTCTTAGTTTTCTGAGGAACCTCCATCCTGTTTTCCATAGTGGCTGTACCAATTTGCAGTCCCACCAGCAGTGTATGAGGGTTCCTTTTTCACCGCGTCCTCTCCAACATTTGTTATTACTTGTCCTGTTGATTATAGCTATTCTAACAGGTGTGAGATGGTATCTCATTGTGGTTTTGATTTGCATTTCCCTAATAGCATCTTTTCAAATATTTGTTGGCCATTTGTATCCCCTCTAGGGAGAAGTATCTGTTCAGGTCCTCTGACCATTTTTTGATTGGATCTTTTTTGTTGTTGTCGTTATTGAGTTATATGAGTTCTTTGTATATTTTGATATTAGGCCCTTATCGGAGGCGTTGCTTGCAAATATATTTTCCCATTCGTATGGTTGTGTCTTTACCTTGTTGATGGTTTCTTTTGCTGAGCAGAAGCTTTTTAGTTTGATGTAGTTGCATTCATTTATTTTTGCTTTTACTTCCCTTGCCTTTGAGGTCAAATTCATAAAATTTTCTTTAAGTACAAGGTTTAGTTGCTATGTTTTCTTTCTATGCATTTTATTGTTTCAGATCTTATATTCTGGTCTTTAATCCATTTTGGTTTATTTATTTTTTTTGTTTACAATTTCTTAGTCAATATTTAAAGCATTTTCAGTGTTAGATTATTGTTGTGATATGTTTTTATATTAAAGATATTTTCTTTCAAGTGTTATATTTTACTTTTAACTTCCAGTTTATAAGTATTGTATACAATTATTTATACACTTCTATAGTCACTGGCTTAATGATCATTTTCAAATGTTTTATTTCATGTTCTCATTTTTGAACTTTTAAATATTCAGTTAAGTTGGAAAAATATCAAAATATTTTCTTCAGAAATGACATGAAATACTCCATGTTGTCTGCCCTCAATACCTGCAAACAGTTTTCTGATGCCTTGATCCATAGGGCAATACTTTAGTTGACTATAAAATTCGAAATCATATTTTTTCCCATAAAACTTACTAGAAATTGCTTCTTTATCTTTTACTGTGTGGTGTGTCAGATATTTCTGAGACTAGCCTGATTATTTTTCATTACGTGAATTATTTTTAACCATATTTGTAAGATATATTAAAATATCTCATTACATATAATAATTGAAATATAAATAAATATACTAAAATACTACTATTGATAATAAGTATATAATAATGAAGCTGATGGCCCTCCCGGTTGACAAAACTGGAATTTTCTGCTATTTCACCATTATTTGGAGGGAATCACACTTTTTCATAATTGCCTTCCAAGATAGCACATATTGCTTTCATCCACTAATAATAACTTAAAAATAGATTTTATCAAGTCTATTTTTTTGTTTCTTATATGACAATGTTATCTTTAGAGTGGTCCATGAAGTCATTATAACACCTTAACTTGCTGAAGAGGAAAACGTTTTTCTTTGGCTCTGAGTCTATTTAAATTTCCTCTGTATCTGACTAAATAACGTTCAGGAAGGAAATCACTCTAGAATGTACTTTATTAGCCTAAAGGTTTTTAATGGACAGTTCCGTGGAGTCTATGCAGTATCTTTTCCTTCAGAATATCTTAAAAGGTTAATTTAAAATTACTGCTTTAATTACTGCTCTAATCCCTTTTAAGTGATGGGCTTGGCTTTGTGGTAAAAAAAGCAAATGCATGGGAAAGTGCTTTGTAAACAGACACTGTGGGTGAGATGGTGGGACATATAGAGGAGCTTTGATGTCAGAGGGTTTACATTCCTAACCAAGGATTGGAAAATAGCTACTTGCAAGCCGATAACTTTTTAAATTGAAATTATTTGGGTAACATTTGTTAATCAAATAGGTTTCAAGTGTACAATTCAATAATATATTATATATATGTTACATTATGTGTTCACCTCCCGAAGTTAAATCCTTCTGCAGTCAAATATTCGACCCCCATTAGCCTTATCTATCTCCCCGCTCCTCACCTTCCCTCTGGTAGGCACTAGAGTCTTGTCTGTGTCCATGAGTCTCTGTTTGTCATGTTTTTTTGTTACTCTTAGTTTTATATCCCACATATGAGTGAAATCATATGGTTCTCAATTTTTTTTGTGCCATTTGCAACAACACTGATGGATCTTGAGATTACCATGCTAAGCAAGCTGATAACTTTGTTGTTTCTTTTAAAATAGGGACAATGAAAGTACCTACTTGATATAATTGTATGATAATTAGAATAGAATGTATATGAAGCAGCTAGCACAGTATCTGGCACAAAATAGCTTTTTGATAAAAGTTAATTCCCTCTCATAAAAGGCCAGAGATCTTGTCAGCTGCTATTGTGCTTTCTTAGAAAGACGAGTAAATAGGTAGAGAAAAATTAGCATTTCCCATTGAAATTGATATCCATCCAGGCATCCCTCCTATAAAAGCCATGATTACTAGTGGAGGAAACCAATTTGTCCTACCCTGGAAAACAATTGTCAAAACACCTAAGAAACATGGTGAAATAGCAGAAAAGGCCAGTGGTGTCAGCCAGGAGGCCCGTCAGCCGAACTAGGCACTTCCATCTCAGTAGTGACAGCGTTCTGAACTCCAGACCCTTTTTAATGTCCACACTCCAACTCCTTAATAGAAAGACTGGGCTTGGTGAAGCTCTAAAGCCTCATAGAAAGTGGCCACAAGATTCCTGGGTGTTAGGCAGTAGCCGGATAGGAGAGAGAGTACCTCTGAACTATGGGATGTGGGAGTGAAGAGATCGATTGTTTGACAATACCAGAGTCTAGCTGAACTTCTAAATTCAGAGAGGGATGGGCAGATAAATCAAAGTATTCTTCTTCATCCCTTTTTAGTAGCTTGGACTGGGAAGAAGAAAACTTGTCAACAGTTAGTTACATGACCATCTGAATTCATTCTCTCGGTCTAAGCTGCAAATTGGTTATTGATGGTCTCATGTCTCACACCAAGCAGAGTTTCTCAAGGGCTTATGAAATTGTCTGAGATATGAAAAAAGAATTATTATCTCTAAAATATGAAAAGAAAAACTCATTTTGCTAGAGTTCTCGAGTATGCAGCATGATTGCTAAGGTGTCATATCCAATTATAAATTAAATAAATTATGCTAAGACAATTTCAAAACCCAAATTACAAAAATCCTTTAAATATTATGTAGCAAAATATTTATATTAAATGTGGGATGTGAGTACATTCTAATGCATTTGGTATGATGTGGGACGGAACCTCTAAATTATGATGGTTTAAGAGTCTACCTAGATTTTAAAATTGGCTGCCAAGTGATTTTTATGTTCTTTGTAATTGAAGACTCTAAAAAGCATAAAATGTTTTCCCATTTCTTTGTGCAAAAATACTTCTATATTTTAGAAGCCTGAGTATTATGGAGTTGACTTGTTTCTGTGAGTTAATATGTTAAGAAAAATTTGAGTATATTTTTTAAGCTCTCAGGCCCATGTTCAGCAACATTTGCGTCTAAAAACAGTCCGCATTTCTGAAATATGAAAAGCTACAAACAATTAAATTATTGAAATGAAGTAATCATGAGGGAGTCATCAGTTAACATGGCCACCAGAGTCTTTCACTATAGGAATAAGCCTAACTTTTGGCAGTGATTTAGGTTCTTAAGCTTGACATTTGCTAATTTATCGTTTTGTTTGTGATCACATTAATTTGATGGGGGTCTGTCATCTTATCCAGGTTTTTAGAATATTTATGGTGATCCATTTTTTATAAGTTGAAACAGTTCACAAATTATATTGCAGAATCTGTCTATCAGTGCCTGTTTTGTCTTGGCATCAAAGATGTTCAGCAGAGTTTGCTCAGCTGTTCCATTACCGCTTTCGTTTCTGAACCTCAATATTTGATCCAGTTGTTAAAATTCAGCTCAGACTATAAATCACTGCTGTCAGGACTCCCTTTACAAAGCTCCTTGTTGATACTGTTCTTCATCCTTATTTCCTGATCTTGACAACACCTCTTAGGTCACTGGCTAAGCCCTGGTCAGGAAAACAGCAGCTACTCTAGGTTTTTACAGCAAGAAGAGGTTTTCTATTGGGAATTAGAGACTCACACAGCCATTGAAGCCTTGGGGAACAAAAATCAGGACGGTGGATTTCAGGAAATCTGCCATCTGCTGATGACTCACGCTCCTAGATGCAGTTGCCAGAGAAAAATTTTACTGTCTTTATTTTATGCCATTGACTAAGTCTCTTGCAGGTGTCTTTCATTGGTCAGATCTAGGTGAAACTCATGGAGTCTGGGAAATGTAGTTTCCAGACTTCATGCCCCCATTATAGAGGGGAGAGTATGGGAGAGTATTGGGGGTTCTGGAAATGGTTTTTAAAATTAACAAACAATATTTAGTTTGCAAGTGTATCAATAATGTTATTGCCCAGTCATTCAAAATATATTTGGGACATAACTAAATAAGCTCATGGTTATCAAACTGGACAGCATCAGAAATGCTGATGATTTTTATATCTCTTCTTCCTTTGTTAATATTTCTGTCCTATACATTAAGAAAATTTACATTTTTTAATTAAAAATAATTATTGGGGGGTGACATTAACAAAATCAAATAAGTTTCAAGTGTATCATTCAACAGTAAGCCGTATATATATTGCATTGTGTGTTTACCACTTAGAGTTAGATTTCCTTCCAACACCAAACATTTGTTCCCTTTACCTCATCTACCCCCCTGCCCTTTCCATCTGGTAATTGCTAATCCACTGTCTGTGTCCATGAGTATATCTGATAAAATCAAAATTTCCAACCCGGTGGGTCTGATTTTGTACTTTGTTGTTTCTCTTAGTTCTTCCTCATGGTTTACCTGTCTTACTCATGTACTTAGTGATTTCCTTTTGATTGTGAGCTCATGTTTCTTGGAACTTGGGTGCCTGTATTTATAGTGCATCGTTGCAGTGAGAATTTGTATTTACTTCTGCCAGGAACCCAGGGATGCCATCATCCTAGGATCATATAACCTAATTTTTCATCTTGAATTTTTTTGGCCATTCCGATAGTGTGAATTTAGACCTAAACCTACTTGAGTACAGACAAGTAGTTAAGGTTTGCGGGTTTTATTTGCCCTTCCTGTTTTATGCCAAGTCAGGACTAAGGCACGCATCTCTACCATTTTTTACTAGTTTACCAACTGAAGGTGTACCCCTTAAGGAACTGTACACCTACATGCGGGATCTTTAATCTGAATCCCATCTTTCTTAGATCCCAGGCTTCGTTTATTTCTTTTTCCCATACATGTGGCCATTAAAACTCAGGCTTTAAGTTGCTATCTGAGAGAGCTTACTCTGTTGGACTTAGATTGTTTTGTGTAGTTGATTTTTTTTTCTTTTACGCTTTTAATATGGATTTTATTCCGCTACTGGATTTTTCCTTTTTACAATATTTCCTTGTTATCTTGCTCCATTTTCCTTTCATTAAGACTCAAGCTTTATGTATCTGAACAAATATCCCTTTGTCTGAGAGGCCTTTCCTGACTCCATAATATAAAATAAAATGCCCTCCCCCATTCTCTTTCTTTTACATGTTAATTCATGTTATCATACTACGTAAGCCATTGTTATCCTGTTTATATTTTTTGTTTCTTTGATTATAGTCTGGGGGAAAATTGGTTTCTTGATAATTTCATGGAATCTATGCTTTGTCATTTACTTCATATCAGACTCTTTTCCTAAAAACGATTTCGACTCATTATCACAATTTAGTGTTCAAGTTATTGTAAATGCATTGTCCTGCCCTAGGTTTCCCTCTCTTCTAATCACCCATCCTCAATGCTTGCAGAATATCCTCTTTAAGTAAAATCCTTTACTCCTTCCCTTTAAAGCCTTTGTTAGATCTAGATTTCTTTATAGGAGAACTTCCATACTTCTTGTCCTAGTTTACATGGCCCTTTTAAAATCACTTCCTATCCTCTTCTTTAGTCCTGTCCTCTCCCTAACATTTATTTTTAGCTCCACTTTGATTAAACTTTGCCCTTTCTCTAATTATGCTTTGCTCTTTTGACTCCACTGTTTTATACATGCTATTCCCTCTGCCTGGAAAGTGATTCCCGAGCTTTGTTCATTGGACTAATCCTCATCATCGTCCAAGTTTCAGTTCAAATACCTCTTCAATAATATAATCCCCAACCTGTATTTTGTACCCACATCACACAGTTCACTCCCTTCAGCTAAGCCCCACAGCACCCCCTGCCCTTACCCGTTGTGTATTCTGTGCTTTTTGCTTAGACTCGTCTTTAGAACTGAATGACTTATTCCCCTAGCTGTGGATAATGTTGCCACTGACAGCCTTCAACTGTCGGCCTTCTTTGGGAATTTCCCTTGTATGCAAAGAGCTGCCTCACCCAAACTCTTGCCGCTTTCTCAGCGGCAAACTGCATCCCATGACTTGTTGATACTAGGATTATAAAAACCCGACCTCTTTTCCCAACTTAGGACAGCTCTGAAGGGCCGTCTCATCTCCAGAGTTCCCCATGGGGTCAGCTGAGGACATTGTTGAGACTGCATGGCAGACCACCCTTTCTCTGTGTCCAATCTCTCTTCCTCTCAGTCCTCCATAGCTGTTGATCCATTGAGCACTCCCTGATAAAATCCCTGCATAATTAAGCTTCTAAGAATCTGCATTCCATGGAAACTATACTGCGATAACACTGCTGTGGTTATCACATTTAATTTCCATTTTCCCCCACTGCTTTCTCCACTTAACTGTGAACTTCTTTAGGATGGTACCGTGATGCCTGTTTTTATTTCCTAAACATTTAGCATATGTCAGGCCCTGACATACAGTAGATGATCAAGAAATATTTCCTACATGAATGAATGGAAGGATATTCTTTTATTCTGGCTAGTTGGATAAGAAAATAAATATGTCTATTTTCTCTTTATCGTTTCTATGAGCTTATATGTTATCATTAACCTGCAAAATGTTCATATGCCCAATATTAGTTTTATAGCAGTGCCTACAATATATTACGATGATTCTGCTTTTTCCTTAAATATAATTAACTGAATAATATTGAATTTATTCAAGATTAAAATAAATGGTCTACAGAGGAATAAAATCTCAAAATCCATATGAACAAAGAAGTCAAATTTTTTTCCTGCAGAATAAAATCTGCAAGTGATAAAGTGATTCCTTTCTGAAATTAGGCTTATATTTATACAAAAGCTATTTGTTTGTATAAGCTAATGTTACAGATGACTTGAATTACTTTGAAAGGCTTACCTTTCTGTACGTTATAAGTTTCCATTAAACTTTTTGAAGGGCTACACTGAGGTTTATTCCACACTTGAAAAGGCATCTACATTTACATATACTCAGTATGTATGAAAGTATATGCATTCTTTTCTATTGATAGAGATATACAGAGGGAATATCAAACTGGTATCAAATTAGGACTCGGATGGCATAAATTCAAATATTTCTTTTCTCTTAGTTTCCGTTTCCTTTTCTGAAGAATAGGTCTGGTCACACAGGCTTACTCACCTTATGCAAAGGTTTCTCATCTCAGCACTAATTCTTTTTTGATGGGAGAGGGGACTGTCCTGAGCACTATAGGTTGTTTAGCAGCATCCCTGGCCTCTATCCACTAGATACCAGTTGCATTCCAGAGTGGTGACAACCAAAAGTGTCTCCAGACATTGCTGACCACCCTCCTGGGGGACAAATTGTCCTCAATTGAGAACTACTTCTCCTCAGTCAAGGTGATCTGTCTTTCCCCCTCAAGTCAACTGGAGTTAGTCTCTTGAAAGTCATCAATAAAATTTCACTTGCCGTATTAATGACACTTTCTTGGGCCTTTTAAATCTTAATGCTTTAAGATTTAATGATTTATCCCAGAGGATATTTCTAAAAATCTTAATACTTTAAGATTTAATGATTTATCCTAGAGGATATTTCTAAAAAGTTTTCATTTGTTTAGATCTCCTAGGGGACTGTGATTCTAAAAGATAAATTTGGGTAAGTCTGTGACTTGAGAACTTTCTTATAGAATAATGTTGTTTTTCTCCCCTTGGAGGAGGTAGCAAGGGTGACGTTATATTCAGGTTTTAAAATTTGGAATGTAAAATGTACCCTAGGTCACTGATAACTTTATACACATCAGTACAATCTGTCTATAGAAATGTTTTACCTCTCTCTTTGTAAGTAAGCCAAATGCTGTCTTCCTAGCCAAGATGACATAGGTGATCCAGAAATGATTAGAAATATTTATTAGTTTCCTTTCACTGCTGTAACAAATTACCACAAAATTATTGACTTAAAACAACACAAATTTAGCCTGGATATCAGAAGTCTAAAGTCAGTCTCACTGAGCTAATACACGGTGTCAGCAGGGCTGGTTCTTTCTGGAGGCTCTGGAGGAGTATGCATTGCCTTGCCTTTTGCAGCTTCTAGAGGCTGCATGGGCTCCTTAGCTCATGGCCCCTTACTCTGATAGCATTAATACAACCTGTGATTCTATCAGCACATCTTCTCTATCACTCTAACTCTACTGCCTCACAGATTTAAGGACCCTTGTGGTTATATTGGACTCATCTGGACAATCTAGTATATATCTCCATCTCAAAATCCTTAACTCAGACACATCTGGGAAGTTCCTTTTTCCAGGTAAGGAAACATATTCATAGGTTCCAGGGATTAGGACATGGACATCTTTGAGGGGCAATTATTCAGTTTACTACAAAGCTCCACTCCTCTGTCTGGTTCTCATATACCAAGAGGAAAGAGACCCACTTCTGATGAATCAGCTTTGGGAGGTATGAACTATATATAAACGAATCTGCTTTTGATGGACAAGAATGGTCATAAAAAAGATGGAGTGAAGAGTAAAGTGCTCCAGTAAGAGTATGGAGTTACCATAGTACATATTTTGCTTCAAATGATGTTTTGAGTCTCAACTCAAATCCCAGAAATTCCCCCCTTTAAAGAAGCCAAAGAAGCAATATACTGGGGTCTTGGCACAGAAAAATTGTGGTTCAAAATGGGTCAATAATATAAAATTTGTTCACTATACACATTTGTCATGCTTTGTGAGCAGAGGACGGAGAACAGGAGAGGGACCATTGGGACTACTGTGATTTTTTGAGCTATCCTTTAAGTCATGTGTAAATTTTCTACATATTCTATTCATTCTTAGAGGGCTTAGTAACTACCTTGTGAGAAGGTTTACACTATAAAGTTGACTATATGTTTCATATCTCTACATTTTCAAGCATGGATTGTGTGTGGGTGTGTGTGTGTGTGTGTGTGTACACCTGTGTATTCCACAAGATCCTTTAATTCATTGGACCTTAACATTCATCCTATGTCAAACTAACCTGTTTCCGTGCCAGACAGCACCTTTCAACCAGCTTAAAAACTACTTTTAACTTATTTTTATAACCAATAAATCTCTAAGAAGTATTTATTTTTATTATATTTTCTTAAGCATCTCTTTAAACTTTCACAGTCTTCCCATCACTTTTGCCTGAATTATCATAATATTCTTCAAGATCCTTTACCTAAAGTCTCGTCTCTTTTCTGTTCTCCTATATACTGTTTTACTGGATTAAAACACATCATCCTATTTCACCAACCCATATCATTCCCTTATTATGGAATGAAATCCAAATTTCAACATCTCAAATTTAAAACTCTCCAAAATTTAATTACAACTCCCTTTTCATTACATCAGCAACTACCTTTCATTACATCAAATACAAGTCCTTGCCCCAATCGATGTGTTCCACTCACTATCTGCTAAATGAATCATATATGCTGCTGAGGTAATTTAAAAGGTCAGATTGTTAAATCAGACTCTTTAGAACTACAGATTTTACCATGTGGCAAACTTTACTAATAACTCTGAGGACACAGGCAATTGCCAGAGTAAGGTGAAGCATGGAGAAGTCTGAGATGGCCAATGTAACTCTCAGGTTTTTTCTTTTCTACATTAGTATGTGCCCTGGATCAGATTTTACATCTAAGTTGCTGAAGTGGCACATGTGAGGCATCAGTTACACAAAGAGAGTTCTTTCAGTCACAAACATCCCCATTACATGCTATGATAATTACATAGCTAACACTGACATTGTCCAGTATGCTATATCTCATAAATTTTAAAAAATCCAGGTTTGTTTTCTATAAGCAATTTAGAGAGACCAGGTATATCCTGAGAAAAGCATTTCGCAGGAAAGAACTTCTCATTATTTCTCTACTAGTAAAGTACCATCATGAGGTCTGACTAGATTACCGTGTTACAAGACTTTACATGATCCTTTCTTTCTTTTCATTTCTCTCCTGAGGGTGTCCCAGGACCAGCTCCTTGCCATTTCCTTATCATCTACCATCTCTAAAACTTTCTCCCTCCATCTCCAAAGTTTCTCCGACAATTCTACTCCCTATAAAACCCCAACTTCAGTCCCAATTGCTCTATGATGTGCCAAATTGATTCTAGGTTCTGGTAATTTTATGAAACGTTAAATCACTATTGTATTTATCTTCACCCTGTCATTTAGCATTTATACTGGAAACATCACAAAATTGATTGGTTGATTTAATCATCAGAAAACCCTATAAGTGTACTATTTTCGTCTTTATCATACAAAATCATTAAGACATTAGAAGTTCAAGCAATTTGTTTAAGATCACAAGAGTAGAAGATCTGGTATTCAAACCTGGATCTGAGTTACACTTAGCATTAAATTTGCTTTAGGGCAAGAATATGAAATAGGTGAAATTGGTCTCTGAAGCCTACCCCTGTACCCTCCATCAATCCTGCTAATAGCTTGAAGGTATTACCTCAAAGCATGGCTTCATCCAGGTATGTTAACATTTAAAAACTGAGTGATTGAAAAAGATCATCCTTTAGTTTTTGTCTCCTTTCCATGCTACGTGGCTGGACAACAGGAATGAAACCCACATGATAAACTCAGACTATGTTTTCCTTATTCGCTCTTCCTCTATCCCTTCACCTCTCTCCTCTCATGAAATAGTGAACAAAAGGAGTCTTAACTATGACACATTGTTTTTTCGAAACCTTGTTTAAGATCTGTTTTTCCTATAGTTAAATTTAGAAAACAGTAACACCATGTCGAGTATGATTGGAATTCCTAATTTATGCCCACATTTTTCTGTGTAGCATCCAATTCTTCAAAGGCTGGAAACTGAAAACTACATTTCCCAAACTCCCTTGCAACTAGGATTCTGCATATGAATTAGCTTCCTTCAAGGAGATTCACTCATAAAAGATTTAACATCCAGACTTCAGGCAGAGACCAAATTTCAGATGCTGTTTCTACCTGCCCACAGAGGTTATAAAGCCAAGAGAGGGTCTAGAAAAAGCTGTGGTGTTCAAAATCAGTATTTCAGAATGAAGTAACCAACTTTGTGGGTAACAAGAGGCAGTTTTCCAGAGGCGGCCTCCTAATCCTTGGATCACATCTCTGGTAGCATGTTCTTAAACCCAAGTGTTTCAGTGATGGCCCCAGATTCCTACTCCTCCAGAGCCTCCAACACCTAAATCCCTGGTCTAAATCTCTTCTTTCTTAAAATAACTAGAATGATTTGTGTTTCCTGCTAGGAATCCTGACTTACACAAACACAAATTATAAATATTTTATAGCAGCAGTTATTTTCCCTGTTGCCTCTAAAGTTTAGAGGGTAAATCTTACACCAGTGAATTATTTACACTGAATAACTGCCACTACCTAGTTATAAATTATTAGTATTGCCAAAGATGGTATTAAATGGAGTCTTTCTTTAAATCGTGAGCTAAAAAGTGCTCTTGATATCTAGATTCCAGTGCTAACACTTGTTCTAAAAAGAGATTACTCTGGTATTTTCATCTTTATTCCCTCTTTCGACATTGTTTTTTTGCCAACATTAAGTTGAGATGAGTTGGGGAGCAGGCTTAAGAGACAAAGAAAAGAGGTCAGATGATTGGCTTGAAGTCTGCAACCCATCTTTTAACCATTTGGGTGACCCTTGACCAGTCAGTTTCTCATTCTGAGGCTTTTTTTTTGTATCTGAAAAATGAGGATATTGATAATCTCTGAGCATGAGGCACAGAATCCTACATGAACCCAACAACACAGTCACTGGTATGTGAATCTCAGATACCTCTGAACACTTACAGTGATTGATTTTCAGTCAGTTCCATGTGGCTTACAGATACTTGGGTAAATATTGTTTCCATCTGACCTCCTAAGACACTGGATTTGAGTTCTACTCCATGATTTAAATATTAGACCCAGCAAAGTTTGCTTCACAGCCACTACTAATAAAACCCATAAAAGCCGTATTTGAATAGGGTTTGCCTGTTATTCAAATGCCAATTGTGGTCCTAAATATTCTGAAATTCACCTGTATTTACAAAGAGGAAGCATCTGGTAATTAAACTTAAGTATTAACAAAATCGTGGCTTTTGCCAAGATTATCTTCATAGATATGTTTTAACTTGCCCTAGAACAAGAATTATCAATATGGAGTCAGATATTGAAGAAACTTGCTTTAAAACTAGAATTCTCAGTCTGGAGTCAGCTCTTGAATAAGCTGAATAATGTGTCGGTTAACAACATGGACTCGGGAATCAGGCTGCCTGAGCTGGAACATTAGTACCACAGTTTATTAACTGTGTGATCTGGGCCAGTTGCTTAACCTCTCTGTGATTCAGTTTGCTTACCTGTAAAATGCTGACAAAAATTATACTCATAAGATGGTTTTGAGGATTTATTAAATGAATATTTGTGAAAAATTTAGAAAGTGTTTGGCACACGGTAATTGTGAACTATTTTGTTAAGACTTCACTGTCTCAACACTTTTTTCAAAAATTAAATTTATCGGGATGGCATTGGTTAATAAAATTAGGTAAGTTTCAAGTGTACAATTCAATAATACGTCATATGTATACTGCATTGTGTGTTCGCCACCCAAAGTTAAATTTCCTTTCATTTTATTAAAGGAACAATTGCTTTCTATCTTTCTGTGCCATCGCCTCTCCTGTAGCTAACAGGGAGTCCTCTATAGCAGCGGTCCCCAACCTTTCTGGCACCAAGGACCAGTGCTCCTACGAGAATCTAAGTCCTGATGATCTGAGGTGGAGCTGAGGCGGTGATGCTAACACTGGGGAGCGGCTGCAAATACAGATGAAGCTTAGCTGGCTCACCCAGATCATCTCCTACTGTGCTGCCTGGTTCCTAACAGGCCACAGACCTGGGGATTGGGGACCCCTGCTGTATTGTCTACTTGTATTCAGACTGTTGATGAGCTTGCCAAAGTGTTTTCAGCTAGTGATCCCTCTCTGGTTAATGAATTCTATGTATTTGTTCCCCACATGTACATATTTCTTTCCTTTTGGCCAATTACTAAGTCAATTATGTTAGTTTTTTATAAAATATTTCTAAATTTAAGGGAATACTTCTTTCTAGTATTTTTAAGTCAATACTCAATGGAATATTTAAATAGTTTTGTAAATCTATACTTCATTTACAAATGAATCCTGTATGTCAATCTCCTTTTCATTGCAGATTCCAGCTCAGTTGAACAAATTAACCTTCAGTAATCTGCAGCCTTTCTCTCCTTGACCTTGGAATAAGTGCAGTCCAGACTGAGAAAACATTTGGCAGTTCCTCCAAGTACCTGGTGGGAGGGCAAAGAGAAGGCTCATGATGGTCCTCAGAAATCTATGTGGGTTGAAATGACTGAAAGTAACTGACCCTAGGCGTTCTCAATACCTTTGAGACACTTTTGGAACCTAATCCCTCTGATCTCCCATTGAGAGGTTAGAGGTTTATCTACCTGTCCACTTGAGTCTCTCAGGTTTCTAGAGCAAGGGAGACACAACGTTTTCTATTCTGGCTTACCGATTAGGGCCTGATTTTTTGCCTTTACAAAAATAGCTTTATTTCCCAGAATTGAGTCAATGGTTCCACATCTTTCCGTCTTATCTCAGATAAATTTCCCAGATGCAACCCTACTTCTCAAAATATGCTACTATTGTATCTAAGTTCATGACATTAGCCCATAATACCACCTCTTAGATTTCAGCATCTAAAATTATACTAGACTCTGAATCTAGTGAGTGGTACTGAGTGTTGGGTCTTAACATTTTGCTTTAGGCTTACATTTCAGTTACAACTTGTTTATATTATAGGTAGGATTATAATTATCCATTACTTTGGGGCTCCTGTTTTTGTCAAGGACTTCCTTGCATACCAACTGACTTATTTCCTCCAGCTTGGTACATCGTCCCTGCCAGCATGATGTGCTCCTGCTGAAGTATCCTGGAGCCTTCCTTTATAAAACTTTCATAGATACTGTATTCTTAGTGTCTTCATATAGTGTTTGGCTTTGTTTGTAGAAATGTGGCCGAGTTAGACAAAACTTCACGTTCAGGGGATCTGATTCAAAGAGCTTAGCTCAGTGGCCACTGAAAAATTGGACCAACTGAATGTTTGCTCAATTCCTATTTGTTTATACCTATATAAGCCAGACTTTTCTGTTGGAATGACCGGAATGCAAATGGAAATAAAGTACTCACATAATTTTATATATAGCATCTTGTCCTGTTTTCAAAGGATCACTTTAAAGATTAGTCATCATTATTTAGTTTTTGATATTGTCTAAGTACTTTATAATAATTTCTTTGAATAGTTATTCCTCACAATGATCCTATGACATGCAGCATTATTATATTATCTTCCCTGTTTTCTTTTGGGAGAAGTAAAAAGCAGCTTATAACTTGTCAAATGTTACCAAGCGAGTCAGTGACAAAATGGGATTTGAAACCCCAATGTCTGTGTCCCTGATCAGCTATAATTTCTATTCTACCCAGATAAGTGTACCATTTCCCTATTTATTGTTTAATCTGTCATTCCCTACTTCAGCAAAATCCAATTAAATTGTTCAGTGTTTTATCTTCCTTCTCCCATACTAATTGTTTCATTTTTCTTTGCACAACTTTATCATGGGCATTAGGCGAGGACTTGTCTAATAGCAGAAGGATGTATTAAATTATTTCTTTATACATTTCTCACTCTTTCACCTTTTGGTTTTACTTAGTAAAACTAGATTTAAGAATGTATACTATGTGATGGCCACAAACTAAAGGACCAAGTCTTTGCTCTCCACAAATATTGATAATTATATATATGTATATATTTCATTTTATAACTATTAACTACTTTTTATGACAGTGTGATTTGTCTAAAAGTTATTGAAGCCAGAGAACATGGCTTCTAATCAGGAAGGGAGTTGATACAAGTGGTAAAGATCTTTGGATTAAAGTTCTCCCTCTGTCCCATACCAGCCATGTGACCTTGGGCAGTAATTTATCCTATTCAGCCTGTATTTCTCTCCTACAAAATGGAGATAAGATTTACCTCATAGACATCTATGATGATAAACTAAAGAAACATGTTGAAAGTACTCAGCTACTCTGTAGGCAGGTAACAAACATCAGTCTCATCTTCTAATTGCTTGTATAGACCCAAACCATCAGAATTGGGCTCATTACTCATGATGGGTGGCCAACCATTTTTGTTCATTGGCAAAATATTTGCATAACCAGCATGAATAAACTTTTTCGCAGAATTGTCTTTAACCAAATTTATTTCCCTTCAGCAAATATTTATAGTGGTTGCATAGGTACATCTGTTTTCACTTTTATGATTCAAACAATCATTTTCGTAACTTGACCACTAGTAGATGTGGAATGTCCCCTCTGTTTTCAAGAGATAAATGTGCACAACAGCTACTCATTATAAGAAGAGATATTTCAAAAATGTTTTTAGAGGGCATTCTGGAAAAAGTTATTTTATAATGTATCAGTTATGATCCAGTTAGTTAAACATAAACCACATTAGATATTCAACAGAAGGAATTTAATATAGGGAATTGGTATACAAGTGTTGGACTGCTAAAGGAGCAAAAAGAAAACAGGTAACCCGAAGATAACAACCGCAGGATGCATCTGCCACCTCCAAGTCTGAGAATACAAAAGGCTTCAAAGACATTGGGGTAATCAGAGCCTAGAAACTGGAAGGAGGGGACTGGCTGAATTGGTCCTCAGACTTAGGTTACCACCCAGCTGTTTCTGGTAACCTAAGATCTCAGATGGATGACTTTACGTATCTGGAGCTCAGATCTCCAAGAGGGTGGAGACACCTGGCTCCTTCTGGTACCTTTGGGTAGGCACAAGGAGACTGGCTCTAGCAATATCAAAAAGAAATTAAACTGAAAGGAACTGATGCTGTTGGGGTGGGAAACAAAACCACAGTGTTTACCCCTGCTTTCCAATCTCTCTCTAATGTCTTTTATTAATTGAATCTCACAGGAAGCCACGTGGGAAAGGGGGCTGGAAAATATAGTTCTCACAGTTCCAGCCCTAGAATTGTACAATACAAAAGGATATATTTGTAGCTGAGACAAAGTTAAATAACTGGTACATATAACTAAAAAAATAATAGTAACCACAAAAATTCCTTTCAGTTTCAGATAACATTTCTGAATTCCATACAAATTCATAAATATATCATGATTAAGTTGTGTTCCTTATATAAATAGAGGCTTTTAATAATGACAGGAAATGGGTTGTTATATAATTCTTACACTGACCCCCATAAAACCACATTCACTTCTGGCGGTGACTTTCTCTTCCCCTTCCTGGAGTATATAGTATCATTCTGCACCTGAATGAGCAGATTGTTTTTTTCTTTGTGAAGCATGTGTTTCATAAAGCCCAGTAAAAAGTAGAACAGCTGCAGATGGGTGTCTTGAAACTCCCAGAGAGATTGTTGAGCAAGCAAGCCTCCGTGTGAGCTGAAAATTCCTCAGATTACTAGGACTCTCATTTATTTACTGAATCACAGTGATGTTGAGGCATTTAAATACTTCCTTTGAGAACTGTGTAATAGGATCTTATGCTGTTTACCTGATGTGTACTCCAAGGAATAATCTAGTGTTCTGTTGGGCAGCTAGACTGAATGGAGTGTAAAATTATTTCTTGTATATGAAACCTGACCAGTAATACTTTCAGCCATTTGCTTATTCCAGGGATATATTTGGATTTCAATAAAAATTAAACCTGAAAGAGTTTAGTATACTCCAAAAATTTTTCTAAGTTGATGAAACAAAGATTGAGACTAAATAAAGGAGCTTTAGATAAAGGAACCTGATCCGAGGAAGCTTAACGTGATTAACTATTAAAAATTAGTTGATAATTTAGCAACTGTGTATAGATTTGGGGAAATTCTTGGAGGGTTAGCATTCCTGTTATTTCTGTAGGGGAAAGACTAGATTCTTCATCACTTTGTCTTGATGTAAAGAGCATACTATAAGAACTAGATAGTTGTACATATGAGTACATTTGCAGGTGTTTTGAATGGCTATATCCAAAGCATATAGATAATGGCCCATATCAGTATTTGTGTGATGGGAGCAGATTTAGACATTCCACAGTATTCTTACCTTCTCTTCTAGTCCGTTAAATATAAAAGTATTATTTTATTCCCAACGGACTTGGGAATAAAAGATGCGAGGACTAATTCTCAGATTTTAAAAACCTGGGACGAATAGTTAACACTGGGTGTCAAACCAATGTCTAAAATGATCTTGATAGTTAGAAATAATGAGAGTTAATCAAGATGAATTTTAAAAACAAAGGAAAAATATGAAATGTTGGAGATATGATTTAATAATGGAACTTTTGCAATAGAACTGACCACAAGAACAAAATGATTTAATGATGGACTATGTCTGCCAATAAAGTCAATTCTGCTTAGGCTACATTGTGCTGGTGTCCAAATCAAGAGAGAAAAGGGTCCCACAAGTCTTTATATGTGAGGTAGTCTCTTTTTGGTGAATACTCTACTCAATTCATTTATAACTGATTTTTACTGTACCTCCCAAAGGTACCATTCTGAGTTATCTTTTTTTGGGTAAATGTACCAGGTGTTTGCTTTTTATTTGATTTCATTTACAGTTTTTATTCTCTTACTTCACAAGGCATAGTGTAAAAGTGAATAAAATGTTAAAATAGAAAATTCCTTCATTACTACTCTGCTTACAAATCAGCTGTTTGCAGTGCTTTTTAAATATGCACTTTTTAATGTTTTTTTTTATTTTTACTTTATTAGTTTCAAGTATACAGTGAAGTAGGGTTAGACATTTATATAGTTTATTAAGCAATCCCCCTAATTGGTCCCTCTCTCCTCTGGTTTTCCACATAGCTAATATATTAATGCTACCTGCATTCCCTATATTGTGCTCCCCATCCCCGTGACCATCTATCAACTACTAATTTGTACTTCTTTAACCCTTCACCCTATTCTCCCAGTCCCTCCACCCCCTCCACTCTGTCCATCACCAAATTGTCCTCTATATTTGTGAATCTGTTTTTTGAATAGTTTGTTCTTTTTGTTCCTTAGATTCTGCATATAAGTGAAATCATATGGTATTTATCTTTGTCTGTCTTATTTCATTCTGCATAATAACCTCTATGTCCATCCATGTCATTCCAAATGGAAGGATTTCATTTTTTTAATGGCTGAGTAATATTTCATTGCATATATAAACCATAGCTTCTTTATCCAGTTATCTGTTGATGAGCATTTAGGTTGCTTCCATATCTTGGCTATTGTAAATTGTGCTGCCATGAACATAGGGGTGCATAGATCTTTACGAATTATTGTTTTGGTTTTCTTTGGATAAATACCCAGAAGAGCAATTGGTCAAAAAGTATATCCATTTTTAATTTTTCGAGAAACCTCCAGACTTTTCCATGACAGCTGTGCCAATTTGCAATCCCACTAATAGTGTATGAGGGTTCCCTTTTCTTCTCATCTTCACTAACACTTGTTCTTTGATTTATTGATGCTAGCCATTCTGGCAGGTATGAGGTGATATCTCATTGTGGTTTTAATTTGCATTTCTCTGATAATTAGTGACCTTGAGCATCTTTTCATTTGTCTATTGGCCAAATGATACTTCTCCAAAGAGGAGAAGTATCTGTTCAGCTCTTCAGCCCATTTTTTAATCGAATTGTTTGATTTTTTTGTTGTTGAGTTATATGATTCTTTATATAGTTTCAATATTAATTTCTTATCAGATGTATCATAAGCGAATATTTTCTCCTTTGTTTTGTTGATGGTTTCCTTTGCTGTATAAAAACTTTTTAGTTTGATGTCCCATTTGTTTATTTTTTTATTTTTTTCCCCTTGTCTGAGGAGATGTATCTGAAAAGAAATTATGGTACGCAATATCAAGGAGTTTACTGCCTATGTTTTCTTCTAGAAATTTTATGGTTTGGGGTCTTACATTTAAGTCTTTAATCCATTTTGAGTCTATTCTTGTATACGGTGCAAGAAGGTGGTCCAGCTTCTTTCTTTTTCTTTCTTTTTTTTTTTTTGCATGTATCTGTCCCATTTTCCCAACACCATTTATTGAAGAGACTGTCTTTACCCCATTGTATATTCTTGCCACCTTTGTCATAGATTAAATGACCATATAGGTGTGGATTTATTTCTGGGCTCTCTATTCTGTTCCGTTCATCAATGTATCTGTTTTCATGCCAGTACCATGCTGTTTTGATTACTGTAACCTTGTAGTATAGTTTGATATCCGGTAGTGTGATACCTCCAACTTTGTTCTTTTTTCTCAAGATTGCTGTGGCTATTCGGGGTCTTTTATGGTTCCATATAAAATTTTAGGATTATTTGTTCTAGTTCTCTGAAAAATGCCATTGGTATTTCGATAGAGATTGCACTGAATCTATAGATAGCTTTGGCCCATATGGCCATTTTAATGAAGTTGATTCTTCCTACCCATGAGCACGTTATATACTTCCATTTATTTGTACCTCTTCCATTTCTTTTTTCAATGATATAATTTTCTGAGAACAGGTCTTTTACCTCCTTGATTAATTTGGTTCCCGATATTTTATTGTTTTTGATGCAATTGTAATTGAGATTATTTTCTTAATTTTTCTTTCTGAAAGTTCATCATTGGTGAATAAAAATGCCACTGACTTCTGAATATTAATTTTGGATCTTGCTACTTTACCGAATTCATTGATCAGTTCTAATAGTTCTTTGATGGAATCTTTAGGGTTCTTTATATATAGTATCATGTCATCTGCAAATAACTAGAGTTTTACTTCTTCCTTTCCAATTTAGATACCTTTTATTTCTCTTTCTTGTCTTATTGCTGTGGGTAAGACTTCCAATACAGTGTCGAAGAGGAGTGGTGAAAGTGGGCATCCTTGTCTTGTTCCTGATCTTAAGGAAAACGCTTTTAGCCTTTCCCCATGGAGTATGATGTTAGCTGTAGGTTTGCCATATATGGCCTTTATCATGTTGAGGTATGTTCCCTCTATTCCCATCACTTTGCCATATTTATCATATATGGATGCTGGATTTTGTCGAATGCATCTATTAATGTGATCATATCGTTTTTATCTTTTGATTTGTTAATGTGGTGTATCACATTAATTGATTCGTGGATATTGTACCAACCTTGCATCCCAGGAATAAATCCAACTTGATCATGGTGTATGATATTTTTAATGTATTGCTGAATTTGATTTGCTAATATTTTGTTGAAGATTTTTGCATCAATGTTCAAAAGAAATATCGGCCTAAAGTTTTGTTTTGTTTTTTTTTTCCGTAATGTCTTTGTCTGGTTTTGGAATCAGGTAATGGTGGTCTTATAAAAAGAGTTGGGGAGTCTTTCCTCTTCTTGAATTTTTTGGAATAGTTTGAGAAGAATAGATGTTAATTCTTCTTTGAATGTTTGGTAAAATTCGCCTGTGAAGCCATCTGGTCCAGAACTTTTGCTTTTTGAGAGGTTTTTGATTACTGATTTGATTTCATTGGTGGTAATTGGTCGGTTCAGATTTTCTGTTTCTTCTTGACTCAGTCTTGGGAGATTGTATGTTTCTAGGAGTATATCCATTTCTTCCAGATTGTCCAATTTGTTGGCATATAATTGCTCGTAGTATTTTCTTATGATCCTTTATATTTCTGTGGATCCTTTATATTTCTGTAGTGATTTCTCCTCTTTCATGTCTGATTTTATTTATTTGAGTCCTCTCGCTTTGTTCCTTGATGAGTCTGGTTAAGGGTCTGCCAATTTTGTTTATTCTTTCAAAGAACCAGCTCTTGGTTTCATTAATCTTTTGTATTCTTTTTGTAGACTCTATTTTATTTATTTCTGCTCGGATCTTTATTATTTCCTTCCTTCTATTCGCTTTGGGCTTTGTTTGCTGTTCTTTTTCTAGTTCTTTTAAATGTAAGGTTAAGTTGTTTATTTGAACTTTTTCTTGTTTCTTGAGGTAGGCCTATATAGCTATGAATTTCCGTCTTAGGACTGCTTTTGCCATGTCTCATAGGTTTTGAGTTGTGTGTTTTCATTTTCATTTGTCTCTAGGTATCTTTTGATGTCTTCCTTGATCTCATTGATAACCCATTTATTGTTTTGTAGAATGTTATTTAGCCTCCATGCGTTTGTGTATTTTCCAGTTTTTCTTGTAGTTAATTTCTAGTTTCATACCATTGTGATCGGAGAAGACGGTTGATATAATTTCAGTGTCCTTAAATTTATTGATAGTTGTTTTGTGTCCTAACATGTGGTCTGTCCTAGAAAACGTTATATTTGCAATTGAGAAGAATGTATATTTTGCTCCTTTGAGGTAAAATGCTCTGAAAATATCTATTAAATCCATCTGGTCTAGTGTGTCTTTTAGGCTCATGTTTCCTTGTTGACTTTTTGTCTGGAAGATCTGACTATTGATGCCAATGGGGTGTTACAGTCTCCTACTATGAGTGTATTACTGTCGATTTCTCCTTTTATGTCAGTCAATAATTGCTTCATGTATGTAGGTGCTCCTATGTTGGGTACATATATGTTCACTAGGGTTATGTCCTCTTGATTTATCGATCCCTTTATCATTATGTAATGCTCTTCTTTGTCTCTTATTATAGCCTTTGTTTTAAAGTCTATTTTATCTGATATAGGTATCACTCTGGCTTTTTTTTTTCATTTCCATTTGTATGAAATATCTTTTTCCATTTCTTTACTTTCAGTCAGTGAGTGTCATTTGATCTGAAGTGGGTCTCTTGTGGACAGCATACGCACGGGTCTTGTTTTCTTATCCATTCGGTTACCCTGTGTCTTTTGATTGGAGCATTTAATCCATTAACATTTAAAGTGATTACTGATAGGTACATAGTTACTTCCATTTTATTATTTGTATTTGTTTTTTCTTTTTTCTTTTTACCCCTTCTCTTTTTACAGAAGTCCCTTTGACATTTCCTGTATTACTGGCTTGGTGGTAATGAATTCCTTAAGCTTTCCCTGTCTGGGAAGCTCTTTATCTCACCTTCCATTTTAATTGAAAGCCTTGCTGGGTAGAGTATTCGTGGTTATAGACTCTTGTTTTTCATAACTTTGAATATTTCTTTCCAGTCCTTTCTGGCCTGCAAAGTTTCCATTGAAAAGTCTGTAGACATTCTTATGGGGGTACCCTTGTAAGTAACTAGCTGCCTTTCTCTTGCTGCTTTTAAGATTCTCTTTGTGTTTGACCTTTGGCATTTTAATGATGATGTGTCTTAGTGTGGGTCTGTTTGAATTCCTCTTCTTTGGGACTCTTTGTGCTTCCTGAACTTGTATGTCGAATTCCTTTGCCAGGTTAGGGAAGTTTTCTGTCATTTCTTCAAATAGATTCTCAATCCCTTGCGCTCTCTCTTCTCCTTTGGATACTTCTATGATGCAGATATTGTTCTGCTTCATGTTGTCCCACAGGTCTCTTAAACTATCCTCATTTTTTAAAATTCTTTTTTCTTTTTGTTTTGTCTGATTAGGTGTATTCTGCTACCTTGTCATCCAGTTCGCTGATTCGATCTTCTGCTTCATCTAGTATCCTGTTGAATCCTTCAAATGTGTTCTTCATTTCAGTTATTGTATTCTTCATTTCTGTCTGGTTCTTTTTTTGTGATTTCTATGTCCTTTTTTATGCTTACTGTCTCTCTGTTAACGTTCTCATCATGCTCATCCATTTTCTCCCTAAGTTCATTGAGCATCTTGATAATCAGTGTTTTGAACTCTGTCTCTGGTAGGTTGCTTGTCTCCATTTCATTTAGCTTATTTTCTGGAGTTTTCTCCTGTTGTTTCTTTTGTGGCATGTTTCTTTGTTTTCTCATTTTAGTAGCCTCTCTGTGTTCATTTCTATGTGTTAGGAATATTCGTTTCACCTCTCAGCCTTGGCCAGATGATCTTATGTAGGAAGTGTCCTGTGTGGTCCACTGGCATACTCCCCCTGATCCCCTATGCCGGGGGCGGGGGGCTCTGGATGTGATCTTTGCTTGGGTTGTGTGACCTGTCGTTGTTGTTAAGTGTTTACTATTGTTAGCACATCAGTTAATGGGATTAATGCTCAGGCTGACTGTGGGAATTGGCCGCACCCACAGGGTAAGAGTTGCTGTGTGGGGGCTGACTCCACTGACTAGGATTTGCCTTAGCAGACTTGTGTACTTGTTGCGACCACACTTTGTGTGTACTAGTAATGGGGCTAGTCAGGAGTTGCTATGTTGTGGTCTGGTGCCAGCCTCCAGATGCGCTGGTTTTGTGGCCCCTTGGGAGGGGCTTCCCCATAGGCCAAGGTCAGGTACTTCTTTTGATTGCTCAGGGCTACCCAGTGGGAAGTACAAAGTGATCTGCAGATGATTGTTGCCTATGTTGGATCTATAGATAAGTGTAAGAAATAACAATGTAGGCAGCAGTCTGGTTATCCCCCATCCCTGACCTAGGGCAGTTTAGCAGAGGGACCAGTGCTCTTCCAGGTTTGACACTGACTGTCAGTTGCCCTTAAAACTCTGAAACTGGAAGAGCCTCTGGGTGATATGCATGTTGGGTGGTGCAGGGACCCAGGAGTCTCCTGGGTCTATTGAGTAAATTCCCCTCTGCCACTGCAGTGTCAGTGTGCATCCCAGCGCTGTCTCTGTGGCTCCCTGGACAAGTTTCCAATTGTAGCAAGGTCAGTTGCTGCCACCCTTGGGCCTGAATGCGCCACCCCAGGGCAGGGGCAGCTTCCTATCAACATGCGGCGGGCACTTTGTGTATTGGATGAGGCAGAAGCTCCGGGAGTCCAGGGCTGTCAGGCCAATACAGACCCCTGCCATCCCCTCAAGAGATACTGCAGCTCATACAGGCAGCAGTGGTCTGCCCACAACTGTTTTCCCTGAAATGCGCTCACTGCGCTAGCCAAGGTCTCTTGCCTGCTCTGACTGCACAACCCCAGAGCCAAGTAGGGGAGGGGAGGCTGCCTGTCAATGGCTGTAGGCACTTCGTGGCTTAGGTGACATGGGATCTCAGGGAGACAAGGGCCGTGAGGCCAATACAGCCTCAGTTTTGGTGCAACTTCTGTGTCTGGACGTTTCCGCTGTAGTCACAGATCACAGTGAGACCAGCTGCCATCTGGGGTGGTCCCACAGACCCCTGCGCTCCCCAGATTCAATATTGCAACTCTTGCAGGGAGCAGAAGTCTGCCTGCCACTGATTTCCATGCAGTGCCTGCCCTGTGCTAGCCAAAGTTTGTTGCCTGTGTGGATTGGGAGACCTTGGGGGGAGGGGCAGGGCATGGCGGTTCACTGTCAATAGGCCTCTTGGGCCAATTTGTGGGGTAGGGGTGGGTGGGGTCTGAGGGAGACAATGGCAGTCAGATCAGTACAGCCTCCATCTTACTGCAACTTTGGTAACCATTCATGTGTTCCCACAGAAGTCCCAGATTACAGCAAGACCAGTTCTCAGGGACTTGCCTATAGATCCCTGAGATCCGCCCAAGTTCATGTTGGCAGCAGTGATCTGCCTGACCCTATCTGGAAATGAGAGCTCACAGTGCTGGCCTCCTGTTGGGAATGCTTAGCCCTGAATGGGCACAGGGCGTGACAGCCATCCAGCAGCAAAAGCCCTGGGCAATCTGCAGGTTGGATGGGACTGGCTGATTCCCTCAGACCAGTGCTTCCTAATGGCCCTGTGGGAGGAGTCTGCACAGTCAAGGTGGAGTGGTTTGTAGATTGCCCCTTTGTGGGCTCCAATAAGTCACTATTGTGGTTTCGGGTCCAGCTCTAGGTCTGTCTCCAGGTAATGCAGTCTTTCCCATCATGAATCTTGCGTGAGTCTCTGACCCTCCGCCAATGTCCTGGGTGAGTGTCCGCAGATGAGAAGCCTGCGTGTGGGCCCTTCAGAGGGGCGTCTAGGGTTTTAGTCTCCTTTGGTTTATACAAGGGGCCGGATGCCACTCCGGTTTTTACAGTCAGATTTACTGGAATCTCCTCTTCCTTAGGCTGGGACTCTGAGCTGGGGAGCTCCCAAATGGGTCCAGGACCCCCCTCTCCTTCAGGGGAGACTCTGAAGCTTTGCTCTCTCTTCTGGTGATTGTCCACTTCTTGCGAGTGTGTGTCCAGCCTGATTTGCGATTTTGCCCCTCCTACCCGCTTTGATGTGGCTCATTCTTTATATTATCAGATGTATGTGTTCTGATCAGCCGGACCTCAGGTGATTCTCCATGTTATTTTATAATTTGGTTGTAATTTCGATGTGGACCTGGGAGGAGGCAAACCCTGCTTTTTACCTAGTCCACCATCTTCCTTGGAGTCCACCACTCTGAGTTATCTTGACAGCTGTAGCTAAGTATCTAAATGTAGGGCAGGACTAGTGACTTAGGAACTCATTTTGTGGCCTCATTATACTTACCTTTCATCAAACTTATTGTTCATGGTTTTTATGGGAAAGTACAGAATATGTCAGAAGGTACCAGACAATGACTTTCACCCCCTGTTATGACATCCCTGAGTTTTATAAAATGTCTGATGCCTCATATTTAGGAGAATGTATAGACTCACATCTGGGTTTCTTTCCATGAGCAACAGCAGCAATAACTCTCATTTTCTGAGTGTTGACTATGGGCCATGTACACACAGTGACTCATTATGAAGATGAATAAACTAAAGCTTAGAGACATGAGCAATACGCCTAAGCTCACCTAGCTAGTCAAGAGGAACCAGAACTTAAAATTAGGCCATCTCACTCCAAGGAAACATCTCTGTCTGTAGTTTGGAAAGAGCTATACACTGGATATAAGGGAATTAGGCCCTTGGACAAGTCTGCCTTACCTAAAATCGTGATGAAACACTTTCCTTTTCTGGCCCTCTACTTTCTCATCTATAAATTGGGTTGACTGGATGGAGTGGTTAGTAAGGCTTCTTGCAGATCCAATCCTCTAATTCTGCACTTCTTTGAGAATTTGGATGTCTCTTTAACTCAGTGAAAGGATCAACTAGAACTTGTCTCTGACAATAATTACTTCTAGGAATAAATTTCAATGCTAATCTCCCTAGTTTTAAAGGCAGGGGATAATAAGAATAGATAGAATAAATTCCCTGATATGATTTTGAGGAAAGATATCAAACATTACATGTATGGAGTTTCTTTTTTAGGTGAGTCTTAGAATTATTCTGAGAGATTTGGTCTTTTAATCTTATGAAGAGGTCAGAGGATGTCACATGAGATTGTGTATAATTTCTCAGAATTTTGGCTAAAGCTCCAAAACTGAGAAAAAATAGGTTATAAGTGCCCACACATTCTATGGAGAGGTGCTAGCTAAAATATGTCAGAAAACTAGTATTTGGTGTCAAAAGTCAGTGACTGGGAGAGGGCACGAGGGGACCTTTTGTGAGGCTGGTAGTGATTTGGGTGCTGGTTATGAATATGTTAACTCTAAACATTAGATGAGCTGTACCTTTGTGAGTTGAGCACTGTTCTGTATTTATGTTGTATGTCAGTAAAACTTTCACCAAAAAATATGTCAAAAAACGTTCAGCTACTAACAACTTCAGTCAGTCACCCCTAGGATATATAAGAGAAGATTAAATATTTGAAAATGTTACCGAATAAGATCATTAAGATGGTTGTCAATCAAATAGCAAATACCTAAAAACCTTTGCTGACCCTCCCTCGATATATTTGTCTTTCATCCTCTACATCCTGTGTATATTTTGATTGTACCAACTAAGAGACTAAAAAATGCTCCACGATCATTTCAGTCTAGAGTTTTTGCCAGGGAAACCTAATTGAAAAGTGAAGTGGCAAAACTAATTTGTGCTAGTGTATTCTAGACTCTGAACATCATCCCTTCCCTAGAGAATCTGCATTCTGAAATAAGACCAGTGGGAAAAACAGTGCAGAAAAACAGAAACAAATCCTTAAATGATGGAATATAATGCACCAGAAAGAGAAATATTTGTTTTTTTTTTAAAAAAAGATAAACACTTATTTTGCTTTGATACAGATTAACCTTTTCTATGCTTCATAGAATTTTAATACAGACCAGAAGCCCCAATTCTTATAAATGCTTACATATAAATTAATATATTTGAGTGTAAATAGTTGAGCAGATAAAAACAAGGAATTATGACCATTGTCAAAATTGTAATGAATTAAATGCAAAGGAACTTATTAATTTATTTAACAGATTTCCTACTGAGGATTTATAATGTCCCAGTCACTAGAGACAGTGCCATGAGTAAGAGGAGACACATGGTATCTTCTCTAATGGAACCTTAAATTTGGCAAGGGAAAAGTCCATTTAAAACTTGTCACCAAATAATTATTTCATTATAAGTCTGAATAATGCTTTAGAGCAAAGTACGAGATTTCTTTGAAGAAATGATGCTTTAAAAGGTACCCAAAGTATATTTACATTGAGCATTGGATATTATAACTTTAGAAACCAGTATTTTAAATAAATTACAAAAAATGCTACACAACTAGCTTTACTATTACACTCAATGCTCTTTATTCCTTTTTCGTGTGCCAGAGGGATGTTAATACTAATGGCATAGTAGATCTATTCCTATATAGCTGATGCTATGAGGAAAATTATTTCTCTTAAAAAAATGCATTTGTTTATGTTGTGAAGTTTGCATTGCCATAGCTACAGGATTTTTGTTTAGAACATTTGTCCTTAATCGACCGGGAGGTTGCAATTTATCAAGAATCAATAGTTTTCCCAATTAATTGACTTAATTTTAATTATTTTTAATTTTTTAAAAATTAATTTATTGACTTAATTTTTAAGTGAGTCATTGTTAACGTTAGTTTTTAATAATGAACTCTTTTCTTTGCTTCATTGTATATTTTCTATTTAAATGAAATGCCTGGCTGAAAATGCTTAGACACAAACGGAGAAATTTTACATTATTCTGCTCTCAACATCAGAGAAAACGAAATTCTAAAAGAAATACTTTTTGATTACTCTATTTTCCAAATACTCAAGAAATGTATTTCATAGGACGTTTATCTAAAAGAATTATAGGGTTTTCGTTTTTGTTTTTGTTTTTTTTTAGGAATAAAAAGATTTAAGAGAATAATAATTGATGAAAATTGGCCCCAATACCTAAATTACCATTCTAGAATTATGTTAGCTCCAGATGATTTATTTTGGATTTACTCATTGAAAACAACTGTGTTGATCAAAATTCAGGTTCATTGGGCATCTATTTTTTGCTTTTCTTGCCTAAATGTCATCATTTTTGCTATTAAAACAATGTGTAAATTTCAAGCAGTAAAACATTATCCAGTGATCACAAATTTGAGGAGGTACTTAAGGAGCCATTCGTCTGCATTTTTCCCTCTTTCAAATCCTTTTCTGAGGAGCATTTGACACCTCTGAACTTCACAGTATGTTTTATATGGTGAAATTTGTCTCATAATACACAATGTTCTCACTTGGTAATCCTTTTGATTTTTTTCTTCATTGATCATCATGATCAAATTATTCTGGTTAATTGGTATTCATTTTTTGTTACTTTAGGTCATGGGACTTCATTTCAAAGTAAATAATAAGCAAACAAAACTATCTCTGTTTCTATCTGGCTTCCAGATTTTCTCCTAACATTGCCCTATATACTCAGATCTGAGCTTGCCTAAGTTTCACCAGTGTGTAACTGTTGGTGAACAGTAATCAATCGATTATCGATGGCTTCTTCTATCAATGATAATGCAGCACCTTCAGCCACAAGTCATCCCCTTCACCTCCCTGCCTCATTTTCGTGTCAGGAACTATAGATTTGGGAGTATGTCTTCGGCTTCCATCATCTTTCCTCAGCTACCTTCTTTCCTATATGTAGAGGTTGTCTGTAAAGTCACTTTACCTTCCTTTTAGTTTTGATGTGACCTAAAACTTCTCTAAAAGGTTAAGTATTTAAATATAAAAAATAACTCTTATTCCTGTAACATCTGACATGATCTGGCCCTACTACATCTTCGGTCTCCTCTCATACTGCTCACTTCTGGCTTTTTGCCCTCCAGCTCCTCTAAGCTTTCATCTCTCCAGAAGATGTTGGTTCCTTCTATAGGAGGACCTTCACACTTGCCGCTCCTTCAGCCTGGCGTGCTCTCCCCACTTCTGCTCATTCATCATTTCTCTGCTCTAGGATCACTTCTTTAGGAAGCCTCCTTGACACCCTAATCAGATGAGGTTCCTTCGTCGTAGCCTCTGGGAGAATCTTGCCTCTCTTTTAGTACACCAATCTAACTTCGTATTTATATGTTAATCAGTAATGATTTGATTAATGTCTGTTTCCTACATTAGACTATAAACTTCTTGAAAGCAAGGACTCTGTTCATTAACACTTAACACAGGGCCTGGTACATAGGAGGATACCAATGAATGAAATGTTAAAGAAAACATCATTTGTCCACTTAGCATTTTCAATGAGCTTTGGCTAATGAACATATTACTGTAGGTCAGGGGTTCTCAGCCCTAGCTGCACATTGGAATTACCTGAAGAACTTTAATAACTACTGAAATCTGGATACTATCATTAGAGATTCTGATTTGAATAGTGTAGGGCAATTCTAAGATGCAACCAAGGTTGAGAATCACTGATTAGGTCACAATCTCAAACAGCAAATCATAAGCCTGAGATGTCTGAGGATTTAGGAAATATGAGTGGAAGAGGCTTTGAGTGTCTTTCAAGGAAGAGAAAAATAACTTATTTTCTTCATGAAAATAATGATTAATATTTGCAACATTTTATTGTAGAGTCCTAGCCAGAAGTAGAAGGATTTTATTAAATAAATTTGATAACTAAGAACTAAACGTGAGTTCATTTTCATATTTTTCCTAATTAGATGTCTTGGATTAATCAAAATGTAACTTGACCCAGAAGGAATTTTAACAAAATTATAAATATTATAGTAAAAGGTATCCTAGGTTATAGTTATATGAGAGCACTGAAAGCTTTCCAAAAGTGTAATTACCTGGATTTTTATAAACAAGTATATAGAAATTATTCTTATCTGTAATGAAAGTTTTCTGATACATTTTACTGCAAAACAAATTATTTTCACGTTTTTATTTGATTTCTGTTGTTTGTTCCATAAGTCTTCACTGCAAAACTCAAATACTTAATCAGTAAATTATTGCTTAAAGTTCTAATTCAGCTTAACTGAATGAATAGAAGTATCTGTAGTTTTCCCATTTAAAAAGGTAATGTCTTAAAACACCATGGCATCAGTTCAGTGATAAATGAGCCTAAAATAGGTCTCCATGTGATTGGAAACTTGATATATGACAGAGAGGTATTGTAAGTCAACAGCCTATTCATTAAATGGTAAAGGGACTCGGTTATCTATATGAGAAAAAATATAAAAGTAGACATCTGCTTTATTCATATACAAAAATCAATTCCAGATTGATCAAGATCTTAAATGTGAAAGAAAATACTTTAAATTTTTTTTAGGAAATAAAGGAGAAATCTTTATGACCTTTGAGTAGGGAAGGGCTTCTTAAACAAGATATAAAATGCAGAAATCATAAAAGAAAATATTACCAATTAAGTCTACATAAAATTTGAGAACTCAAGACAAGCCATAATGTGAAATTATAGTAATCAGTTTGCAACACTGATTACTAAAAAAACCTTGTAGAATTCGGAGTGTATAAATACTATCAGAAATATATAAGAAAAATAACCCCCTCTCCCAGAAAAGAAAGATGAGCAACAGACACGATCTACATTTTCATGGAAGAGGAAATACAAATGGCCATTAAGCATATGAAAATGTTAAAATAAAATTACACACTAACTTGAATGACTAAAATTAAAATAATGACAGGACCAAGCAAAGATGTGAGACAAGAGGAAATTGTTTTGTTTTGATTACTTTAGAAAATATTTTGGCATTTGCTAGTGAATTTGAATATATGCATAATCTTATGACCCCGTAGCTCCACTCTACGCACTCTTGTACATAAACAAGAGGCATACAAAAATAATGTTCTTAAGGTTACTCTTTGTAATGACAAAAAGACTTTAAGCAATACAAATATCTAGAAAACATAAAATAATTTGTGATATACCATAGATGTTATTCGACAGTGAAAAACAAACAAAATGGAGTAAAGGCACAGGTATCTGTGTAGATGCATCTTAGTAACACACCAAAATGAAAAAGTCCACAGTAGATGAACTAGTAAGATTCCATTAATTTAGATTTTCAAACAGGAACAAACAAAATAACGCTTAAATTATTTTTAGGTTAGTGTTTATGTTTAGCTTAGAACTATGTTATGTTGTAAAATTGTAAATACAAGCGAGGACATGTTTGACATAAAACTGAGGATCTTGAGTATCTCTGATGGAGATGGGGGTTGATATTGGTGAGGAACCACAAAAGAATTCAAGGCAATGTCTATTTCTTAATCAGGGTGGTATAGATATATGCACATTCATTTTGTTGATTTTTTTCTGTTTATTGTTATCCTCTAAGCTGTACATTCATTATTATAGTATATTCAGTACAATTTTGTGTACATGATATAATTCAAAATACAAATATACTATTGATTGATTATTTATGTATGTATGTATGTATGTATGTATGTATGTATGTATTTATTTATTTATTTTATGATGACATTGGTTAATGAAATCCAGTAAGTTTCCAGTGTACAATTCAACAGTAATTCATATATATATATATGTATTATATATATATCGCATTGTGTGTTCATCGCCCATAGTTAGATTTCTTTCTGTCACCACATATTTGACCTTTTTTGCCCCATCTACCTTCCTCCTCTCTCCTACCCTCTGGTAACCACTTGTCTACTTACTGTCCATGTCCATGAATCTATGTTTGTTTGTCATGTTTGTTGCTTTTAAATTTATATCCCACATATAAGTGATATCATGTGGTTTTCAACTTTTTCTGTCTGGTTTATTTCGCTTAGCATGATTATCTCGAGTTCCATCCATGTTGTCACAACGGTATTTCACCTCTTCTTATGGCTGAATAATATTTCATTCTACATATGTACCACAGCTGCTTTATCCAGTCATCCATTGGAGGATACTTTGGTTGCTATTTAAAAGGCGAAGTAATAATGAGAATGAATGGACATGACCAGGCCGGGGGCAGGAATGTTGGTTGGGCTGCAGGCTGCTGCAAGGGGAAAAGTGATGATAGCTTAATTCCTATAAAGAGTACTTAAGTTCAGGAGGAAGAGGAAAAAGGATTTAAATAAATTTCCTGGAAACTTATAGTTTAAAAAAGTTATTTCAAAGAAACTTAGTGTACAATTTGTACTCGTTATGGTTTTTTCATAGTCTCTCTCTCTCTCTCTAAATAAGTGTTTTTAAAAACAGATGCATTGAGGTAGAATTGAAATACAAAAAAAAAACCTGGATAATGTAATGAATTTGGAGATATTCATACACCCATGAAACCATCATCACAATCAAGATAATAAACATATCCATCATCTCTAAAAGACTCTCCCTGATCTCTACCCACATGCTTTTTTTGCGGTAAGAACATTAACACGAGACTACCCTTTTAACAAATTTTAAGTGCATAATACTGAATTGTAAACTATAGGCAGTGCGTTATACAGCAGATCTCTATAATTTGCTCGTCTTACATAAATGAAACATAGTCATTAAACAACAACTTCTCATTTGCCCCTCACTGAGCCACTAGAAACTACCACTCTGCTTTCTGTTTCTATGAGCTTGATTCATTTAGATAGCTCTTATAAATGGAATCATGCAGTATTTGTCCAGTGACTGGCTTATTTCATTTAGCATAATGTCCTTCAGCTTCATCTATGTTATCGAATATGGCAGGATTTCCTTCTTTAATAAGGCTGAATTCTATTGTATGTATATTCCACATTTTCTTTATCCATTCATCCATTGAAAGATATTTAGGACTTTTTTTTTTTATCTTGACTATGATGAATAATGTGGCAATGAACATGGGAGTACAGGTATCTCTTCCAGATCCTGATTTTAATTCTTCTGGATATGTATTGTGCTGAATTTTATCATAGTTCTATTTTTATTTTGGAAGAGAACCTCCATACTGTTTACAGTGACTGACCTATCTACATCAAACCAAAAAGCTTTTGCACAGCAGAGGATACAACAAACAGAATGAAAAGGCAGCCTATGGAATGGGACAAAATATTTGAAAAGCAAATTTAATAAAGGGTTAATATCCAAAAATATATAAGGGACTCCTACAGCTCTAGCTATAAATATATCTGATTACAAAACGAGGAAAGGACTTGATTAGACATTTCTCCAAAGAACACATACAAATGGCCAATGGGCTTATAGAAAGGTGCTTAGCATCACTAATCAGGGAAATGCAAGTCAAAATCGCAATGAGATGTCACACCACATCTGTTAGGATGGCTATTAATAAAAAAAAAAAAGTAACAACTGTTGTCGAGGATATGGAGAAACTGGAAGCTTTGTACATTGTTGGTGGGAATTGAGTAAACTTTTTAAATTGAAGTATAATATACATAGAAAGCATTGAAACACAAGTGTTCAACTCAATGAGTTTACAGAGTGAACACACCCATGTAACCACACCACCCAGAACAGGAAATAGACCATGAATAGCACTCTGGAATCCTCCTTTAGCGGCCTTTCCGATCACCGCCACCACTTCCTTACCAAAGATAAACACTATTCTGACTTCTAACATCAAGGTATAGTTTTTCCTTTTCATATAAATGTAATAATAGAGTATGTATTCTTTTGAGTATGGCTTTCTCCCACGACATTATGTTGTGAGATTCAAGTATTTTGCTATGTATAGCAGTATATCATTAATTTTTATTTCTGTGTAATATATCCTTCTTTGATCATATCACAATTATACATTCTACTATGGCAGAGCATTTAAGTTGTTTCTAGTTTTTGGTTGTTATGAATGAAGCTGCTACTAACACTAGTACATAGATTTCTTGGCATGTATTTCAGTTGTAAATATAGTTATATATGCCTGTGGTCCACTTGCATAGACACTGACAATCAGGTTTACAAAGTAGTTGTTTATTTACATATAAAAGAGTATTTGTAAATAAATGTATATGTTTATATATACTCTAAGCAAGTAGGAAGTCCTACTTGCTCCATATCCTCATAAAATTTTATGTCAGTCTTTAAAAATTTGTCATTTTATTTGTTATCTAGTGATATTTTATCATGATTTTAATTTGCATTTCTCTGATGACTAATGAAGTAGAAAAATTTTTCATGTATTTTTTGGATATTTAGATAGCCATTTTCATGCCTGTTTAAATATTTTTTCATTTTTTTATTAGGTGGTGTCTCTTGTTGATGCGTAAACCTACAAAATAGGCAATACTTTTAGTGGAAGGTTGAAGAGCAATCATAAAATTTAGCAAGACAGAAAAGGAGTCACAGGAAGAGGAAAAATGCTTGTTTAAGGAATTCGGGGGTCATCTTTGGAGAAGCGGTAACCTGTCAGTACAACATGGAATTCTGTCTAGAATCAGAAAACAAAATTTTCTAGACTCGCCTGCTGCTCTAGCATTACATAGAATTTTGGTCTATTTTCTAAATCTTCCCCAGCAAATAAGAGAAACTCATCTCTAGTCAATTTGTCATTTGCTGTTACTATGTTGTATAGTTATTTACTATCTGTCAGCTTCTAAAAAAATAGAGAAATGGATGAGGATGGGGAAGAGAGAAGGGTTCACATTTAGCACTCTCTTCCATGCATGGCTGCTGATTTGAGAAATCACAGCGGCTACAACATGGCAGTTTTTCAGCCTTATTCAAATTGTCTTTCTGTAGATCAGTTCTTCTGTGTAGTGGAAACATTTCTGTGTGAAATTGATTAGGAGAACATGAGGGGCCATCTTTCTCCCCCTATAAATATTAGTTTGTTCATGATATAAAGATGAATGTTAATTTTCATTTATTTCTCTTAGTAATGTTTAATCAGTAGATATAATGTCAGTCTTCCTTTTTTACTTAGATAAATCTTTTCTATTTCTTTACCTAAATGTCCAACATGGTTCTTGAGAAGCTCGCTTTATTATGCCACATCTTACAAAGACTATACAGAATTCCAAAAATGCATTTCATAGGCAAAAGTTTTAGTTTTTACCCAAACTGAAATTTAACATGGTATCCATCTCTCACCTATCTCCCTCATCAACTTGTTTTTCACTGATTTTTTTTTTTTTGCAAAGTTCTGCTCGTTCTGACCTGAGATATGGATAATATTTATACCTGGGACGTATATCAAGCAACCTCCCTTCCTGTAATGAATCAGTAAAAAAAGAAAAAGGAAGGGAAAGAAAAAAGAAATGGAAATTGAAATATGTAGGAAAATGACATCCTTTACTTTTAAATATGGCCTATTGAAAATAGTCTTCTATATATATGATTTTCCAAGGCTAATATTTCCTTTTGAGGAAGGACATTCCAGGTCAAATACGGAAAAAGATATCCTATATTAATATTAAATCTATTAAAACTCTTCGGTGTAGAAGCTGTTTTACCAAAATAGTGGAATGTCCCCACCTTCCTGTGAAGAGGAAGCATACTAGTCAGTTATCAAGTTACTGCCTCTCAGCTCCAAACCCGCCCTTCAGTGCTCCTCTCTGTTATCCAGGGCGGGTCTCTGCAAAACACATTTCTGCTTTGCCTGCTGCTCCTTGGTAGACTCTGCCTGTATGAGTACTAGAGAGAAAGAGACTGCAAGGCCGGATCAGAGAGAAGGGACGGGTGCCCATTTACTTTATCAGCATCAGCGCAACAGCTCTTTATCCAAGCAGCAGCAGTTCCTCTCTGTAGGAACAGCCAGAACCGTCTGCAGTTCCTCCAGTATTCACCCGGAGCCAGCCTCGTCATACTGCCATTAGAGACACCAACACCAGACATAGGACTCCTTTGTGCTCTCTGAGCCACTCTGCAAAGCATGTGTGTTTTCACAATTCCAATCTCTTTGTTCCTCCAGCCCTGTAGGTGGTAACTAGTTCCTGAAGTTTCTACTTCTGTGATACCTTAGAATTTTCTTTCAGTCCTTTCGGTTACCTAGTTAACAATTTTATACCTAGTTAACAGTTCTTTATGTTAAAGAATATTTATATTCTCTCTGTTCAAATAACTGTTGTGCTTTCTGTCTCCTACACAGACATACATGTACAATATAAGTATATGATATATCATATGTATATGTGATATATAATGTGTATATAGCATATATGTAATATATGATATGCATGTCATATGTAAATGATATAAATTACTTATTACTTTATCTTTTTTCTTGTTAGATAAACAATAAAAAATTAGGAGAAGAACACCATGAAACATCAATATATACATGTATACCCTCCTGAATGAGGCACAGTTAGGTCTATTTGCTCACACTGAAAGAGCTCATAGGACACATTTTTTTTAAATGCAATGAGTGGTTTCATATTCAAATAAAGTAAATTGATCACATAGGACTTTATTATGTCATGATAATGATAATGCTGATGATAATTTTAGTAGATATCTGCTAATGCCAGATATATTTTCCTCCAAGATTTATTTGGAGCTGTACAGTTGCTTTGGAAGGATTTTATTTCCTATATAATTCTAAAAAAGATAACAAATCCTTCTCAGAAGTTCCAGTGAGTGGAGTGGACATGTTGACTATTAATCACGATGATTTTTGACATAACCTTAGAGAAGAGAAAAAAATGTTTGAAGGGTGGGAAATGGTTTCATCTATTTAGGGAGATAGATAGGTTTGACTTGAGCTGTCATTTATATGAATATGTGCCATAAAGGGCCCGATTTTGATGCTAGTCGAAAGCCCCTGACGAGAGTAATTACCCATCACCATTCCTTTCGGGCATCACACATACTTTAGTTTTTGTGAGTGTAGATGAAGAAGTGAAACAGTGTCCCTGCATTGAAAGAGATTCTATTATCCTACACAAGAAAAAGAAAAAAAATCTATAACCTAAAATTGATGCAAATTGAGACTTTTTTGTTAATATTCGACACCTAGGTTTTCATAAATTTTGATACTAAGTACTAGGAAATTATGTGCAGTGCCGATTCTACTCAAGAAGAAATAAAGAAGTAAATACAAAAAAAGGACAGTTGTAACCATTGCGATGTAGCAGTAGTACTGCAGATACAAGCTAATCATTGAAACAGGGGTTAACGTTCCAGGATGAAGTAGATTAATAGGAAGTCACCTGAATTAGATTCCGAAGTATCTTTAAGTTTGTCAGATATACAGGGAATGAGAAAAAACCCCTAGAAAGAGGAAGCGGTATGTACAGAGGCACCAATATGTGAGGTAGCTTGGTATGTTAGAAAAACTACAAGCAGTTCAGTATTCTTAGAGGGTAAAATGTCAGGGACAATAAATGGAAAATTAAGTGCAGAGTATAGGCTCTTGCTAGGGGCCTGAAAAACCTGCTGTAGTTTGCCTCGAAGAACATTCAGAAAGAAGGCTAGCGGTCAGTGGTTATACCAAAATATCCCAAGTATATGCCGAATATATATGCCAATATATACCAAAATGATCATGATTTTCTTCCCTTTCCACTGCATTTGCTCTTCCAATAGGATTGTTCTTATGAGTAAATACTAAGTATTGTCCCCTAATGAGATGTAGTGACACTTTGAAGATGTTCATAGAACATGGATAGGCATGATGCATTTGAGACCATAAAAGAAGCATCGGTAAAGCATATGTGAACTAATTCTGTTCGAATTGATTTTTTACACATTTAAAAAGAAAAAAGTAAAAATTATTTACGAAGCAAATAGAAAAAATTGAAAAAAAATCTGCTCTGGTTCTGCTACAGAGAGAGAGAGAGAGCCATCTATGTAGATTATCACCCTTATGGAGATGGGAGTGGAACAAACTGCAGTAGCAAATTTTCAATAGTGCCAAGCCCTCCATTTAGTGAAACAAAACTCTCAGAGGATGAGTTACACCATGTGCCTGGCACCACGGCTCCCCTGTGTATTTTTTTTTTTTAACTCTGCTGCCACATGCTAGAGTAAGGGCAAGATGTGAGAGCTCGTGGAATAAAGACACACAAAGAAAGCCAGTTTCTCTCAGGCAGGAACTTCCCATCACTGAGGTCAACAGGATATAAAGGGATAAGGCCCTAGCTAGAATAATTATAGGAAGCATGAGATTAGAGATGTTAGACACCAGAAATGGCACATTTTCAAGACAAGATCTGATGTTTCAAATCAGCTAGTAGGCTCCAGTGTGTTTCTTAATATGTAGAAGAAAAAGTGTAGTTAAATGTGTACATGATTGATTTACCTACTCATTGCGTTGTTATAAGGATTATATGAGATAATATATTTATAGTCTATATGATACCAGGCACAATGCAAGTGCTCCAGTAGATAATAAGTATAATTATTCTTGATCCTGCTCTTATTTTTTGCTGTTTTTATTTTAAGAGTCAAAGCTCAAAAGAAGAAATAATATCAGTGTGTCTATTTTGATAAAAATTTGTTCAATATTTTTATATTCTAATGATTTTAATTTGTAAAATCTAAGTAGTAATAATATAATTAAACAATCTATACATTAATCTCAAAGTTGTATTTAATTAAAACATTTGAACATCTCATAAGTGCACAGTAATGATATAGCAACAGGGAGCAATATCAAGATCAGAACAATACTAGGAGTGACAATTTTGTGAGGGAGGCAAATATTAGTGAACTAAAACAAAACCTATAGAGACAAGTGCCTACTATGGCTGTGGGAGAGGAAAAGAGGAAAATTTGATAGATTTTTCAGAGGCAGAATTTACAGGTTTTAATGACAAAATGAATATAATTTTTGAGAAAGGCAATCAAGATGAACCTTAGCATGGTGCTCTTTAATGAACTGGGAGAGTAAAGGATTGCTTCTATTTCTTCTAACTTTATATGCAAATAAAGTCACTGGTAGAAGGCTTGGAACCCAGTGAATCTCAGGGAAACAAATGTCAGGGGGCACAGATGTACAGACTTTGAGGTCTTTTGCAAGATCTGACAGCCTTGACACTATGTTTTTGTGTTTTGTTATAAAGAACCTAAAAATCTGAATAATGTTTTTACTTTTTATCACATTAGAATAAACTTTAACGGTTATTCTGTCTACCCAAACCCAAGACAGCCTTCTCCATTTAGTGATGGAATATTTTTTATTTTAATTTTTTCCAGCATTATTGAGATATAATTGACATATAACATTGTGTAAGTTTAAGGTGTACAATGTGATGATTTGATACACGTATAAATTGTGAAATGTTTAGCATAAGTTTAGTTACCACTTCTGTCACCTCACATAATTACCATTTTTTTGTTGTTGTTATGGTGAGGTCATAAAAGCTCTTGTTCTAATAGCAACTTTCAAGTATCCAATACAGTATTGTCAACTACAGTCCCCATGCTGTATCTTAGGTCCTAGGAACTTATTCATCTTTTAATTGAAAGTTTATATCCTTTGATCAACATTTCTTCATTTCCCCTGACTCTCATCCCCTGGCAACAACCATCGTACTCTCTATTTCTATGAGTTCAATGTTTTTAGGTTTCACATATAAGTGAGATCGTACAGTAATTGTCTTTTTCTGTCTGACTTCTTTCACTAAGCATAGTGCCCCCAAGGTCCATCTATGCTGTTCCTTCTTTCTCATAGCCGAGTAATATCCCACTGTAAATATATATACCACATTTTTCTGTATCCATTTGTCTGTTGATGGAAACTTAAGTCATATCTATATTTTGGCTTTTGCGAATAATACTGCATTGAACATGGAGTGCAGATGTATCTTTGAAATTCTATTTTCATTTCCCTTGTATATATACCCAGAAATGGGATTGCTGGATCATATGGGAGTTCTATTTTTAATTTCTTTTAGAACCTCAGTACTGTTTTTCATGTACCAATTTACATTCCCACCAACAGTGCATAAGGGTTTGCTTTTCTCTACACCTTCACACACTTGTCTATTATCTTATAGCTCTTCTAAGAGGTAGAGGTGATATTTCATTGTGGTTTTGATTTGCATTTCTCTGATGATTTAGTGATGTTGAGCACCTGCTCATGCACCTGTTGGCCATTGATATTTCTTCTTTGGAAAAATGTCTATTCGAGTTGTTTGCCCATTTTTAAATCAGATCGTTATTAATATTTTTGCTATTGAGTTGTATGAGTTCCTTATATATTCTGAATATTAACTACTTATCAAATATATGGTTTGCAGATATTTTCTTCCATTCTATAGGCTGCCTTTAAAATTTGTTGGTTGTTTGTTTTGCTGTGTAGAAGCTTTTTAGTTTGATGTAGCTCTACTTGGTGAATTTTGCCTTTTTTATGCTTGTGCTTTTGGTTTCATCTCCAAAAAAGCCATTTCCAAGACCAATATCAAGGTGATTTTTCACTAAGTTTTGTTCTAGTTTTATGGTTTTAGGTCTTATATTTAAGTCCTTACCCTATTTTGAGTTAATTTTTGTGAGTGGTGTAAGATAGGGGTCCTATTTTATTCTTCTGCATGTGGATATCCAGTTTTCCCAGCATCATTTATTGACAAGACCATGCTTTTCCCATTGTGTATTCGTGGCTCCCTTGTCAAATATTAGTTGACCAAGTATGCATAGGTTTATTTCCGGGCTCTTGAGTCTCTTCCACTGATCTATGCTTCTGTTTTCATGTCAGTACCATGTTGTTTGACTAATATAGCTTTGTAATATAGTTTGAAATCTGGTAGATACCCCAACGAGGGATTGCTCAGTAATATGGTAGCTCTATTCTTGATATTTTGAGGAGCCTCTGTACTGTTTTCCATAATGGCTGTACCAATTTACATTCCTGCCAGCAGTGTACAAGGGTTCCCTTTTCTCTGCATTTTCTCTAACACTTATTTCTTATTGATAATAGCCATTATCAATCAGTGAAGTGACAGCTCATTGTAATTTTGATTTGCATTTCCCTTATAGTTATTACTGATGAACAGTTTTTCATATATCTGTTGGCCATCTGTATGTCTTCTTGGAAATGTGTCTAATCAGGTCCTCTCCTCATTCGTAAATCAGATTGTTTTTTTTTTGTTGTTGTTGTTGATTTATAGGAATTCTTTATGTATCATTGATATTATCCCCTTATCAGAGGTATCGTTTGCAAGTATCTTCTCCCATTTTGTTGGTTGCCTTTTTATTTTGTTGATGGTTTCTTTCACTGTGCAGAATCTTTTTAGTTTGATGTAGTCATATTCCTTTATTTTTGCTTTTACTTCCCTTGTCTTTGGGGTCAAGTTCACAAAGACCCCTCTGAGACCAAGGTTCATAAGTTTAGTGCCTATGTTTTCTTCCATGCATCTTATTGTTTCAGGTCTTATATTCAAATCTTTAACCTATTCTGAGTTCATTTTTTATATATGATATCAGATTGTCTACTCTCACTCTTTGGCACGTGGCTTTCCAGTTTTCCCAGCACCATTTATTGAAGAGGCTTTCTTTTCTCCACTGTATGTTTTAGGTTCCTTTATTGAAAAAAAAAAGAAAGAAAAAAAAGAAAAAAAAAAAGCAAAACGGCAGCATAGTAGTATAATGCCACTAGCTTTTCTTTCAAGATTTTTTTGACCGTTTGGGTATTTTAGCAGTTCCATATAATATTTTCAGATTTTTTTTTTGACCGTTTGGGTATTTTGTGGTTCCATACACATTTTCAGATTTTTTTTCCAGTCCTATTAAAAATGACATTAGGATTTTGATAGGGAACCTATAGATGGCTATGAGTAGTGTGGACATTTTTTTTTAATTCTCAAATTAAGTTTATTGGGGTAACACTGGTTAATGCAATCATATAATTTCAGGTGTACATTATAATTTATATTCTGTTGTGTGTTCACCACCCAAAGTCCAATTTCTTTCAGCTACCATATATTTGATTCCCTTTACCCACTTCACCCTTCCCCTACCCACCTATATTTGACCCCCTTTACTTCGTCTACCTCTCTTCCTCCTTCCCCACCCCACTAGTAACCACTACTCTATAGTCCTCTGGTAACCACTAGTCTATAGTCCGTGTCCATGAGTCTCTGTTTGTTAGTATGGACATTTTAACAATATTAACTGCTCTGATCCATGACCACGGGATATCTTTCCATTTATTTGTGTCATCTTCAATTTCTTTCCACAGTGTCCTATTGTTTTCAGCGTGTAGATATTTCACATCCTTGGTTAAAGGTGATGGAGTGTTTGAAGAACAGAGAAGGAAAAATAACCATCCTTTCTAGAGCTGACTGGGTAAAATCCAATATGAAGTAGATGGTACTTCTTCTAAAATAATTTAAAATGCTAGCAGAGCTAGGTATGGTATGTCGAGTAAGCTTTTTTCCCCCTGAGAATTCATTTATTAAAATGACAGTTTTCAGAACATCTTGTCTTGGGGGAATATTTGATATCAGGGAACAGAAACCCGTTTAAAGAAACTCATCTTAAAAGTGAGTCTGCGTCTATGGCCATGCTACCCTGAACAAGCCCAATCCCGTCTGATCTTAGAAGCTAAGCAGGGTCGGGCCTGGTTAGTACTTGGATGGGAGACCACCTAGGAAGACCAGGTGCTGTAGGCTTAAAAAAATAAAAAATAAAAATAAGAAATTGTAAGCTGACAAGATCCTTGCAACTGGTAAGGGTTGCCTTGCCTTAAAAAAAAAAAAAAGTATCCTACAAGGGTACAGGGATTCTGCCGGAGTCTAATTGCTGGCGTTGTAACATTATTACAGATTAAAATCAAATATTGTAATTTGTCTTTGCTTTAGGTTTCAATAAAGCCATAAACATGAAAGCCTTCTTCTGCAATACCATTGGCCATTATGAAATATTTTATCGCTTGATTCAGAGTGTACAGTGTTTTGGAGGCTATCCATACCAGCCATCTTACTTAGTAAGATTTCCAGTTAATATATTAAGATTATAATTATCTTGAATTCTCACAAAACTTATGACCTTCCAAGGACAGACTGCGTTTAGTTACCAGATTGCCTTACCAATATTAACACTGGTACTTATTTGAGGTCTTCCTTATTTACAGCTGAAATATGTAAGCACACAGATGTTGGCCTAATGGCTAGATGACAGGAAACCCTATCGTTTTCTTTTTTATTTAAATATATCTAATTCTTGTCTCTGATGGCTTCCTCTGTCACCTCTGGAATAAGTATGTCACCTCTGGAGTAAGTAGGACTAATACTGGCTGCAGCAAAATCACTATTCTCATTTATCATGCTAATTGCAATTTAATGAGGAGAGGCCCGAGGCTGGAAGACTTGTCTACCTAGAGTCCTATTGGAGTGGAGTTTATTATGGTAATTAATACAGCCTGTGATAATTAAATTGCTTTACTAGATAGGTACTGTATTTATCATAAAGATTCACTATAGCATAACTTTTATGAGGGTATTCAAAGAGCAGTTTTGAAAATCAAATTCTCTGAAGTTTTTAGTAAGAATTATAGTTTGTACTCTACTTTCGGATATTTCTCCTCAGAACAAGACTGACTACATATTTTGGAGAGCCCAGATCAAAATGAAAAAAATAATGCAGGGGCTCTTTTGCACAAAACACAAAGAAAGTCTCATAAAGGTACTAAAACGTCAAGCTTTTTTTTCTATCTTCTGCATATCCTCTCTGCTTGTAAGCATTCTCCATTGTCCCATTGAACTTCACTTATAAAACATAAATTCAAAGATAAAATTATTATGAATTTCAAGATGGTGACAACATGAGGCCTGCGTGGAGGGTCCTGTGTGACTGCTCAGATTGATTTCATTCCCAAGAAGCCAGCCCTTTCCCAGAGAGCAGAAGTATAGAAGGCAACTCATTTTTACATAGTTGAGAATGAGCTAATCTCATGCCAGACTTTGTAATGCGATACAGTATGAAGGAAGTCCAGTCAAATTTGGGCCATCAGACCACTGGAACTCAGGCTGGGAAAAACCCGAGGAGGGTAACCGGGACAATGAAAATGAACCAGCAATGAGGGCTCCTGCTAAGACAGGAAATAATTCCAAGATATGATCTCATCAAAGCCCTTTGGAAGGAACAAAAGAGCTAAAATAGAAGGACAAGTAGTTTAAACTTACCTACAGTTACAGGTAGCTATCGCATTAACACAGACATGCTTGCATACTCCAACTGAATAATAGTAAACTTTTCCAAACTTTCCATTTTCCCCCTTTATACAAGTTTTTGAACTGTTGCAAAGATGAGTTTGAATAAAAACATTACAAATCGTATCGAAGAAGGTGGAGTGGTTTTCGTTGTGGATAAATTGGTTTTCTCTTTCTTTACTTTGATGACTAATTTGTTGTTTCCTAGTCATTGGATGAATTCATTAGGACCTAGAACATTATTCTACACATAAATGGTGCACAGTGAATGCTTATGGAAATAATTATATATAATTTACTCTCCACAATAACCAACTGGTAAGCCTCTTAGGAATATGTTCCGAAAAACTAAACATCCATTGAAATCAGAGTACTATTAGTACTCTGCCCCTGCAATGAAGTGGAGGTTAGATATTGTTCATATGTGGAACACCTGTAATAATAAACAAACAACAGCTCTTTTGAGAAACCATTCTGCTCTGATTTTCTGATGTAGTTTATGATTTAGGTGGGAGAGGAATATCTTCGTTTCGCAGCAACATCATTTATAATAATAATAATAATAATCATAACAATGATAATAACTTAATCACACAGAATCCCCTGTGAATGTCCTTTTCCTCATAGTTTACTATAAAATGTCACTTGAATTTAAGTAAGTTCTTAAGTTCTGTGTAGTAAGGTTATAAAGACAAACACTATTTGGAATAATTTTTTAATGACTTGCTGGATAAAGACATTTATTTATTCACTCAAAAGATAGATATCAAGTGCCTGAATGGTACTGGGCTCTGGGAATATAACTGAATGAGATAGGGATGGTTTTTCTCTTGGAGATTACAGACCGGTGGATTTGAAGAATAATTCTCCATACCGTTAATTTCAGAAAGGTCCACAGGCCTGTGCCTTAAGAAGAATCATGCATTTGAAGGTAGAATTGAACTGAAACTAGGCTTCAAAGCAACTAGACATACTCCAAGTCCATTTCCAACAGTTAATTATTTTAAGTGGTTTCCACATTAGTTAAAAGGAAGAGGAGATAATAGGAAGAAAAGAAATATTGATAGATTTCTAAGTTGGACTAAGTTTGATAAGTATAAAAAATGAAGTGTAGTTAATAAAGCACAAAGCAGAATATTTCCTCTTAACTCATTGTTATTATACATCATCATTAGAGAGGGGACTTGCTGCTCCCTGTGCTAGATTAATAGTCTGGGCATTTGTCTCTTTGACCTTAGCTGAAGTAGAAGCACCAGGCAACAGAAGCAGAAACGGAGGCAAAAGAAGTACTATCTACTATTTCATCTGGGCAGGGAAATTAAAAAGAGGAAGCACTTAAATTGTAGAGGAGAGTGTGAAAGGAAACTATGGTGCTCTTTTCTTTCCCTTGACAGTCCTACCCTTTGAGAAACAGCTGGCAGCTCCTGGGTCACTAGGCTTAGTCATCCCTCTTTTCAATTACAGGAACATCCTATTAACAAGAGATGGAGTGGGGAGAGCAATTTTAGGGAGAGACAAGAAAAAGAGAAGGGGAATATTTTTCACGTGGAGAAAAAGACACATCTGTCGGGAACAGGGAGTAAAATGCAAGGTAACTTTTCCTGCCCCTATTATTTTTGTTTTAACATTGTGAAAGGAACTAATGTTTCAAGAAGTTTAAAAAATAATGGAGAGCAGGCCTTGGAATATGTAATTGTTACCTGGAGATTGTATAGTTTATTGAAGGACATATAAATCAATGGGGATATATGAGCATATATGAGGACATATCTAAGGTATTTATTTAAAAGAATAAACATGCTTAGCGCTGCTGTCAGAGAGAAAAAAATTGGATTGAATGTACCGTAGATCTTTCATATAGGTCTCCCAGAGTCTCAACCATTGTTTATGGCTCTAGTATATGTACAAGAAATGCAAGTGCATTTCAAATTATTATACCTTTCATACAGCCATGAGATAACTGAACACTATGATCCAGTGATTTGTCAGCGTCCCTTCCAGGGTTGTCTCCATTATTTTATTAAAATACTTATTGAAAGTGAATGTTGCTTCTGACTCTATTGTTATATATCAAACAAAACTCTTAGTTATGTTTTCAAACTTAATCAGATGGCTATTTTAGAAATTCTTTTCCTGTGATGAAACAAATAACTATTAGATGCAACTAATGATCTTGACGTGTAAACAGAATTGTTTCGCTTTTAGTAATTTGCCAGATTTCTTAATATGCTAAAGCCAAAGGTAAAAATTAATTCAGATAGCTTATCTTGGACCACTGTATTCTCTATTCTTATGTGAGAAAACTTCGACTGAAAGTTTTTAATGTCATGATAACACAACATAAAACTACTTGGATTTTCATTTCAGACTCTTCCAGTATAGTGTCGTGGGAGGTTTTCTTTTCGGATTCCACCTTTGCTATTAGCGATTCCTTAATTTTATGCACTGATAATGTTTTTAAATGTTTCAAGTTCTGAGAAATGCTTTTAAATCTTGGTTCAGTCATGGGCCTACCTGTGTGAATTTTAGTCAGGCAGTTCACCTCTTTGAAATTCCCATCTCTCTTCTTAAACTAGCCAGTAATAAACCTGGCTCCATATCATGGCTTTACTTTTTGAAGAAAAACTCATAAAGCAATTTCGAAATGTGATCTCAAATATGCAATAGGATTAAAGGTATTAATAATGCAAACTATAATATAAATTTCTTCATGTAACAGAAGTGTTCCCAAAGAGCTCTGTTTATATTTCAATTGAGTTACATTGCAATTGGACTAGAAAATTTTGAAATGTGCTTTTTTTTGATTGGATGGCTTTTAATTTAAATTCTTTTGAATCAAAAATTGAAGGTATAAGTTTTACCTAGCTCAGGTATGTGTGCACACATGTGCACATGGGCTGTGTTAAAATGAGACTATTCCTGAAAAGCTTTATGGCCACCACTCCTAAATAAAAACAATATTAAATGACAGAAAATTCTGATTTTTCTTATGATAATAATAACTAAGGCTTTCTTTGAAATATAATTTGTAATTTTTTTCAATGAATGTCTTCATAGGGCCTTGCTTTAGTGATACCCTAAGCACATAGCATTGTGTGAATGTGGGCCCCCACATTTAGATTGCTCAATTTTAATAAAATTAATCAGATATTGACAAATCTGTGTCTCAACTCTATGAGCAAAGCTTCAGAGTGCATTTTCCAAACGACTTGATTTTCTAAGTGTTTGTTTTTAACCTAATTTATCCTCTTAGTCTCAGTGGGAAAGAGAAAATTTCAGTGAAATATGTGCTCAGTTTCTTATTTGGTCCCTAATGAAATTTGTACTCAAAAAGGCTTAGTCTTTTGGAAAATTTTTGCATCATATAGAAGTATTTGACTCCAGTTATTTTTTTTAAATTAAAATAAAATAGCTCTTGTGAAAAAGTCCAAATCATAGAGTTGAAGAACTTTCCAATAATAATCCCTAAAGATAAATTAAAATGCTTCGTTTTCTCTGTAATTATTTTTTGGATAATCTCATAGAGCCTAGTGTGGGGAGAATATTATGAGTTTCTCCATTAAATTTGTTCTTGCTGCACGTTAATGCTTAATGTTTTATAGGCTTGCAGTTGTCTTTTGAGGGAGGTTTATACAGTTTCCAGCTGACATGGTGGTGAGCAGAAGCTAATGAACTAAACTCAGTGCACACCAACCTGGCTGCATTTGTTTGATTTACTCTTCTGTGTAGTTGTTTTCTCTCTCCCTTGCATTTTGTCTTCCAAGGCAACTAAGGCCCAATTTTGAAGGTTGCATGTGGTCGTTCTTTAGCCTGAGGTTATTAAAAAAACAAATACGGCTCCAGATTGGAGCAAAGAACAGGAGAGAGGATAAAGTCGACGGTCATAGATCAAAGCCGAAGTCCATAAAAGGAACTATAATCCCAAGCATCTGAGAGATCACAGCAAGTCAGGGCTGAAAGTGGCAGCACAAGCTAGGAAGGACTCTTGGAACCCAACATAGAAGCAAAAACCCTATAAGGGTAGAAGCAAAACAGGAAAAGCCACTGAGTCCACATTCAACTGAAGAGGGGGAGAAGGGAGGCAAAGGGACTTTAAGAGCACAAGTGAATACCAATATTAGAGATGAGCCTATAAGAATAATATCAATATTATAAAAATACCAATAATAATATCAATAATAACAAAAAGAATACCAGTATTATACGAATAAAACCAATGCGAGAGATGAGCCTGTAAGGATGTAGGGTGTGAGATAACACTGCACCTCTATAGCAGAAGACAGGAAAATAGGCAAAGGAGAGAGAGCGGACAAAGAGAGGAGGAAAAAGAAAGAAAATGATGACTAGTAATGTGTTGTTTAAGGTAAAACTAGCAATTAGCTTTGTGATAATGTGGCACTTCTGGGATACATTATTATTTGTATTTTTATTTATACTATCCTACTTATAGAATAAACTGCATTCAGGCACTGGAGACCAAAGTGTTAGTCAAGGAAGTAGTTCTTCTGTGTTTTATAATTATGATCATTTCTGGGTGTCGGTTTGCTCATTTGTAAAATGGATTTGAAAGAGATTGGGACTTCAGTGCATGTGCCTGTGTGTGTGACTGATAGAACTGAAAGATTTAAATATAATTTATGCTTTATTTCCAAAAAAGATTTGAAGATTTCATAATATTAAACTATACACAGAATAAGAAAGTTATATGGCATAAAAGCAGAGATATGAAACCATATCAAAAGAGATAGATTTATATACCAAAGAATGAAGAGCGATACTAAAATGAGCACTAAATTTAGCTCTGAATTTCCTGGTAGCAGAAAAAGGCAAAACAGGATGATTTATAGTTTTCACAGATAAAAAGAAATGTACAAGTTCAAGTAAAGAGACTATCATTTTCTTTAATTTCCTTTTATGAAGAATTTATCATAGAGAGCAGAGGTCAGCAAACTACACGCCATGGGCCAAATTCACTCTGTTGCCTCTTCTTATAAATAAAGGTTTGTTGGAATACAGTCATACCTATTTGATTACCTGTTGTCTATACCTACTTTCTTGCTACTATGGCAGAGTCGAATAGTTGGTACAGCAGTGACTCTATGGCCCAGGAAGCCTAAAATATTTAGCATCTGACCCTTGAGGGAAATAGTTTGTCACCTCCTGACATAGAACTTTCTAAAATGAACACTAAATAAAATAATGCACATTCTGCCAAGTGATGGCTGAAGAAGTTACTCAAACTTCTCTCAACAGTTTTTTTTTTAATTTAATACTTTATAAATATCCAAGGTAACAGTTTAACTCAAAATTTAATGAATGCATGAGGGTGTCCATGTGTGTTGTGGCAGAGAAGCTCTTAAGACCAATATAATCTAGGATTTTTCCTTTTTTTTTTTTAATGAATGTGTGGTGGAGCCCTGTTTAGTTCTTTGAAAAAGGAATACTATTTTCTTTCCAGATTTATTGAGATGTAATTGATATATTACACTATATAAGTTTAAAGTGTACGTGTTGATTTGATACATTTAAGTATTGCAAATTATTTACCGTGATAGCATTAGCTAACACTTCATTCATGTTATGTAATTACCATTTCTTTTTTATGGTGAGGGCATTTAAGATTTACTCTCTTACTATCTTTCAAGTGTATAATCCAGTATTAACTATAATAACCATGATGTAAATTAGGTTCCCAGAAGTTATTCATCCTATAACTGGAAGTTTTTACCCTTTGGCCAACATTTTCTAATTTCCCCTGCCCCTCAGCCTCTGGTAACCATCAATCTCTCTATTTCTATGATTCTGGCTTTTTGAGATTTCACATGTAAATGATATTATATAGTATTTGTCTTTTTCTGTCTCACTTATTTCACTTAGTATAATGTACTCACGGTTCACTGAAAAACTGTTAGAACTAATCAATGAATTTAGTAAAGTTGCAGGATACAAAGTCAACATACAGAAAACAGTTGCGTGTCTATATACTAACAATGAAGTGCCTGAAAAATAAAAAGAAATAAAAAACAATCCCATGCACAATAACATCTAAAATAAGAGATTGATGGTTACCAGAGGCTGAGGGGCAGGGGAAATACTTAGGAATACATTTAAACAAGGAGGCAAAAAAGTTGTATAGGGAAAACTACAAGACTTCAGTGAAATAAATTGAAGAAGGCATGAATAAATGGAAAGATATCCCGTGTTCACAGATCAGAAGACTTAATATTGTTAAAGTGTCTATATTACGCAAAGCCATCCATAGATTCAGTGCATCCCTATCAAAATTCCAATGATATTTTTCACAGAAGTAGAAAAAAACAACCCTAAAATTTCTATGGAATCACAAAATAACCCAAATATCGAAAGCAATCCTCAAGAAAAAAAAAAAAGCCGGAGGGATTACAGTATCTGATTTTGAACTATGCTACAAAGCTATAGTAATAAAAATAGTATGGTACTGATATAAAAATAGAAACATCGACCAATGGAACAGAATGTAGAGCCCAGAAATAAAGATTTGCTCTCTGATTGTAGTGGATATTTGCTATTTTGAGATACTTTGTGCCAAGGCCTTCACATTGAGAAAAGTCACCTTATTTTATTCAGATATCTATGCCTCTCCCATGCCCTCCAAGTACTTCATGGGAAACCTTCCATACTCCTAAATTCCCCTCTACCCCATATGCTGAGGGATAGATCCTGATTGTCTCAAATCAGTCAGCATATTGTATCCCTCTGGCTACAACGTTTACCTCAGTTTGGGGGCACAGGGCCTAGAGCAGGACAATAAATGAGTAGAGATTTTTTTTTTTCTAGAAGTTATTTAAGCTTTATTTATTTTATGCCAGACACAAACAAGAAAGCATGGAGTTCTAGAAACCATAGGCTGACATTGTGTTTCATTAGGAAAAGAAACCTTAGAAGGAAGCAGAAAAATGGTAAATAAATAAATGTTTTCTAGATTGAGCCTCAACTGAAACTCCACTTGTGGTCTTCCTGACATCATAAAATTTAATAGTTGTCACTGTGTAAGCCACTTTGAAAATTCATGTTATTTTTGAAGGAATAATTAATGATAAAGTAGTCATCTTTTAGTACATACAGTGAGAGAATTTGAAGAAGTGATTAGTTAATGAATATCACCTGAACTTTCATTTAAAATCAAAATCTACTCATAGTAGAAATCTCTGAAAATGACTAGAGGATAGACACAGCATGGGCTCTACTCCTGTGCTCTTTGTGTTTGATGGACAGATGGCAAAGGTAACATTCTCTTAGGAAAAACTCAATGAATTCTCCCCTCGGAGAGCCATTTCACTTTGTAGAAAGGAGGGCTTCAAAGAGTATTGCAAACCATTTAAAGGAAAAGAGCTTTATCAGAGCCTTCATTGAATAATGATTGCTCCTGTTTAGTGCAAATGAAGTGCAGCAGGGAGCTCTGGGAAAATAAGGTTGTCATGGTAACCGATAACACACTTTTTCCTACTGGAAGTCAAGATAGTCAGAAGGCTAAGCAAAGCCATGTTTCCTTGGAGACTTTTCCCAAGTAAAGGAAATAGAAAAAGGGAAATAAAAGGAAGATCTGGCATGTGGTTGAACTCGAGTGCTGCCCATAAAGATAAGACTTCTAAGGAAATGCTGTTTTGCATAATTAGCCCGAGCCAAGTAGGTGAAAGTAGCATCTCTCTTTCATATTATAATTGACCCAATACAGGTGGACACTTATTTTATAAATCAAATCTGAGAAAGTGCTGTCCAGAAAAAAATATTCAGATTAAGTTTAAAATGAAATTTAAGTTCTTTAAGGACAACATTTAACATTTAACATAAGCAGGAATTGTTTTTATTTTGAAATTGGCTATGATTTGAAAACTGAAATGCAATATTGAAATGCTCTTTGAAAGGCATCTGAGCTTTCTGAACCTAAGTTTGTTACCTATGAAATACCAGTTTGGGAGAGAGTGCTAATTTTCTAATATTTCTCTCAATGAAAGTCTACAAGAAAACTAAACCTGTAAACAGATAGGTAAAATTGAAGAGTCTCAGGGTGGAGCCTTAGCAGGAGGCTCAGAAACAGAGCTACTTAGCTTCCTTTTTCATTGTAACAGCTTTTAAGACATTTTATAGAAAATAATTGACAGGTGTATGTTTAGCTTCTGCCCTTTAGTCACACACGAAATATCTTAATTGCTCTTACCAGGAACTATTTTCTAACTGGTAGCACCTTTCCAAATGGCTCAGGAAGGCGCAAGGAGGCACCAACTAGATCAGAGAATTTAACTCTAGGGTTGAATGGGTTGACATTTGCCATAGACAAGTCTGCCTTTTATTTTCTAGAAGGAAATAACCAAATTCTGGAGTTCCTGCTTTACATATTTGTCCCTGTTATGTGAAAATATATCCTACGAAAACCTAGTACAGTCATGTGCTGCATAACAACATTTTGGTCAGTGATGGACCACATATATGACCATGGTGCCATAGATTATAAGGGAGCTGAAAAATTGCTGTCACCTAGTGACATTGTAACATCGTAGAGCAAGACATTAATCATGTATCTGTAGTGATACCGGCATAAACAAACTGCCAGTCACATAAAAGTATAGCACACACAATTATGTGCAGTACCTAATACTTGATAATGATAATACATACTGTGTTACTGCCTTATGTATTTACTGTACTTTTTTATCACTCTTTTATAGTGTACTTTCTACTTATTAAAAAAAAGTTTGCCATAAAACAGTATATTGGGTTATGCCAGCAGCATCCTCATATATGGTGTGTTTGTTACAGCTCTTGATTGCATCATTTTCTTTTGTGCTTGTTTTAATCTTGTGTTCATCATGGCCCCTAAGCATACAAAATCCACTGCTAATATTGCCAGTAAGAGCCCAGGAAGTAAAATGAAAGGTGATTAAGGACTACAAAGGTGGAAAATCAGTGATGATTATTGCTCACCAGCCAGTCGTGTCCCATTCTACCATAGCTACGATCTTGAAGAACAAGAACAAAGCGATGGAAGCTGTTAAAGGATCTGTTTCATTGAAGGCAATGAGACTAACAAAAATTTGAGAAGGGCCTTTATTAGACATGGAGAAACATCTAATGACCTAGAACATCTAGTGACCCAGACACAGAAGGGTATCCCTCTCAGCACCACGATGATCATGGCCAAAGCAAAAAGTTTGTTTTTGATGTTTAAAGACAAGACTGGACCTGACTACAATGCTGAATTTATTGCTAAATGATTTAAGAATTGCTATTCATTACATAATGTACACGTTAGTGGTGAGCCTGTGGCTGTTGGTATGAAGGCAGCTGAAGAATATTTGGAAACTCTAGGTGAGCTAATTGTGGAGGAAATTTACTTGCCAGAGCAAATATTCAACATGGATGTAACCTCCCTATTCTGGAAACTGGTGCCTGAAAGGAGGCCAAATAAGGAGGCCAAATCAATGCCAGTTTTCCAGACTTTTAAGGGCAGGATAACAGTCTTACTTGAGGTCAATGTTGCAAGCTACAAGTTGAAATCATTTGTGATCAGGGCATTCAAGCATATTCATAAGAACTCACTGCCAGTGTGCTACAGGAACAATGAAAAGCCATGGATGACACAGATCCTCTTCCAAGATGCCCTTCTGAATTCCTATGTCAGTGAAATGGATGTCCAAAAGCATTATTATGGACTAATGAGGAGTTGACTAATGATGAGTTGTTGGAACGGGAAGAAGAGGCAACAGCACAAGAATAAAAAAGTATAATCTCCAACAAAATTCTCAGTGAAGGATTTAGCAGAAGATTTTGCAGACATCAACAAGTTTCTTAAAAAGTTTCAAAGCATGGACTCCAGCACTGAAAGGTTTTCATTAATACAGTAGAGAGGAATGTTCATGGCGTGCTATCTGCTTACAAGCAAATTTATGATGAAAAAAAGAAACCAAGCAAACCATCATGGAAATATTCCTCAAGAAGATCCTCAGGCAGGCACCTCAAGAGGTATTCCAGAAGAAGACATTGTTATCACAGGAGACACAGCTCCGTGCATGTTATCGCCACTGAAGACCTTAAAGTGGGACGAGATGTGCAGGTGGGAGACAGTGATATTGACGATCCTGACCCTGTGTAGATCTAGGCTAACGTGTGTGTTTGTGTCTTCATTTTTAAACAAACAAACAAAAGTTTAAAAAGTAAAAAATAAAAATAAAAAATTTTAAAAATAGAAAAAAAGCTTATGGAATAAGGATATTAAGAAAGAATATTTTTGTACAGCCACACAATGTATTTTAAGCTAGGTGTTACTCCAAAAGACTCACAAAATATTAAAAATTAAAAAGTTGATACAGTAAAGCAAAAAAGTTACAGTAAGCTAAGGTTAATTTATTATTGAAGAGAGAAAAATGTTAATACATTTAGTGTAGCCTACATGTACAGTGTTTATAAAGTCTACAGCAGTGCACAGTAATGTCCTAGGCCTCCACATTCACTCACCACTCACTGACTCACCCAGAGCAACCTCCAGTCCTGCAAGCCCCATTCATGATAACCGCCCCATACAGGTGTGCCATTTTTTTTATCTTTTATACCATATTTTTACTGTACCTTTTCCATGTTTAGATACACAAATACTTTTCATTGTGTTACAATTGCCTACAATATTTAATACAGTAACATGCTGTACAGGTTTGTAGCCTGGGAGCAATAGGCTGGACCACAGAGCCTAGGCATGTAGCAGGCTCTACCACCTAGGTTTGCGTAAGTGCACTCTGTGATGTTTGCACAACGATGCAGTCGCCTAAAAGTGCATTTCTCAGAACATGTCCCTATCATTAAGTAATGCATGAAGGTACAAATTCCTGCTCTACAGTCTGATACAATTATTGTGCAGTTAATAAAGGTAAAATTAAATGCTGACTCTGAAAGCTCTTTGCAGAGCTAGAGACATTTGAGATATAAACTGGTGTCTGCAATATACTATATTATTGGCTTAAAATAAGTCTAGTTTGTGGGCAACACTAAGAATGTATTGACAGAATTTAAAATCCTGCTGCAAACTGTGTGAAATTAAATTACATTTGTAGAAATTTAAACATGTTATTTAAATATGGATTTTACTTTATTGTCTAAGCTGGGACATTTTTGAGAATGAAAGGGGGAACTAAATATGAGTAGCAGGGTTAATTAATCTACAACAGGTATAAACAGGGACAGCCTTACGGTGACCATATGTCTGATTTTCCTAATTATGGTATCTTTAATGATGGCATATCAACTGGACTGAGTCCTATAATTATAGCATAATATGATCCTAAATTCTTTTAAATTTTCAACTCTGGTCTTCAGTTTTAAAAGATAAGTTCTCTTATACCTTTGAGACAAAACAATTATCATTTATTTGAAAACCGTTCCAGATGCTCATGGAATTCTGAGTATTTAAGAGTTATACAATGAGATATTTGTCATATGTTTAATTGGTATCCCACTTGATCTTACCTAAAATAAACTCACCTATTATAAATAAAGTGTCTGTCTTCAAGATATTGATACTCTATTCCTCATTTTAGGTCTCTGTGTCTTAGTATGATCTCCTTAAATTTATAGAAGTTTTAAGTGCTACTGTCTCATGTGTCTCTCAACTTCTAGAAGGTTTTCTTAATCTTGCTGTTTGTTATGTTGTGCTTAGAAAGGAAACTACAAGGTTAGATTTGTGTTCACTTCATTGATTCCATTGTCATCATTTTCCAGTTTGGGTCATTGCTATGATAGATTATGTTTAAAAGACTTTTAAAATATTTTATGGCCATATTATACTACTCCTGCAAAAAAATGTTTCATTCTCACTCTCTCCAGTTTTATCAAATGAACAAATCACTAGTTAAGATGGACGATTACAGCAATGACAAAATGATAATGAGAGGTCGCAAACACTCTAAGTCAGTGGTTCTCCACCGTGTTTGCACATTTGGGAGAACTTTTAAAATGCTGATGTGCAGGCCGCATCTCGGACCACTTACATCAGAAACTCTATGAGAGGGACCCAGACATCAGTGCTTTTTGCAGTTCCCAGGTGATTCCAATAAGCAGGCAAGGCTGATAACCACCCCACTTAAGCATGCCATAATGTGAGCTAACCCTTAGGAAAATACACCTGTTTTAGGGATGTGGTCATGAAAGGGGAATGTGTGTATATGTATGGTATGTGTTGGGGTGGCAGGTGTGGGTACTTGGTATGTATGTGTTTTGGAGTATTTGACAGTAATAAAATTAAGAGTTTTGAGGGAAAAAAATCAGATGAAAAAGGAAGTAGAGTAATGATGCTTTCCACATTAAGACGGATAAACCCAAGAAAACAAATATATTGTTTGCAATATATATTTTATGTGGAAAGAAAGCTTGGAAAGCACCATGAAAATATTGAGAATTAAAGTTAGCCCCCAAACCACAATAACATATTGTTGTATTTTCTTTCAGTCTTATTTCTAGATATGGTGGATATTTATTAGCATAGGTGTAATCAGGTTTGCTTTTTTACTGGTGATGAGTTCTGTCTAGGAGACACTTTACTAGAGTAATGCCTGCTGTCCATTTCCATAGTATGGTAGGATTATCATGGCCCCAGTTCACAACTATCTGTAGTTTCACCTTTTGGTAGTACCTACCCGTGCTGACTTTGGGCTTGGCGTGTGACTTCATATGTTTAATGGGACAGTAGCAGTCTTGATGCAAGCAGTCTTGAGACATTACTTGCACTATTTGGCTTCCTCTTACGATCCCCTGGCTCTACCCTGAGAACCTGCCTAGGCCAGCCTGCTGGAAGATTGTGAAAGACACATGGAGGAAAGCTGTGTTGTCCCAGCCAGGGCTATCATCTTAGACCAACTACACCTCATCCAACCTGCCAGCGGACCAAAAACATGTGAACAAGCCCAATCAAGATTAGCTGAGTCTGGGACAGATCATCAGAACCAACCAGCCAACTCATAGACTCCTGAGAAATAATAAATGGTTTTTGTTTTCAGCCATTGAGTTTTAAGAGAGTTTATTATGAATCATTAATGTGGCAATAGATCACTGATACAAAAGGTCATGTGTATCAGTGTGTTTAGTTATAAGAGGCTTTTATGACTGAGTCACTAGTGCCTTTATTGTACTACACATTTATTTAGTTTAGATGACAGAGATAAAGATTTTCCTAAGATTGTAGTTGTGGCCTCTATGACAGTGTCAGTTCTGGGTAATCTCTTTGCCCCAAAACTAAGTAATTCTAAGCTTGCCAGAGTAACACAGTGATCAATACATTTTAATGATGCTACCTTTATTTGCCACTTATGAGCCATCAGTGAAGGGGCTGCACGTGATCTTCCAAGCCACTTATGGACTTATAACTTCCTCGGTCCATTCTAGTCTGTGTTCCTGAAAGCTCCCTTATAATCATTCTCCCCTCCATCCCATAATACATACTGACAGAACATGCTCAATACCCAATAATATCTGCAAGAGAAAAGGAAAACTTGCCTAAGACAGTAGTGGTGTGGGGCATACATGCATATTTTGGTGGTTCCCTTCTTTCTCCATTTTTCAAATAATTTGTAGTGAGCTTCTCAGTATAGTTCTGTCTTAGACTATAATCAACCACATTCTCCAATTCCTCCTAAAGCTCCTTTAGTAGCTATTACTTTAAACTGACAATATTCAAAGTAAATATATTTCTCTCCTGCCATGTCTTCTATATATTTGACACTTGTTATTAACATTTTACAATCTCATTTTCCCACAGTGGGGTCTACTAGGGTTCTTATACAAAAATATTCCCATATCTGATATGTTTAATTTGAATAATCCCTTAGGAAGCTGTGATCAAGTCAACACAACCATTGCAATAATATTGACTATACACCCTATGCTATATATGCGCTATACCCTAAGCAGTATTTTAAAACCTACTTTATATTCCGCATGGTACTGAGGTCTGTGAGCAACACCGAGGAAGGGATCCTGTTCTCTGCCCTTAAGGATAAAAAGCACTGGTTAAGAAGATAATTTTATACTTAAAGCAGCAAGACAACATGACTAAGGCCTAAAATATATGACATAGACTCACTGTATTACAAGAACGAATGATGAGATCTGATAGGATATGAAAATATGAGATCAATTAGGTCTTCAGAGTTCAATATAATTTAGTAGAGCATAATGAATCAGTGACTATAACAGAATGATCTTGAAAATGGGGATAATACTAACCTTCACCTCTGTGTATTTTATTTTGATGATCTCTTTCCAATTTGATTTTTAAGTCTTGGCCCCAATTATAAATAGGGAATCATCTGTTGAACTTCCCAAGGGTTACATAAACACTTGGGTTACACACACACACACACACACACACACATTTATATATATATATACTTTATTATACTTTATGTTTTGAGCAGTTTTAGGTTTATAGAAAACTTGAGCTAAAGATACACAGTTTCCACATATCCACTTTCCCCTTCCCTAACACAGTTTTATGTTTTGTTAACATCTTGCATTAGTGTGGTACATTTGTTACAACTAATGAACCAATGTTAATATATTAGTAAAAGTCCATGGTTTACATTAGGGTTCACTCTTCATGTTGTGCATTCTTTGAGTTTTGACAAATGTTTGATGATATTTGTCCATCATTTCGGTAACATACAGAATAATTTCACTGACCTAAAATTCCCCCATGTTCTGCCTGTTTACCCTCCTGCCTTCCCAAACTGCTAACAACCACTGGTCTTTTTACTGTCTCCAGTTTTGCCTATATAGCTGGAATAATATAGTATATATCCTTTTTATATCAACTTCTGTCACTTAGCAATGGGCATTTAAATTTCCTCCATGCCTTTTCGTGGCTTGGTAGCTCATTTCTTTCTAGTGTTGAATAATATTCCATTGTCTGGATGTACAACAGTTTGTATATCCATTCTCCTATTGAAGGACATCTTGTATGCATCCAAGTTTTGGCAATGCGAATAAAGCACACAAACATTTGCGTGCGGACTTTTGCAAAGACATCTGTTTTTCATTCATTTGTGTAGATACCAAGGAGAGCACAATCGTTGGATCCTATGGTAAGGGTACGTTTAGTTTCATAAGAAACTGCCCAATTGTCTTTGAAAGTGTGTATACATTTTTTCATTCCCACTAGCAATGAAAGACGCTCACATGCATGCAAGACTTTGGCATTACCAGCATTTTGGATTTTAGACATTCTAATAAGCTTACGGTGTTATCTTATTGCTGTTCTAATTTGCAGCTCCCTAATGACATTTGATGTTGAGCATCTATCATATGAATATTTTCAACTTACATTCTCTTCCTTGGTGATGTGTCTATTCAGATCTTTGGCCCATTTGTAATTGGATTGCTCTCTTATTGTTGAATGTTAAGAGTTCTTTATATATTTTAGATACCAGTCTTTATCAGAAATGTGTTTTACAGAGTTTGTTTCCTAGTTTGTGGCTTGTCTTTTCATTTCATTTCATCTTCTTATCAGTGTCTTTAAAAGAAGTCTTTCACTTTAATGAAGTCCATCTTATCAATTTTTTCATTAGTTTCAAGACTACAGTACATTGTTTAGATATATAGTTTATAAAATGATCCTCCTAATTTCTCTTTCCCTCCTCTGGCTATCCACCTAGCCATTACATCAATGTTTTCTTTCATAGATCATGCTTTTGGGGTCGTTTCTGAAAAATCATCACCAAACTCAAAGTTACCTAGATTTTCGCATATGCTATATTCTGGGAGTTTATAGTTTTGCATTTTACATTTAGGTTTAGGATCCATTTTGAATTAAGTTTTGTTAAGAAATGTTTGTGTCTATGTTGATGAAGAATATTGTTCTGTAGCTTTTTTGTGGTGTCTTTTCCTGGCTTTGGTATCAGATTAGTATGTTATAATATAATTAATAATTAATAGAATAGAATAGAATGAATTATAAAGTGTGTTCTCTTCCCCATCTACTAAGAGTATATGAAATTTTTCTATTATTTTTCTTTAAGTATTTGATAGAATTCACCAACGAAGCCATTTCTACCTGGCTTTTGATTTGTGGGAATTAAAAAAAAATAAACAGCTTTATTTTGCTATAGTCGACATTTAATAATCTGCACATATTCAAATCCTACAATTAATAAGTTTTGACATATGTATGAACCATTACCACAATCCAAATAATAAACATATACATTACCTCCAAAATTTCCGTCATGATTCTCTTTTGCCCCTTCTTGACTCCAGGTGTCCTAGAAAACATCTGTTCTCCATTGCTATAGATTAGTTTCCAATTTCTATAATTTTCTATAAATTGATTTATACATTTTATACTCTTTTCATCTGATTCATTTCACTCAGCATATTTACTTTGAGGTTTTTCCATGTTGTAGTATGTATCAGTAGTTCATTCCTTTTTACTGCTGAGAAGTACTCTATTGTATGGAGATATATATATATATATATACATATATATACACACACACACACACACACACACACACATATATATATGTATATATATGTGTATATATATATATATTTTCCCCCCTGTTTTGGGCCATTATAAATAAAGCTGTTATAAACAGTCATATACAAGTCTTAGTTTGAATATATGCTTTCATTTTTCTTGGGTAATACCTGGGAGGAGAATGGCTAAATCATATGGTAGGTGAATGCTTAGTTGTTTAAGAAACTGCTAAATTGTTTTCCAAATTGGATATACCATTTTACTTTCCAGCCACCAGTGGATGAGAATTATAGTCGTGTCACATCTTTGCCAACAGTTGATATGGTCAGTTGTTTTAACTTTAGACTTTCTAATTGGTCTGTAGTGACATCTCATCGTGGTTTTACTTCTCATTTTCCTTATAGCTAATGATATTATCATTTTATGTACATAAAATGTATTTTTCTTTTTTGATGAAGTGTTTATTCAAATCCTTTGCCTATTGTTTTGTTGTTGGCAGTGGTAATATTCTTGGATTAGATTTCCTAAAGTTTTGTTTAGAATTATTGCAGTTATGACCATCAAGGATATTGGTCCTTAGTTTTCTTATCACATTTTGGTTGGTTTTGATAATAGCATAATGTTGGTCTTTGTGAGTGAGTCAGAAAGTGTTTCCTTCTCTTCTTTCTGGAGGAGTTTGTGTAAAATTGGTATTTTTCCTTTCTTAACTGCTCAGTTATTCACCATCGAATCCATCTAATCCAGGAGTTATCTTTGTGGAAAGGAATTTAACTACAATTTCAATTTCTTTAATAGATATAGGGTTACTCAGATTATCTACTTATTTTTCAGGGAGCTCTGGTAGTTTGTGCTGTTAAGCAATCTGTCCATTTTAATCAAAGTTTTTAAATTTATTGGCATAAAGTTGCACATAATATTCCACTATCCTTTAAAATTTTCTAGAATCTGTAGGGATGACACTTCTTTTGTTCCTAATATTCATAATTTCTGGGATTTTTTTCTTAGGTAGTCTGACTAAAGCCTTATCAGTTTTATTGATCTTCTCAAAGAATTGATTTTGGTTTCATTGATTTTCTCTATTGTTTTCTGTTTTTATTTTGTTGATTTCTACTCCGATCTTTATTATTTGATTTCATCTATTTATTTTGGGTTTAGCATGCTCTTTTTTTTCTAGTTTCTGAAGGTGGAAGTTGAGGTCATTGATTTGAGAACGTTCTTTTTTCTAATATAGACATTTTGTTCCTTATATCTTTAGTGGCATCCTGCACATTTTAATATACTGTGTTTTCATTTTCATCCAGTTCAAAAGACTTTTTATTTTACTTTTGGTTTATGTCTTAGATCCATGGGATATTTAGAAATATGGTATTTAGTTTCCAAATATTTGGGGATTTACAGAAATATTTTTGTTTCTGATTTCTAATACAATTTCACAGTTGTTAGAGAATGTATTTAATGTGAATTTAATCCTTTTAATTTTATTGAGACTTATTTTATGACCCAGAATATGATCTATCTTTGTAAATGTTCCCTGTACACTTGGAAAGAATGTCTATTTTGTTATTGCACATTTAAAGAAGAAGCTCACTTTGTTTTGACCACATCAGTGAAGCTGCCAGTCCTTACGGCCTATCCTGCCCTGACAGAACCTCCATGCCAGTGGAGCTGGGAAGGTCATTGGGAGTACCCTAGGAAAAAATGCCAGACGTACTATTTCTACTCAATATTCAGCAGTTTGTCAACCATAAATCCTTCTTGTTGCATGCCTTTGGACTACTGCCATACTGCTGAAATGGTTGTTTTTGTCAATTTTGTTGACATTTCTAATTGCTTTTTGGGGAGAGGATTTGTCTAGCTCCTTACTCAGCCATAGCCAGAAGTCAGTTGTTTGGGGCTATAGTATTTTAAACAATGAGGAAGAAAGTTTCGAGGCAGTGCTCCTTTACAAAATTATTTTGTTCCTCCAAGAAATCCAGAGTAGCCTCTTCAAGTTTTCTACCAACAGCTGAGAGCAAAAGACATTTACTTATACATAAAATGTAACTAGAGTTAGCCTGTTTTTCAGAGTATGCAGAATTTTTACAAATATGCCAAGTAACTATTAGCAATTATGGTACAAAAGCATTTAAAATACAGTGGGCATAGTCTCTGTTATTAAGTCTCTACTTTGAGCAGTAGCTTACAGTACAACTGAGATATCAATGAGATTTTTCTCAGGAAACTAAAGAGATCTGTTCCCTGTAGAATGTCATGGGTGGTAAACCAGACTGTGACGCAGATAAGGATCAGTGGGTACCAACTAAAACAAGGATAGAAGCAAATCAGGCCATAGGATTTCCTTCAGCTCCTTATAGTAGCTTTTGCTAGCTCCCAACAAATCTGGATTAGAGTTAATACCATTTACAGCATAGCAACACTTGGTAATAATTCTATCTCATATATTTATTACATCTTATATACAAATATGCTATCAAGACTATCGATTAAAGATCCTAGACATAGTGAGGTTACAGGTTAAATTGCAAATTTTTATCCAGTAGAGATACAAATAATCTGTCTTTTGGAAAGGATAACTCTACAATAGTTTAGTGCTCTGTAGAAAATTACCAGTTTTGTATTTAACCCAGCGATGTTATCCTAACTTTCTTTATTGAATGGCCTACAAATAGTTAGCTCCTCAAATGTTCTTTGAATTGGTCTTAACATTTTATTGGTTCCTTCATTAATTAATTTTTGAATAAAATTTTTGATCTGAGCGTTATAATTTAACATTTTTGAAAATTATACTTTAGTAATACGTTTGTACGTGTGTAGACAGAGAGGGATAGAGGGAGAGAAGTCACATTGTTTAGTACACCATATATAATTATTTCCATGTGGTTGGTTCCTTTATCATTTTTCATTTTAAGACCCTGGGTTAGAAGTAACCTTTCAGATAGTCAATTCATACGCATGTGTCTCGATAACAGGGAGTAGGTAAACATCTCTTTATAGATTGGAAGAGGGTTCGCATTAGGATTCCCCAGGGAGCAGTTTCAAACTATACCTGCTCATATTCTCCCTTCTCCTTCTCCCTCTAGTTTTACCACATTGTTAGGGCTGGATTCCACTGTCTGAAAGAGAAACCAAATTATGTGACTTGCCTAAATAGGAGTGTTTACCTTTTTGTTTTTCACTCACTGACCAAGACATTCAGAGGTATGCTACCCTGGGGAAGTGCAGCTGCTCAAGGGAGTCATTGTGATTCCTGCTCTTCCAATCTTAGAGCGAGGCTTTGTTTGTCATGGTAGAAAGACATCGGTACTGCCATTAGACTTTATTCTTCCCCATTCCAGTCAGAAAGAGGGGACGATGGTAAAGGGCAGAATGCATGTCAGGTAGATCTGTCTCTTTTCAGGAAAACTCTAGATTTCCTAGATGTCCCACCCAATAGATTTTCACTTTTATCTCATAGACTAGACTGAGTCGGAGTCAACTTTAGCTACAGAAGTCTAGGGAAGTGAGCACTAATGGATACAACACTCTCAGTAAAATCTGCCTTCTCATAAGAGGAGAAGCCATTTTGGATAGCCAAGTAGCTGTGACAACCACCAAGAGGATATTTGAATCTGGACGATGAAATATTTCTATATATTTTGAAAAATTTTCCCCCGATTCTGGTACAGCTTCACCTTATTGGATTGATCATTGCTTGAATAATGGTTTCTGAACAAAGCCCAGTCTTACCTGCTGAGTTTCTATTTTATAAGACCATTTGGTACTAATCATCATTTTTACTCTTATAATTGTAAATATATACGTTGGTGCCTGCGTAATGTTTAAAATTTCTCTTTCTCTTTATTCTTTGAGTCTCCCAAGTGGCCCTTTGTCTGATGTTGTTTTCGACGTTGCTACCTGAATTGCAAAAGTTTAAACCAACAAACAATAATTATAATTCCATTGTCGAACTAAGATCATTTTTTCATTAAACTGTCAGTATTTCAAAAAATACGTTTAACCTTTAAGTTCTAAAATCCTTTGGTAGAGAGAATTTATTAAAGTTTGGTTACTTAGCTTCAGTTTACCAGTTTGTTTTCCCTTATCATGTAAATACCAAATAGACACAAGCTCGCAAAGGTAGAGATCCAACTTGTTGATTATTTGTATCAGTATCATCTGAGTACAACACGCATGTAGAACTCAATGAACTTTTGGTAAATGAATGAATACACAACAATAGCCAGAGGGACCATTTTATGTAATTATCATACACATTTATCTGTCTAGCTATTGGGAAGATTTCTTCTTTGCTGAAGCTTTGAAACTAAGATCATTGATTCATTAACTTTTCCTTAAATCAAACTTATGTAGTTCTTTTATAGTTTCTAGTGGCTAGGATGATTCCTTTTGAAGGATAGAGTCATATTTCAGAAATGTAGAATGGTATATCTTGGTCTGCTTTAGAGAGAGATGAACACAGTAGGTGGATTAGAGCTACTGACCTTATTCAAGTAATACTTGTGAACAATTTTGCCTTGTAATGTGATTGTGAGGTTTCTTATGTTTTCTTTTTTGGAAGTAAATTTTTTTCTGCAATTGAAAAAGCCATAAGGCTAAAAATAACCTTTCCAATCTGCTTTCGTGACTATGATATGCAATCTTAAATATCAGAATACCTCCTGCATGAAATAGTACTCTGGAAAAAAAATGACTAATATTTTCTCAAATTAAATATAAAGAGACTTAAGGAAATAATCTATATGCTTGTTTGCATCTTAATTCCCTATTTGTAATAAATACTGTTTTCCAGTTTAAGTTTTTCATTTGTGCTTTGCCGAGACAATTTTCCAAAGCCATGTTTTCAGTGCAGTTCTGGGCTTGACATTTTATTGTCTGGGCTATCTTACATCTCTGGAGGGGAAGAGGCTAATTTGTAAATTTATAGCCAGAAGAAATGCAAATAATATCTGTCCAATGGAACAAATAATTCTATTGCAGAATTTCTGGATTTAGCAAATAAAAATGCATACAACATTTAGTACATACTTATACTTAAAAAATTATTCACTATTCATCTGAAGAATCACATTTAACTCTGCATCCTATCTTTTATCTAGCGATTCTGTCCCCACAAGTTCTAGTTTATGGATGCGTATATTAGCAAGTTTTGTATCTAACTCAGAACTCTCATTGTATGTAGCGCTGCCTATTAATACCTAGCTTATCAAACGTTCTTTGGACTGATTTCATCATCTTATTGGCTCTCTAATTAATTGAGTTACAGAATATATTCGATACATATTGATTTTATATATGCATAAGTCATGATTGTCTTTTAGAAAATTATACTTTAACAGTTTCGTAGGTCATCCACTGAGATGCCCACATAGCCACACCCCCCGGATCCAAGTAAATTATATTCCTGGGGAAGTGTGCCTCCAAGATAGTATCAGACCAGTCAAATATTTTCTTGTCTCTCAGAATAAATTCCAGGCAGCAATAGAGCTTTACTTTATTCTCTGTTTTTGTTTATTTATTTTGGTTTTTGCTTTTTTTTGTTTTACCTACTGGTTTTTTTTATTTTTGTTTTTGGTTAATACATGGCCAATGAGTTATTTTCGTTGGTGGCAACAATAATTAGGACTTTGGTTTTGTCATTTGACCATTCGGTAATCTCTGTGAGATGAATAATGGATCACTATTTTCTATTGGAAATAAGTGCTTATATAAGTTGAAATCTCCAAAATGCACAGGAAATGAAGTTGGACTTACATTTTAAAAATTACGAGTTTAGAAATATTTTAGAAATCCAAGTTCACATAATAAAGATTAATCTTTTGACACATTAGATTAAATTAATAGTTTTGGTTTAAAAATAGATAATAGTTATGCATTCTTTGAGTTTATCAAATTGTGGTATAATATGTAGACATTTTATAACTTTAATATGATTTTGATTTGTTTTCTTTCATGAAAGGAATAGTTATTCTGAACTTCCTAGACTTCTAATATTGGTTTAATAATCAAATAAGCTTACATACTTCTACACAATATTTAAAATTATGAAAAATGTAAATTTATGTTCTACTAAATTGTTTTATCATTTCCACAAATCTTTTTTTTTAATTAACAACAATTATGTTTTATAGTTTGAAAGCTTAAGCATAATTTTAAACATTATTAGTTAGTTTAAAATTTTGGACTAATCGTAAAGTGAGTTAACTTATAGATAATATTAAATACCAAGACAATTTTTAGTAATGATCGAATGCTGAAAAATTGATTACAAAGCGTACATACTTTTCTTTAGAAATGTTTCCTTCTAAGACACTCTCCTGTAGCTATATCTTTGATTCATGTTGATGAACCTGTTCCTCTATGTAGGTATAACCATATAAGAAGGTATAAAAGAGTTGTGAATGGCCATAGAGAGTTGTGTTATTTGAATTTATAGGCTTCGATAACCTGCTAAAATGCTTGCATATGACAGAAAGTCCTCAAATATCTACCCATTTTTATTTTCCTGTAAAAATTCAAGTTAGTTACTTTGGTTATGTGTGGTTTAGACTATACGAGGAACAATACTGACAGAGGAATACAAGTGCTTATTTGCAATTGTAAATTAAATGAGTTTTCCTGCAAGGGCAGAAGAGAATAGTTTTATCGTTTCCTGAATGAATGTAGACTATATAGTAGAAAGTTGAGAAAACTTGCAAAAAGAGAATTTCTATTTCTCTTTGTTTATAATAGCTACAAATACTGAATCTGAAAGGAAGCAAAAAAATATATTTAAATTTAACAATGTTGGCTTGGTTTTGATGGGTTTAACCATAAGAAACAAAGCTTGTGAAACCTTAATGGAAAGCTAGAATTTGACTTTCTGTTAAAGTGATGAATTTGTCTTAAAACTCCTAATAGGGATGTCATTAGATGTTATTCTTTATCTTCTTTATAATCTGCCTAGATAGCAGAGTTTCCAAATCTCACCAAAATATTATTCTCTGATTTTAATGGCTTGGTTATATCTTCTTTTCTGATACCCATGACTTTTATTTTTTAATTAAAAGTTTTAATTACAGTTGACATTCACTATATTAGTTTCAGGTGTACAGCATAGTGATTAGACATTTACATAACTTACAAAGTGCTTACCCTGATAAGTCTAGTACCCATCTGACAGCATATATAATTATTACAATATTATTAACTATAATCATTTGTGCTATACTTTACATTCCTGTGACTGTTTTTATAACTGGCTATTTGTACAACTTAATCCATTCCTCTTTTTCACCCATTCCCCCACCACCAGCTATCGTAATGTTCTCTGTATTTATGAGTTTGTTTCTGTTTTGTTTGTTCATTTATTTTGTTTTTTAGGTTTCACATATAAGTGAAATCATATGGTATTTGTCTTTTCTTTGACTGATTTATTTCAGTTGGCATAATACCTTCTAGACGAATCCATATTGTTGCAAATGGCAAGATTTTATTCTTTTCAATGGCTGAGTAATATTCCATTGTATACATGTACCACATCTTCTTTATCCATTCATCTATTGATGGACACTTAGGTTGCTTCTGTATCTTGGTTATTGTAAATAATGCTGCAACAAACATAGGGGTACATAGATCTTTTCAAATTAGTGTTTTGGATTTCTTCAGATAAATACCCAGAAGTGGGATTTCTGGGTTATATGGTAGTTCTATTTTTAATTTTTTGAAGAACCTCCAGACTGTTTTCCATAGTAGCTGTACCAATTTACAATCTCACCAATAGTACACAAAGGTTCCCTTTTCTCCACATCCTTGCCAACACTTGTTGTTTGTTGATTTATTGATGCTAGCCATTCTAACAAGTGTGAGGTGTGATCTTATTTTGCATTTTCCTGATGATTAGTGATGTCGAGCATCTTTTCATGTCTTTTGGCCATCTGTATGTCTTCTTAGCGAATGTCTTATCCCATTCAATAGGTTGTCTTTTTTGTTGATGGTTCCCTTTACTGTGCAAAAACTCTTTAGTTTGATAGAGTCTCATTTGTTTATTTTTTCTTTTATTTCCCTTGCCCAAAGAGACATATCCAAGAAGATATTGCTAAGAGCCATATTAAAGAGTTTACTGCCTATGTTTTCTTTTAGGAGTTTTATGGTTTCAGATCTTATGTTTAACCTTAATCCATTTTGAGTTTTTCTTGTATATCGTATAAGAAGGCGATCTCGTTTCATTTTTTGCATGCATTTGTCCACTTTTCCCACCACCAGTTTATTGAAGAGACTGTCTTTACCCCATTTTATATTCTTGCCTCCTTTGTCATAGATTAATTTACCCTATAGGTGTGGATTTATTTTTGGGTTCTGTATTCTGTTCCATTGATTTGTGTGTTTTTATGCCAGTATCATGCTGTTTTGATTACTGTAGGTTTGTAGTGTAGTGTGATATCAGGTAGTGTGATATTTCCAACTTTGTTCTTCTTTCTCAAGATTGCCATGGCTATTTGGGGTCTTTTTGGTTCCATTATAAGTTTTAAGATTATCTGTTCTAGTTCTGTGAAAAGTGCCATTGGTAGAGATTGCATTGAATACATAAATTGCTTTGGTTAGTATGGCCATTTTAATGATGTTAATTCTTCCTATCCACGAGCATGGTGTATGCTTCCATTTATTTGTAGCTGCTTCAATTTCTTTCTTCAATGTTTTATAATTTTTGAGTACATGTCTTTTACCTCCTTGGTTAAATTTATTTCTGGATATTTAATTTTTTGGTGTAATTGTAAATGGCATTGTTTTCTTAATTTTTCTAATAGTTTGTTATTGGTATATAAACATTATATTCTTTATTTTTGTTATTTTGCATAATATTGCTTTTATGAAAGAAAGGAAGGGAGGGAGGCAGAGAGAGGGGGGAAACTGATAGTGATATAGTATTCATCACCCATCAGTGAAACCTGGCTTCTGCCATGTTAACCGTAGGAACAGTCAAGGTGAATTGCTTGGCTCAGAGGTGTGGTTTGTAACAGTGGAAATGATTATTATTTTTTTAAGCAAAAACCAATTTTTCCCTAGTTGTGAAAGAGCTAAATTTCCTTACAATCATGTTATCTTTTATATGTTTATTTATTATTTTGCCTTTTTATTAATATGCATTGTTTCTCAGGAACCCATGATTCTGTCTTAATAAAGTGATCAAATCTCTAAAATTTCTTTCAGTTATGCCTTTCTAAGATAAAAATCTACATTAAAAATAAATAAATTCCTTAGGATACCTTTGACACCTAAAACTGTCTTTGAGACTTCCCAGATGGCTCCTGGAAGTGCACGAAGTTTTACTATTTCACCTTATCAAAAAGGGATGCTAGAAATAATTAGGTTTTTTTTTGATAGCTCCATATTTCTTAATTAGCTCAACATTATTGGTAAAGTTTCAAGGGAAGAATTTCTAAATCAGAAGAGGTGCTCAGCTTTCCCAATGTTAAGTTTTTATAAATAAGTTTTTATTAATATAAATATTTCAGAGATGATAACTTTATGGCAAGGCCCTGGAGATTTGTCATTGCCTTCATAGTCAATGATATAATGTAAACTTCAGGGGGAATCCTCAATCAAATCTTTGTAAAAACAGTTATTTACTGAACCCCAACAGAGATTTGTATTGTTCTTCATTCTTATACTATTGGTTACTGTGATAAATTAACCATAGCCATCCATTCTTATTATGAAACAGTTTTATCCTTCCCTCTGATGCTTTCATGAAAGCTCTACTATAGGCTTCAGGCTAAAATTTGTAAAAACAACAACAAAATAACTGGTCTTCAGGACCTTGTGGGAAGGACTTTACCATATACCATGAACTATTGATACTTCATAGAATAGACTCAGGTAATTCTTCAACCTGATAATGCTTAGACAATTTTCAAGCTGTACTATGGGCTGTTAGGAATTACAGGAATCTTTTTAGTCTGCAAGCAGATATGTTTCATGAATGCAAATTGCTGATCAGAATCAAAAAGTTAATGACACAGAACTAAATAAATTGATAAGGAAAATATAATGGTGGTTATATGTTTGAATGATGTTGGTATTATTTTGAATTTTTTTTCTGAAAAGATGAAGCTGTTCTTAACTCTAAGTTTAGTAGATTATGATTTTGTAAACTGAAAACAGTTTTAAAGGTATTTGAGTATCATCGAAGCCCCCTCCCAATTCAAAAAAAATTTACTTAGACTTTTTACTTTTCATGGAAATATAATTTTTACATAGGCTGAAAGAAAATCTACCCTTATTTTTACCAGGATATAATTGGGTATATCAATTGTTCAATCAGGGCCATAACATACAATGAATGTCACGTTTTAAAATTATACTAATTTGATGAAGTATAGAAAGCCTACTATTAAATAATAAGAATTGGTAAGAACTTTTAAAATTCAACACTAAGAAAATGAACAATCCAATTAAAACTGGGCCAAAGACCTGAACAGACATCTCACCAAAGAAGGTATACAGACAAGTCAGCATACGAAAAGATATTCAACATCATATGTCATTACAGAACTGCAAATTAAAACAAAAATGAGATACCACTACAACCTATTAGATGGCCAAACTTTTATACACTGACTGCACCAAATGCTGGAAGGATATGGAGCAACAGGAATTCTCATTCACTGCTGGTGGGAATGCAAAATGGTACAGCCACTCTCTTACCATATGATTCAGCAATCACACTCCTTGATATTTCCCCAAATCAATTGAAGACTTAATGCCCATATAAAAACCTGTACACAGATGTTTATAGTGGCTTTCTTCATACTGGCCAAAACATGGAAGCAGTCAAGATGTCCTTCAGTATGACAATCTAGAAAAGGCAAAACTATGGAAGAAATGAAAAGATCACTGGTTGCCAGTCTTAGGGGCTCAGAGAGAGAGAGAGAGAGAGAAATAAGCAGAACGCAGAGGAGTTTCTTTAGGGCAGAGAAAATATATGATATAGTGATGATTGTATAGCATTATACATTTGTCTAAGTCCATAGAATGTATAATACAATTTTGGTCTTTTAAAAAACATACCTAAATGAAACTAGTCATATTATAATTGAATGGGCTATTAGAGTTAATAAATTCAAACCCCTAATTTTACAAATAATGAAAATGAATGCCTTAGAGATTTAGCACCCTTTTTAAAGTCACTAACTAGCTAGTGCTCAGTTGCAACTTAGTCATTCGGCTCTGAAGTGAGATGTTCATTTCACTTTCACCCCATCATCTCAGTGGATAATTTCAGACTGCATTAGTTTTACTATTTGACCCAAAATCGCTTCCATGAATAGATTTTTGGTTAAATTTGTGGATCTGGTAATCAATCGGTTTATTTTTGCAGACCATCTCTGTGAGCAGATTTAAAAATTAAAGTTAGATATTTGAAATGATTATAGAATAAAATCTCATAATATTTCAACTTTTTTTTACTATAAAGGTATAAAAAGAAAAAATTAAGAATTTATACATAAGTTAGTCATTAATAATGCTATTTTATTTTTTCCTAAGGGGCAAGATATCACTGTGATATAACTGATATTAATAATTAGATACAAAGAGAAAAACTTGATTTATTTTAAGTCACAAATAATGTCAACATCAGAGCTAGTTCCCAAAGCAAGTGGGTTAATGATATGATGTGGTCAAGTGCTTTCATATAATTCCACACAATAGATTGTAAGAATGAATTGTTTCGTTTGCCATTTACAGCTTAATGATTCTACCATTCCCTTGATAAATTTTGTACAGGGAAAGGAATGAAGTCTAGCTGTTCGTACACTGAGAGTGTAAATGTGTTTGTGTTGAGCAGATAGGAAGGTAGCCGATGTGCACTTGTATTCTGGTGAAATGATCTTTGCTCTCACAGAACTTTATTGAAAACCAAGAGTCAAGAGAAGGTTTTTATTAAAATATCAGGGTTATTCTAAGAAGAATAATATATACTTCCCTTACTATCATACCTCCTGACCAGGCACAGAACACTTCTAGCTCCTATTAAAAATTATATCTTTGATTATTGTCAGTTTACAGATAAAAAAATGTGAAATGCTGTTTCACTCTATGGAAGGTGAGATGGATGATTCTGCTCTTTCTTTTGTGTATTTCATCATTACGTTTGTGAAATATCCCTTAACATCTAAAACTTAGACTGAGAAAGTATAATAGAAATAGGAAAAGGTAAAACAACGAGTAATTGAATGTTAATTTTATCCCCATAGGCTTCTATGTACTCTTTAATATTTACAAAACGATTGTTCCAACTTACAGTGTCTACATCACTACTAAAATATCCACAAACATAGCCATCAACAAAGAGAAACAGAGGAGCATATCACTCCTCTGCCAAATTTTGCCCTACTATTACTTCGAGATTTTAGGAGTCCTTGGGAAAATAACACAGACAAATGCAAAAGCCAAACTTCTTTAGTCCATTGTTATCAAATTTAGAGAATTCTACCTTGGAAACACTGAGAATCCCTGCAAGGAAAACTACCTGTTAAATTGTGTTTAACTTAATGTTTCATAAATTTTTTTCCAACTTGACACTTTATCTTGATTGCGGCAAAGCATTCTTTTCATGCTTACAGTTTAGGAAATACTCTGAGGTAAACAGAGTTAACAAATTTTGAATGCCTGACGACTAACTAGTTTCATCTATGAAGTAAAAAAAAAATTTATTGAGCACCTACAATGACAAGCATTATTATTATTATTATTATTTATTATACATTTAGAGAACTTTGATTTCTTATTATTAAATTTATTGAGGTGACATTGGGTAATAAAATTACATAGGTTTCAAGTGTACAGTTCAGTAATACATCATATGTATATTGCATTGTGTTCACCACCCAAAGTTAAATTTCTTTCCATCACTATATGTTTGACTCCTTAGAAACTGGTCATTGCTTATGTTCTTTTCTCTCTTTCAAAATCATCATAGCAAAATTCTAAAATTCTCAACTTCTGAGAACCAGTTACCCGTTGCCCTTAGTTTAATTCTCAACTAAAATTTCACCACAGTAGGTTATTAATGACTGTGCGTTTTCCTCAGAATTTAAGTAGGACATGCCTTGTTTTAATTCCTAAGCAAGGGCTTTCATAAGTGATGTACTTGCAAACTAGCTCATGTGGAATGTTGAAAGTTAGTTTACATTAATCACAAACATGTTACCGGGGAGAAATAACATGTTAGGCCTTATAATTATTAAATTTTAGTAGTGATTGGCTACTTAATACCTGGGGGAAATCCTGAGAAAATAGAACAGAGGCAGATAATATTTGATGGGGAGAAAATATTCAACACATTTTCTGTTGAGTAGTGCTCTTCCTAGAAAGAGCCAGGCTGGGTGGTGTTCTGTTCCTAAGAGCAAAGCTAAAAAAAAAAAATGTATAAAAGAACCAAATATTTTAAATAATAAATTTAAGCTATGCCGAAATAACCATCATTGATATTAGGAGAATGTAATTTGAGGTATATTTGTACACATATAGCAGAGTGGTAGAAAATACATTTATCAGGTGAGTTCAATCAAAGAATCAGACTCTCTCTGAGTTATGGAGGAAAGATTTTTTATAGGAATTAGACCTTGCACAGTTGTAGGAGTAAAAGAGAGGAGTGGGAAACCAAAGAAGCAGTCACCAACCAATCTGAAAAGCCAAGCAGGTCCAGTTAAGTGGGAAGCTGTGTCTCTGTGTAACTTCTGCATCAGTTGTCTGCCACCAAGTATTTTGTGGTGAGTTCGGGGTTGCTGTTGATCAGCAGGAAGAACTGGATGCAGCTTCAAGTACAACCTAGAAATCAGCCATCACCCTTATATCTATCATTGTATCTAATCACAATGACCTTCAGAAAAGAATGGCTTCTGCATCACTTATTTCTTTTATTTATTTATTTATTTATTTATTTATTTATTTATTTATTTATTATTTTCCATTAGAGTTGACATTCAATATTATTTTATATTAGTTTCAGGTGTACAGCATAGTGGTTAGACATTTATATAATTTATGAAGCTGTCCCCCCAATTAGTTTAGTACCTACCTGGCGCTATACACAATTATTGCAATATTATTGACTATATTCCCTATGCTGTACTTTATATCCCTGTGACTGTTTTGTAAATATGATTGTACTTCTTAATCCCGTCACTTTTTTCACCCAAACCTCAACTTCCCTTGCATCTAGCAACCATCAGTTCTCTGTATCTGTGAGTTTATTTCTGTTTTTGTTTGTTCATTTATTTTGTTCTTTAGATTCCACATGTAAGTGAGATCATATGGTATTTGTCTTTCTCTGTCTGACTTACTTCACTCAGCACAATGCCTTCTATGTCCATCCATGTTGTCGCAAATGGTAAGATTTCTTTCTTTTTTTTTTATGGCTGAGTAATTTTCCATTGTATGTATGTACTGTGTCTTCTTTATCCAGTTGTCTCTTGATGGACACTTAGATTGCTTCCATATTTTGGCTATTGTAAATCTGTCTTTCAAATCTTGTGCAAATTCCTCATTTGGACAACTAGAACCCAGACTATACAGAGAAGGGAATTCTTGGAAATGTATGCCCTGCTTAGCCAAATTGACACAGTATAAACTACCACAAAGTAGTTTATTAAATGGAATTATACTATAAATATGATTTTAGAATAAATTATTCAATTTTATTTTTCTTGAACAGGAGAAAAAGAAACTGAAGGGATTCAGATAAGTGTTTCTTTATTACGCTTCATTCCAATATCACTTATTTTATAAATGATCTCTTTAGAGATTAAATAAAATTTGAACATTATTAAAGGGTTGGAGTTATGATTTTTCATTTAGCTATATTAGTTAAATTTAAATTTTTAAATTTACGCAAAGTCAATTAAACTTAGAGCATGAGAAAAGAGTTAATTTTTCTCTCTCATATTTCCTCTTATCCCATCCCCATTTTCTGATTTTTTTAAGTTAAATTTTAATTTTTTTATTTTGTTAAAGTTTATAACAATTTTATTCTGCTTAGTACCATTAACTTTAGCATCTGCTTATTATTATTCTATACTTATATAAAGTCAATGCCCATTACCTAGACTTTTGCTGTGACCATTACTGAATTCTTTGTTCTGAGTAATTTCTGAATCATTTGGATTTTGTTGTCAACTAGTTCTTTCAAGAACTAGGGGCTTAGAGTACTATCTTCCCTAGATCTTTTCTATTTGAGAAATAATGCTTATTAATAGCCTTTATATTTGTAAAACTCTTGATTTATCATAATGTTCTTTGGACATACTTTTTTTTCCCCTAAAAATGTGTGTCCATGGTCCCGTTGTCTTCTGGCATTAAAGATTGTTGTGAAAAAATCTGAGAATAGTATATTTTCTGCCTTGTGGATGAGGTACTTTTGCTGGATACTTGAGAATTCTTTATTTATAGTCAAAGTTCAGGAATTATACCAGAGTATGATCATTTGGTACTTTTGTAGAACACTTCTTTTACCTTTAAACTAGATTCAAGTTTTTCTACAATTCAGAGAAATTTTCTTAAATTAATAATCATATCTATTCCATTTGTCAAGTTTTATCTCATTCATTTTTAAAGACTTTACTTTTTAGAGAAATTTTAGGTTCACAACAAAACTGAGCAGAAAGTAAAGGGATTTCCCATGTATCCCCCACCCTACATTGACACATTATCACTCAAAATCCAGTTTACATTAGAGTTCACTCTTGTACATTCTGTGGGTTTTGACAAACGTATAATGACATGTATCCATCGTTACGGTATCATACAAGATAGTTTCACTGCCCTGAAAAGCTTCTGTGTTATGCCTATTCATCCTTTTCTTTCCCCTAAACCCTGGAAATCACTGATCTTTTTAGTGTTTTCATAGTTTTGCCTTTTTCAGAACGTCATATAGTTGGAAGCATACAGTATGCTGCCTTTTCAGATTTTTTTTTATTTAATAATATGTTTGTTGTTATATCTTTACATATTTGGAGATATTTTTGTATTCCTATTTATCTTACCTTTGTTTAGGCATGTGGTACAAACTTATTTTTCCTTTGACTTTTTACAATATCTGAGCATCTATTTAAGGACTAGATATTGAGGATGTGTGGTTTCTTGGAAAATGGGAAAATTCAGGGACTGTGTGCAGTCTGTTAGAAAATAAGATTTTTACTTGCTTCCTCTGAGAATCCTTTCACCTTCCTAAGTCAGGGTTAGTTTCCTCCAGTTGCGGTTGTGTTCTGTTTCCATGGAAGGATATACTTAGGCTTCAAATCACTTCCCTAACTGTGTAAATCTGGAAATTTTACTTCTTTTAGAAAGAGTTTTTAATTCTATTTTACACTTTCTTCATTTCATAATTCATCCCCAGTCAGAAGAGGAAGAAGATAACAACATCTAAGTTTGCTTCTCTCCTGATCAGGAGTATTTGAGAGAGTTTCTATGACTTTGCCAATTCATCCATCTAGCTCAGGAGTGGTCTCTGGTCAGGAAACTTTCAGTACTGCTCCAACAAATTCTGCCTTTTTCCCTTGGTTATCAGTTTTTGAAGCTTAGTGGTTTAAGTCATGTTCCTTTGTCTGACTGGAACGAATAACCATTTCTTGCTAGTTGTTTGCTATTATTTTAATTAATTTTATTAAATGTTGTGGGGAAGAGCCTGTGATTTACTTTCATTCCACTTTGCTAATGTAGTCAACCCTCTCCAAAGTGAATTTAAGTCATTGAGTATTATATGGTTGGTTCTTTTTTCTGCTAACTAGTTCTGTTACTTTGGACATCTTACTTCTCTGGTTGAAGTTTCTTCACCTTTGGATGATGGATTACTCATCCCATAGACTTGTAGACAAAATTTATTGATATATGTAAACACTAAACAGCTTCAATTAGAGTACTACTGGAGTAGTGTAGGTAAGTGATGGGGCTGGTTTTGATGAGATTAGTAGCAGTGGAGAAGGACAGAAGTGAGCAGAGCTAAGATCGTTTTGGAGATTAACATGACAGGACTTGGTTCAGATTGTGAAATTTGACAAACTTGGGTTTAAATCCTGAAGCTACCATTTATGTGCAACTGTATTAATAGATCTAAGTCTCAAATTCATTATCTGAAAGATGAAAGTTATAATTATTGTGAAAATTCAGCAAGAAAATACATGTAAAGCTACTAACATTCTGCCTGAGAAAGCATAAATATTCAGTAACTATTAGCTACTATTAGCAATAATTACATTAGTATTAATACTATAATTAGTATTAGTATCAATATTTAATTCAGAATTGAGAAAAGGAAGTCAGTCCTGGTTGACTCTTAGGCTTTTAGCATTTTGGTGAAAAGGAGTGCCATTTACTAAAATTTAGAAAACTGATCAGGAAACTTTCTGAGGGGAGCAAATCATGAGTTCCTCTAAGTTTTTAAATGTGTGACAAGATTTAAAGTCTCCTTGATATCCTGGTCACATTGTCTACACAAACTCCAGTTTATCATTTTCCCACTTAAAGTTTGTTATCCAGAAGTGGAGACAGTATTAATTATAGAGTTCAGTAGGACCATGTCTTCCTTATTTTTAACACACTATGTTTATTGATACAATTTAAAGCATCGTTCTCATTGGAAGCTATTTCCTCCTCTTGGGTTATATTGTTACTAAAAGATCTTGCAACCCTGATGAAGAATTTATGCTGAAGAAGATTTCAAGAGTCCTGACCCTTATGATGCCTGTAGATAAGTAGAAGAAAATCTACTTTACAGGTCAAGGTCAAAGAGCATTATGGCGCAAGTTTGGATCAGACATTCGATCAGGTTCATATGATTTCTAGGACTTGACCGCTGGCATACCTAATTTAAGTAGATAAAAAGTAATGACTTTTTATTTAAATGAAGAATAAAATATTCTCTAGGACTCTCCCCAGGGGCTGGTTGTAATGCGCCATGCATAAATAACTTACATGGCAAGATTGGCCAAGAATAAACTTTATTAAAGGACCAGTCATTCACAGATTTATTCACCCATTCAGAAGTTGCCTTGTGAACTTACCATATGGCAGGCACTATTCCAGGCACTGGGGAATGTTAGTGACCGGAAGTTTTGCTGCTCAGCTTGTATGTCTTCTCCAGCCAACAGAATCTTGAAGGCAATGATCAATGAAGCATTTAGTTTGAATATTTACCTTGTACAGCCCCAAGTCACATTCTTTTAATGTAGGACCAGAGGAGATTAGTTAAAAATGACACTATCCACACTATGGAATTAGAACGAGACAGTCCATGAAACAGTTGACTCAAATATTTGTGTGTGTGTGTGGGGGGGCGTATATGTAAAATGAATATATCCATAAGGTTATATTAAAATATGTTACAAACTACAGATAGCATATCATTTGATCCTAATATTCCCTTTAAATAATTTCCACGAAGCTCTTTTTGAATGCCTTGAAGTAGTTGAATGGAAATGTCTCTGATCTGTGTTACGCAGATTCTCTCTGCTATTCCAGTATCCACGCTTGTCTGCATCAGATTGCCACTTCCTTTTATCAGTTTTTATACTAACTGCAAAGGTTCTCGATATCCAAATCTAGTTTTTCTCAAAGCTTGCTCTTTAATACAAGTCTTCAACTGACTTTCTGTAGCTACTGCTGCTCTGAATTTCCTAATTCACAGATCCGTCATCCACTGCTGGATCTTCCATTGTGTCCTTGACAGAACATCTATTGTTTGTTACCCCAGGAAGGGCTCTTCCCTCTCTATATTTCCTGTCTGCTGCTTGTTCTCTGTGTTTCAATGCTTTACTGTTCTTATCTGGACTGTAGTAGGTGGGAAGGGTTATGGCCTGCCCTCAATTTGACAAAAATAAAACAGCCTGCAAGTCGAATAATATATATTTTTAAAAATCTTCGCCTCCTATTTATTGCTCACTCTTTGCACCAAATCTCCCCATCCAGACCACCTCCTGTGACTAGCCAAAGTCCTTTTTCTCTTGTCCTACTTTCTCACTGACATATATTGAGATATGTTAACTTGTCTCTGAATATTGTGATATTTTTATAAGGTTGTTTTAGAATCCATTTTGATCAGCCATATACTGTTTCTAGAACCTTTTTCCTGTTCTATTCATCTAATACATACTTTATTTTCTTTTACCCCCTCGTAAATCACCTTCTTAATTCCTGTTCGTGGTGGCTGGCGGCTTTGTTCAGAAATGCCTTATGTAACCCTAAATGAAAAGGCTGAAGGAAATGGCAGGTCCTTTCAATACTGGAGCTTCCTCAGCATCTTCTACACTTGGGTAACATTTTTGCTTTCATACAAGGCACAACAAACACAGATAATCTAGACTTAAATGTTTTCTTTTGGCACTTCTTAGGTTTTCTTAAAGGAATCCGTTAAGTAATTTATCAGTTATGTCAGATCAAAATTTTACATATTGAATTGACATAGAAGAAGTGATTTTGCATTTCAAAAACTAGTTCAATAGTAAAGATTATTTAAAAATTATGCTCAAGTGTATTATCTGGACCCAAACATATTAATTTAAGAAACAGGTTTTCGACTTAGTAGCTTAATAGCAGAACACTATTTAAACAAATCTCATTTGTAAAACTTTCTTAATCCACTTCTCTGGATCAGATCTTCAAGCTCTCAATATTTTCTCTATAATTCTGCCAGAATTATATTCTAAACTGCCATTTTAAGTAAATTGAATCATGTTTAAACCATTTTTTGTTTCCTCCATTTTCAAGATTAAGTATACAACTTTTAAATATGGACCAAAATTTCCTAATGTGGCCTCAGCCTATGCCTTCGGTATCAGGTCTAGGCACAAACCTCTCTCAAATTCTAAACTCCAGCTAGTTTATTCTGCTATTTCCTTTCCTCTTATCCTATCATCTTGTGAAGCATCTTTCTTTATCAAAAAACTGGAAATTTGCCACATTTTTTTTTTTAAAGAATGAAATTTGTATGTGTTGGTAAATAGACACTGAGACCCCGGAGAAAATCTGAGGTCTCAGTGGTTTTATGATTTTTCTTTCCATGGCCAACGAATGTTCAACCTTGAAAGCAAGCCTCATGTTATATTACGAAGAGTAGATACCATCATTATTTTTGGAAAACTTGGTGTAGAGATTGAAGTCTAGCATGGAATCCATTTTCTGCTGCTAGTGTCAAGCTCAGAGACTTCTTGCATATTTTCAATGTTTTGAAAATATGAATTCTAAAAAATTAATATTTTTAAATAGAACCATTATGCACCTAATAACTGCATAACTCTATCTCCAGCTTAAAAATACAGGTAGTTAGTAGAATTACCTGAGTGTCTATATCCAAGTAGTTATTACACCTATGCGAAAGAACTTTCCTCCTTTTTGACCTGGTTTAGCCAAATATTGCCAGAGTCCAAATATTAAAATCCATAATTCCCTCAATAGTGAGGCCCAGATTTTACTACTGTATTACAATTTTACTCAGGTAGTATTCCATCTTTGACATTGTATTATCTTTTAAATTGGAATATCTTTTTCTTACCACATCACCATCCTCTCACTCCCACCAAGAAACATAATTTTCCTCTTTGTGAATGACTTTGTGGATTTCCATTGGTACTTCTTCACCCATTCAATGAAAGTTCAAACAAAAACTGTGACAGAGGAGCAAAACAGAGATCAGAGAGAGAACTTCATGTCTAAGTTATCTTTTTTTCCAGCCAGAGTAATAAAAATAGATACCATTCATCCAGGAATATATCACTTAGTATCAGAAAGAAAGACTTCTTTCATATTCGATGCTGAAGAGCATTTTTAGGCAAAATAGATCTATTTAGAATATGAAGATACCCAGTACATCCCAGATTTTTTTCATCAGAAAAGACTCATGAAGACTTCCTTTTCTTGTGACAAGACATATGACTTAGCATTGCTTTTTTAGTGTATGTTGGATAACTGGAAATAGTCCTCTCTGATAACTCCGAAATCCTAAGAGCCAGTGTAGTATAATGTTTGAGAGCACAGACTCTGGTTTAATCCCCAGGTCTACAGTTTCCTAGCTGTGTGGGCAAATCACTTAACCTCTCTATGCCTCAGTTTCTTTAAGTGTAAAATGAAGATAATGCATATACTTCATAAGGTTGCTGTACATTTTTCTGGCTTCATTGAGCTATTATTGACATTTAACATGAAAATTTAAGTTGTAGAATGTGATGATTTGATATACTTATATATTGCAAAATGATTGACAAAAAAGGTTAGTTAACACCTCTACTCTCACCTAATTAACATTTTTTGATGATAAAATGTAAGATCTTAACAACTTTTAAGTATATAATACAGTATCATTGATTATAGTCACCATATTGTACATCAGATCACTGGATAGTCACCATACTGTACATCAGATCACTATAATTACCTTATAGCTGGGAGTTTGTAAACTTTGACCAACATCTTCCCCGTTTCATCCAACACTCAGACCCTGGCAATCACCATTCTACTCTCTTTTTATGAGTTCTGCTTATTTTGATTCTGCAATTCTGCATATAAATGAGAAAATACAGTATTTGTCCTCTATCTGACTTTTTTCACATAGCATAATGTCCTCAAGGTCCATTAATGTTGTTGCAAAAGGCAAGATTTCATTCTTTTTATGGCTGAGTAATATTCCACTGTGTGTGTGGGTATCACATTTGCCTTATCTATTCATCAGGTGATGGATACTTAGGTTGTTTCTATGTCTTGGCTGTTGTGAATAATGCTGCGAAGAGCATGGGAGTGCAGACATCTCTTTGAGATCTTGCTTTTATTTTCTTTAGATACATACCCGGAAGTGGAAGTGACAAATCATAGTGGTACTTCTACTTTTAATTTTTTTTGCAAACCTCCATACTGTTTTCCATAGTGACTGTACCGATTTTCATTCCCACCAACAGTGCACCAGGATTCTCTTTACTCCACAGCCTCAACAACACTTACCATCTTTTGTCTTTTTGATAGCCATTCTAATAGGTGTGAGGTGATATCTCATTGTGGTTTTGATTTGCATTTCTTTGATGCCGAGTAATGTGGAACAGCTTTTCATGTACTTCATAGACATTTGCATGTCTTCGGAATAATGTGTATTCAAGTCATTTGCCCATTTTTAAATTAAAATTGTTGAGGCTAACTTGGTTAATAAAATCATATAGGTTTTAAGTGTACAGTTCAATAAAAATCATGTATATTGCATTGTGTGTTCACCACGCAAAGATAAATTTCCTTACTCTGGTTTTTATTCAGATCGTATAAATCTTTCACCATTTGTCCATTTTTAAATCAGATTGATTGTTTTTTGCTATGAATTGTATGAGTTCCTTATATGTTTTAGATATTAACCCCTTATCAGATAGGTAATTTGCAAATATTTCCTTCTATTCTATATGATGACTTTTTATTTTGCTGATTGTTTCATTTGCTATGCAGAAGCTTTTTAGTTTGATATAGTCCTACTTTTTAAATTTTGCTTTCGTTGCTTGTACTTTGGTGTCATATCCAAAAACCATTGCCAAGACCAATGTCAAGGAGCTTTCCCCCCTGTGTTTGGGGGTCTTACATTTAAGTTTTTAATCCATTTTGAGTTAATTTTTGTGAGTTGTGTAAGATATGGGTCCAGTTTCATTTTTCTGCATGTGGTTATCCAGTTTTCCCATCACCCTTTATCGAAAAGACTACCCCCATTGTCTTCTTGGCTCCTTTGTGAAATATTGGTTGTCCATATATGTGTGGGCTTAATTCTGGGCCCTCAATTCGGTTCCATTCACTTATGTGTCTGTTTTTATGCCAGTACCATACAATTTTGTTTATGATAGCTTTGTAATAAAGTTTGAAATCAGAAATCATGACTCTTCCAGCTTTGTTCTCCTTTTTCAGGATTCCTTTGACTCTTTGGGGTTTTCTGTAATTTTATACAAATTTTAGGATTGTGTTTTTTATTTCTGTGAAAAATGTCATTGGAATTTTGATAGGAGTTGCATTTCATCTATAAATGGCTTTAGATAGAGTGGTTATTTTAACAATGTTAATTCTGATTTATGAACACAGGATATCTTTCTATTTATTTGTGTCTTCAGTTTCTTTTATCATTGTCTTGCAATTTTCAGTGTATAGATCTTTCACTTCCTTGTTTAAATTTATTCCTAAGCATTTTATTTTTTGGTGTTATTGTGATGGGATTTAAACTAGTTAAAATACATCAAATGCTTAGAAGTATGGCCAGTAAATAAACACCATGTAAATACTTGATATTATTAATATCTTTCTTTGATTGACTCCCCATTTTAGCTCCTTTCCTCATCAAACAATATAAGAATTTAAAGTAGCCCTTTGTAGAGTAGGACTTTAAAAAGACACTATTTTTTTTCCTGTAGTCGGATATAATTTATTTGAGAGGTGATCCCAGGAACGACTATGAGGGAGTGAGAAAGTGACACAGGGAAGGGAATTAAACCAATATTGGGAAAGCCAATTAGTAGTTTTCTGTGGGAAATTGGGACTCAGTCCTGCCAGGGACCTTCAAGAGATCATGTGGAACACAACTCAGATTGTCCCACAAAGAGGTAAGAAATCTAGGGTAGTTATGTACAAACTCATACTCCTTAATGATCGAGGTAATTCTTGGGATATTAACCTCTAAGTACTTACTGCTTGCCCCACCAGCGGACTGAGTAGGATTCTGAGGCAGTAGAAAGCCTTGGTCAGAGAGATACAAGAACCTGGGCACGAAAAATGTCTGTGGTATAGGCCAGAAAGTATGAGTGGGATACAGACACCATCTGCTACAGCTGACTACTACACGTATTTTGAGTATCAACCTAAATATATATTTAAATGTCAATATAGGAATATATATCAAAATCCTTTAAATAGGTTATATCCTTTTAACCTTAAAATTATGTTTCTGGAAATTGTTTTAAGGAAACAGAGATAGGCAAAATGCTAAATGCCACAGTATTTATAATTGTAGTCAGGAAAGTACCACCTAATTCCAAAAATAGAGTATTGGTTAAATAAGTCGCATATATTCTTATTACATAATATGCAATCAACAGACAACATGGTTATGAATAATTAAGTGTATATGTAACATATGTAATGTGTATAGAATTTTCATGATGTTTTAATAAGCAGAAAACAGGGTGTAAAAGATTATATGCACTGTAACTTTCATTACACACACACGTGCACGCACAAAGGCAAGAAAAAAATGGCTGAAATATTACACGAAATAATTAACACTTGTTGTCACTTGGTTATAGGAATAGAGGTAATTCAAATTCCCTTATTGATACTTTTCTAAAGTTTCTGCGATAAATGTTATTTTTATAACCAGAAAAATCATTAAGTGCAATTTTAAAGCAAAATTAACCTTTTTTAATATTGATACATTTAAACCTGACATTCTGTTTGTTCTTTATGTATAATTGCAAGTTGGATTCTGAATCTAGCAATTACACACTAGAGCATCCCACATTTCTTTTTCTCAAAGAAAAAATATGTATAATCTCTGGAAGAACTCGATTGCAAACATGTATGTGCTTTGAATGCAATAAGGCAGATGGTAGCTAAAGTTATTTATTTTCTCTGCCTAACTGGCATGATGTTGTGATTTAGCTTGTAGGATTCCCCTGAAAATGGATTTTTGAAGACAGATAAACTGTGTCCCTGGATAAAATAGGCTGCTGACATATATCGAAATGAGGTGGTTATTGACCTGTTTGTATGTATCATATGTTGTTTCTTATGGTAACATCATCTGCTCAGTACTGCAAACACTGTAGACAGTGATGAATTATTAAGAATGACTCTGGAGAAGGCTAGCGTGGTGAGGTTTGTAGAATCTGGCATGAATCATATTGAAAGACATTTTCATAGCCACAGCTTACCTTTCTAAAATCATAGTTTTATACATATGCGAAGAGCGAATCAATCCAAATCCACGAGAGTACACATACCCTTCCCATTACTAATAGCAAAATAACTCAAAAAACAATCAGTCATTTATTATTATAGTAATTGCATGATAATTAAAAACAAAATTAAAAAATACTATCTTGTGTCATAGGTGCGAAATGATCAGGTTTGCCATGTCGATTAGAGAAAATCATTCTGATAATTGTGTTTGACCCCTTGTCTGTGCATGAAGTGTTTGGACAGGAAGATCCATTTTTTTTGATAGTTCCACAAACGGCAAGTAGAATTAAGTTTCAATGACCTACTAATTCAGCTTCTCAGAATCTGGTCTAAGGAAATGGCCGGAAATTTTAGCAAGAGACTTATGCACAAAGATTTCATTCACAAGTGTTTGGAACAATGAAAACTTGGTAGCAATCTAAATAACCAACAATAGCAAAATAGTTTAAATGACATTCATGCTACAAGATATTATTTACATTTTAAAACGATGTTGAAGTATATTTAGTGAGATAGAAAAACACTATCAATATTAAATTTAAAGCTTTTACAAAAGTCACACGCCTTTTCGCCCCTCTTATGTAAAAATACATGTGGGTTTATGGATACAAAGAAGAATTAAAGGAAATAAAATACCAGCTACAGTTATCCAGGGATTATGGGCTTATTAGTGATTTTCTTTTTTGTTTTAGTCTTGCATTGTTTACTTTATCTATAATGAACATGTTTTATTTTTATTAGTAGAAAATGGTAAACTGAAGAAGTAGATAACATACTAAGAATTTTACCTAAATTCCTCTTTAACCCTGTCTCAGTGTCTTCAGAACTGGCCATTTGAGTCCTCAAATAAGAAGCAGGTGCCCATATGTGAAAGTAATTGGATTTCACACAGCATTTTCCATGGGGCAATTGAATCATGACTACTTAAAAACATGCCTTTTGAAAATTCGTTCCAAAGACCTCTTAAATCTGTGTATTCATGCAGACTAGTCTTTCAACAACTATGCATTTATTGTCCACCATATACTGCACTGTGCTATCTCTTGTAAAAAAAAGAAATACAAACACATAAAATGGTCACTACTGTCAAGAAAGTTCAAGTTCTAAAGGAGAAGAAAAAGATAAATAAAACAATTGGCACATAATACAGAAATTATGGTAGTTATGTGCTAAATAAGATAGTAGAGTCTATTAATATTTAAGCTTCAGAAAAGAGAATTATGTAATTCTGAAAGTTAATAAAGTATGTACTATGTATTCTCAAAGTTACATACTTCTAATTATTTTCCCTTGCTACTTCTCCTTGTAGGAAATCTTCTGGTTTCTATGTGGCCTACAGATAGATGGATAGATAGGTTTGAGGACTTTCAGGCAAAGTACATGCTAACCAAGTGTGAGCTAAATTTAGCAAGAACAATGGATAATATCGTGCTAAAGTCAATACCTTCCGAAAGAGCATTAAACCAGCAGTCAAGAGACTTGGGTTTGTTGGCCCAGTTATGCAGGAGACTGGGCTGTCTTGGCCTGTTATTTAACTTCTCTAAAATTGTTTCCTTATCTGTCATCTAAAGGGGTCATATGATTGGCAAGTACCTTCCAACTTTACCACTTTTATTAAGTCATGAAATTACAAAAGGACTGGAATACCCATTGTAGAAAGTGAGAGGTGGAATCTTCAGATTTCTCCTGCATTTATCATCACTTCTTTCTCCTTGCCATCAGTGCCTAACTTCTCCAGAGAGGGGTCTCCAGCACATTTTCCACTTTCTCATCTCCTATTCAGTTCTATCTACTTGAAAGGTTAGCCCCATCTCAAACGCTCTCTCACAACCTTCTCATTGCCAAATCCTATGACATTGCTTCTTGATAATAGGAATCCTAATCATCATTTCTTTCTTGTGTGTTCTTGTAAAAGTTACATTTCCTCTTTTTTTAAAAAAAAAATTCATTATTAGTTTCAAATACATAGTATATTGGTTAGACATTTATATAGTTTATGAAACAATCCCCCTCATTACTCTTTCTCTCCTCTGGCTCTACATTTCCTCTTTGACTTTAGTTTCTACATCTAAAAAATGGAAATAGCATATCACATGAATCTAATGAGTTTACTTAGAATTGAATGCTAACATATATGTAAAGTATGTGGTACTTGGTGGATGCTAAAAAGTTGACAGTCCTCTCATTCTTTTCTTGATTTCTGCACCACATATGTTTTTTTTTTATGCATCTGTTTGCTTCATCACTGTCCTGATGGTTGGTGAATTTATCTCATCTCTTTGCCTAAATATAGTTGCTACATGAGTAACATGGGTACTGTTTACTGGTCTTCTATTTGAAAATGTCTTTCTCAAGGTTCCATTCTTACAGCCTCCTGTCTCACCCTACATCTCGACAGAGCCATGCCAGATACTCTACCAACCCCTCATTTCCAAGTACCTAGTGGGAGCTTCATGTAGATGTCCAACCCTACTCTAAAATCAATATATCCTAAGCTAATATTCCACCAATATCCTTGTCACATTCCTTGTACTATATCAGTTCCTTCTCTTATTTTACTCTTTCTCTTAATGTTATCACTATTAAACTTTCTATAATATTTGATTCCTCAGCCTCCAATCCATATCCAATAAGTAGCCTCATACTATTTGATGTTTTATAGGATGGAGTGTATTAGAGAAATGATCACAGACCATTCATTTAGCTTCAAGCTCTAGGACCAACACTTATTAGTTTTATAGTCACAGTGTCCTTGGGGAAAATATATGACCACTTTGAGCATTACTTTTCTTATCTGTGAAAATTAAATGATACCTATTTCATGGGCTTCTTGTTAGTGATGTGAATGTTCTTTTTAAACTAACAAATGATTATAGATAAGTGAATAAATAAGTAGGTACATAGATAATTTGCAATGCTTCTTCCTGCCCCATCATAGTTCAGGTCCAATCAATCAATCAGTCAATTAGGATGTATCTTTCTAACCTATTGAAACAGCCTCATATCCAATCTCCTTGCCTCTACTCTTTGTCAATAATCCAAAGTATCATATTAATTTTACCAATTTAAAACAGTATTTTCAATAGCTCCTCATTGTCCATGAAATGAAGTCCAAATTAATTCTCATTTATATTTATTGAGCATCTATTCTATATGAGGTATCATGCAAAGTGGGGTTGGAGCCAACATTCAAATTTCATCTGCTTAACTCCAAAACTCATAGATATCACACTGCTTTTCAACAATGTAGAATTATATAATATTTACAATATTATTACCCATTATTAGAAATTTCATTTGAACCAAACTTAAGAGTTTGTGAGTATTGGGAATAAAGTAGGTAGCCTTAAACTCTTATTCCCTAATATGGTTATTTGGTTGCAGAATAAAACAGTGTCTTTGAAATTTCATGGTTCAGAGAATAACAGTATTTCAGCATGACATACGACAGTATCAAAAACCTGAGTAAATGGAAGGATCTAACTGTTAATCAGAAAACTAATTGTACTGGACAATATAAGGTGACCTTTGCTTGTCTTTGTAAAACCAATGATGCTTACCCCAAAATCTGTGTAATAAGTCTCTAAACTAATGATATTTCAATTTGAAATTGTATACAAACATTATTAAATAAAAATAAAAGTTAAATTATGAGGTTGTTTGAATTGCCTTTGTAGAATCTTTGGCAGTGTTATGCTGGTCCTGCTGATTACTGGTTCTAGGCAGAAGTTTCTGTGAAGTATGAAAATTAAAACAAGCCACCAAATTGTATATGATATTGAGCAGCTACGAGAACAAAATAATATAAATGGAATGTGTATCCCAGCTCTTGTTCCCTAGGAAGGTGGCAGACCAAGACACTCCATGATCAAGTATCCATCAATATGTGTTAGTGACATTTTAGGTGCAAAATTTGTCAGATATAAGGAAGAAGCTGAGGATAACTTACCTGTATGGCATGACCTGGTGACATGCGTTCTCAGAAAAGGTGACACTTGAAATGAAGGTTCATGGCAACTGTGAATGGTGTTGGGAAACCGAGAGAGATACCTGATTCTGCGCATACGGATATTTTAATTAAGATTCATTATCGAGTTACTTGACCACTGGTGTCTCAAAGCTAAATAATTATGGAGTTTTGTATTTATACATTATTTAAGAACTATCTGTTACTAAAATGCCAACATACACAGACTCACATAAACTCTTATGCTTATAAGGATATCAATAGATTAAAATGGGAGAATTGGAGTTTATTTAATTTCCTGAGGATTTGGTTCTTGTGAAATTATCTTGTTACCTTGCAGCAGATAGACGTGGAAAGATCTAGGAAGTCCTTAAGAATCACACTGTTCTTATTCCATTTCATTCTGTGTAAAATAAAATGAAAACATTTTGTTTTATCATTTGTTCTCTATCAAAGTGAAAGCATGAGTTGTAGAATGAGAATAGATCTATCATCCACTGTGGTAATTTTACATGTAAGGAAACTGAGGAAGGTTTCATATGTTAGGATAATTGATTGGTAGTGTCATGTTAGTTTTTAACAATAGAACCAGACCCAGGATACAGACTTCAGATCCACAGTCCATGGAGCTTTTACTGTAGTGTTACTTTGCCTCTTCAAATAAGGTCTTTGCTTAGGGTCATAGCATTTTTGGCTTACCAAACAGACATCATACTTTCAGAGGATATCAAAGCGTTATGTACTTGTTGATTCAATCAATAGTTGTCACAATGTAACTGAGTTTAAAAACAGGCTTACACAATGCTTACGTCCATTGTTTTAGTTTATGTATAGTATACATTTCTTAACCGAAGAACTCAGGATATAAAATCTGTCTTTTATTTTTAGAGAGTTTCCGGGCAGAAACCAGTTGCATTCTACATTTTTAAGGCCTGGTAGGGAATATCTTTGCTACCACCTGCATGCATGCCTCTACTGAATTTAGCTCCTTCATTTACTCTCTGAAGTCACTGATTTTGTACCTGCTCCCTCTGGAGAAGCAGAACCTTGACTGAAGGTTGAAATGCATGAGTTCAGGTTCGTGGGTTTTAAGCCCTGTTCACCACAGTCAGTGGTGTCTTCTGTCATGAAGTGGTGCTGATGGAGGCACAACTTGAAATGGATGACCCTATTGCTTCAAGGGGCGTGAAGAGGTTCCGAGTTCAATTTCTATTCTGGACTTGAAAGAAGAGTCTCTTGTGTCTCCCAGCTCTCCTGTCATTCCTCAAGTATTGCGCGCGCACACACATGCCTTCTTTTTGCCCCTCTTGCTCTTAGTGTTTCACTAAGTCTCCCTTTATGTCTCTTTCTGGATAGAAATGGTAATTCTCTCATTTCCTGGATTATCCCATGGTCATATCACCTGATTCCTGGATGGCTACAAAACCCTAAGGAACAGAAGTTCATGAAAAAGGCAAAATTTCCTAGGATTTGTGCAGCATCAATTTCCTTGCTTTTTTTCTTCAAACTTTGAAAAAATGAATATCGTGAAGTTAATCTTATGTTTTTAATAAATAGTTCATCTCTTTGTTTTTATATGGAGAAAGATCCCCTTGGATCTGAGATAATATACTATTTATCTAGAAATTATAAGGTTCTATTTAAAAATACAAATCATTTGTTCACCTGTAATTCAGTTTGGGGTTAAGTAGAGATTACTTATTTTTCCTCAGTAATGGTTCTTTAGCATCATTTATAACAGTGTATTTTATTTCTTAACTGGTTCAGTTTATATTAATCATGATTCCTTAAATAGACATTTCCCCTAGAATTTTACGCTGTTTTTCTGGGTTATCTATTCCCATAATAGTACTAGAGTTTTAACTACTCTAATTTTAGAACACATTATGATATCTGATTAGGCAAGTCCTACTTTTAAAATGTTTCTTGCTTATTTCTACTTCCTTATGGGTCTAAGTGAACATCTTGCAAAGTTTGAAGTAAAACTCCCTGGCTTCTTTATATTACGTTTGATTTAGAGAATACTTTGGAGAGGGTTCACATCTTTAAAATATTTAGTCTTTCTAACCAACAACATAGTGTGTCTCTCTTCACTTTATTTAAGTGTTCTTTATGGTCTTTAGTTAAGTTTTATAGTTTTCTGCTTATGGATCCTGCATATTTTTATCTAGTTTGCTCTTAGATATTTTATATTTTATTGTTAAATCTGAAAACAATATAATTTCCATTATACCTTCTAACTTGATTTTTCTGCTGTGTTTGCAGTTTGTTTGTATATTTATTATGTAACTCACACCCTTACCAATATTTTAATAATTCAAATATTGTTCAGTCAATTTTTTGTTGTAGGACAGGTAATGTTATCATTTTCAATCAGTGGTAATGTTATCTATTATTTTTTTGTGTTTACAACCTATTTATTTCTCTGGCATTATAACTTGAGTAATGCTAAATAAAGGTAATGAGAATCATATTTCTCATATTCCTGACTCTAGTGGAAAGGCATATTTGCTTTACCATTTAGCATAAGAAATAGATATGAAATATATATGATATATATTACAGAACAAATATATACAAATATATATGAATATATAAGTATATGTAAATTAGAAATATGTAAGCTATCATGTTTATAACCTGTCCATCTGTTTCTAATTTAATGAGTTTTGGCTTTTAAAAATTTTAAAACATGAATGGAACTTTCATCAATTATCTTTTAAACCTCCTATTGAATAATCGTGATTTTCTGACATAACGCTGTGATCCATAGCCTTTCTAATACTGAACCACATTACATTATTATAAGAAAGCATATGACACATAATGATGTTTTTTAACATGTTGCTGGATTTGATTTGCAAGTACCCTTTTTAGGATTTCTTCAGCTGTATTAATTAGGGCTATTAATTATTTTGTTCATATTTGTTAGGTTTTCTGTTAAGCTAACTTTTATGCCTGAAAGATTTGGTAAAACTTCCCCCTAACCTCTGTTTAGTAATTGGTCATCTTGCAAATTTGAGTCCTTCCACTTCCTTACTTGCTTTCCTCCAAATGCATTCTAAATTACCTGGTCATCATACTCCAGTGATAGTGCTTGGAACTGAAAGCAGGGATGATGTGGCATTCTGACCTAGAACAGGGCTATTGGTTCCTGACTTCTAAATTAAATATCTCTGCCCATAAGGTCTAAGGTGGTATCTCAGCTGATAAGGTCTAGGATGACACTGGCTTTTTCTGATAGTCACATAGTGGTGTTGACTTTTGTTAGTCTTCTAATCATCCAAAGCCCCAAGTCTCTCTTACAAACATCTGCTTTTCCGGATGGTTTACTGAATCTATTGACAGTCCCTCACAACATTTCCTCTTACATTTTGCCTCATTAGATTCAGACCATTATTTTAGCCTGTTTTCCTTCTTTTTGAATCCTGACTTTGCCATCCAGCGAAGTTACTATCCTTAGTCTCCTGCCATTCATAAATGGAATGTTTACTTCTTCCTTACCACTGATAAAGCTATAGTTTTAGATAGGCATGAAAACAGAGCCTCTAGATAGGCACTAAAATATCCATCCAGACAGGCATATTTAATCATTAATCATTTAGCGAGATCATTCAGTTATACATTTGAGTTTATTCTTTCATCAAATAAAAAGTTGAACACTTTCTCTCAGCCAGGTACTGTGATAGATACTGGAGATACAACTAATAAAACTTGTTTTCCCTGCTCAAGGACTCAGAGAAAACAGATAAATAAAGAAATAACATTAATTTAGTATGGTATTTGTTATGATAGAGAAGTATAAAAAACTTTAAAATATCAAAAAAAGATTTAAGGCAAAAGGGAATAGATGATAATTATTTTCCCAATCTCATTGATCTGAGTATATCTGCTCCATTGTGGGTACTGTGATATACTCCTGAAATCCTAGTTTAAAAACAAAGACTAATACCCTCAGCTGTTGGGAGTACTGCCTTAGGAAGTCCACAGCTGTCATCCCCCTGCAAGGATGAATCTGCTGAAGAGGGCCACTTAGACCCATGTCCAATGACTGAGGAAGAGATATAAGGGCCTGGCCCCTTATGCAGCTGGTAACAATACTGAAGAGTCATCTAGCTGCATTGCAGTTCAGTTTTTCTCCACCTCTCCTTTTTCCCATCTCTCTCCCCCTTCCTCTCCCCTCACACCCATCCCCCTTCCCTCTTGCCCAGTCACAGACTCATTGATGCTTTCTTCCTTTCTCTTTCTTTCCACAGATGTTGGTCCTAAGGGCGTTCTCTAATAAACCTCTTACATGCTAATCTCTGTCTCATTGTGTGCTTCCCAGGGAACCCAGCTTGCAATGGTGATGCTGAAGACTAGTTTTGATACACACCTTTCCCCCCAGAGCTAGAAAGGTTCTCAAAGCCAGTTACAAGCTAGTTTCATATTTAAGATTTGTATCCTTTTAGCTTCAGTAGTTTTCTGAGTTCAGAACCTGAGAATAAAATACTTGAACCATTTCAATAATTTTTCAGTAGTCTTGTTTAGGAAAAAGGCAATTGAGAAATATGCCTTTTGAGTTTTGAGTCACTTAATAATATACATAAAGGGAGCTTTCAGAAGGCTTACTCGACCAGATATCAAGATAGCAAATTAGAATAATAAAGGCAGTGTAGTACTGGTGGAAGGAGAAACAGATATACTAATGGAACTCACCAGATTCCAAAAAAAAACAAGACTGGCCACTTAAAAGAAAAATGTTCAATAGATATGAGTAGGCCTTTCACAAAAGAAGATATCTAATATGCAATGAGCATATGAAAAGATGCATAACTTCACAAGTCATCAAGGAAATTCAAGTTAAAATCACAAAGAATTACTATACATTCATCAAAAAGGCAAAAATTAAAAACAACATAAAATGTGACAATACCACAAATTTCCAAGGATGTGTAATGACTAGAATCCTTATATACAGTTTTTGGGAATGTAAGTTAACTTCGAAAATATGTTTGGTAATATTTGCTACAGTTGAACATCTACATTCTCTATGACCCAACCATTCCACTACTAGGAACTGTAACAAATGCATACGTGCTGCGTGAACCAAAAGATACATACACAAATTTCATAGCAGCATTATTCATGATATTCAAAATTAGAAACAATCTGTCCATCGACAATAGAATGAACAAAAGAAATTGTGGAGTGAACATATAGTAGTACACATTACAATAAAAATGAATCACAACTACTAGTACTAACTTCATAGATCTCACAAACATAATGTTGAACAAAATAAAAAGGCAAACACAAGTAAGTACTGCGTACTGTGTGATTCCATTCATAAGAAGTTTAAAAATCTGCAACACTAATTTATGGTGAGAAAAGTCAAGTAGTAATTACTTTCTGGAGGTAGTACCGGGGGAGAGCACTGACTTTCCGGGTTTCTGTAGCTTAATCTGGGTGGTTGTTTTGTGGGTTTGTTTTTCTTTGTGAAAAATTCATCTATCTGTGACCTGTAGGGAAGTTTATTTCTAAAAAACTTAAGTTTTGCTTCCTCATTAAGCTTGTTAAAGGTAAAACTAGTCATATTCATCAATGTCTTGTACATGTTAAATGCCTTGTTCACTAGAATTTTGATTAGAAGTTATGAGGGGAGAATGTTATATCTCTACTGTTCTGATTTTCATTATGAGGATATTCATTAAATTTACTGAGCTTTTCTCCCACACTTATACCTACCCAAATAGGTGTGGTGAGTAACCTGATTTGCAAAGTTTGGGAAAGAAACAGTGCAGGAGCAATTCAATTGCTTCTCTTTTAAGTTTACTGATCTATACACATTCTAATATTGCTGTTTCATCTAATTGCGATGGATCGTAGTTTCAGTTTCTCTCCCAAAGCAGGCTGTCAGACTAGAACTTGTGTGTTGTAGTTTAGTCGAGAGTTGATTACCGTAAGCGGAAGTGAAGGAATGAGTAGAATGGAACAATAGTGGAAGAAAAATCAATAAGGAATGCATTATTGAACTAGTAACTGATGTGAGCCATAAATTAAGGAAACACTTTAAAAAAAGAGAGAATGACATTTCAAAAACACACAAAAGCCAGTCCCATGGGGCCCATGCTAGCCAAATTTGGGAAAATTAAGCAACAAAATAACATAATGACAAATTAACTATAAACCGTTATATAAAATGGGAATTCATGAGTCCGCACACACACATACACACAAATAATTGGGGAGGACGGAAAACTCTTCCCTTGCAGGAGAATACCAACTAATAAATACAGAGGAAATGATAGAGGTAAGACTGTGACCACTCTGCAACCTTTTATTCAGATAAGAATCATCAATGGATATTAATGCTAGTAGTTGAATTTTTGATGGTTAACAAGATATTTACACAGTCTAAAAATGTCTCCCCACTTATTTCTTAACTGCAAAAGAAATTTACACAGAACGAACTTGACGTATACACCTTTTCCAAGTGATCAAAGTTCACATCTCCAATAACGATACAGACATTGTGCAACTCTTGATATGAAACACTAGAAATAGGACAGTATACATAGCATCCCTGCCAAAAATGTGTAAAGCTGAATGGAAACATGAATTGAGGATCAGTCTACAAAATAACTCATCTATACTCTGGATAAATCATCCATATAAAAAGAGACTTAAGAGATGCGACATCTAAATGCAATGGTGATCCTGAACAGTGTCTTGGACCTTGAGGGGAAAACAACTGGCAGAGTTTGAGTGTGGACATATGCACAGTGTATTAGATAACAATGTTGCATTAGCATTAAAGTCCCAAATCTAATGGTTTCCTATTAAGAGATGATGCTTTTTCTTAAGGTTATGTGTGCTAAGGTAGTAAGGGACAAAATGTCATGTTGCTGACAAATGATTGAATTCAATAATTCAGCAAAACCGATATTAACAATGTTAATAATATTTGTTACATCAATATGTGAATATATTATATTATTTGTAATATAAAGTAAAATGTTTGCTCTCTTAAATGTAGAGGTAGAGAGCAGATGTGACAGAGTGTTAACAATTAATAAATGTAGGTGAAGTGTCTTTAGGAATTCGTTATATTACTCCTGCAGCATTTATACAAGTTTGAAGTCTTCTTTCAAAATAAAAACATAAAATTAAAATACTTCCATAACATATTTATCTGTAATTTAATATTTTCTTAAAATTTAATAAATTTCTCAGTGCTTTTTGAAACATAACAATACTATGCCTGGGACTTAATATATTCTGTAATAACTGGCACATGCACGGTATCTCTAAGAATTAGAAAAATAATTTGTGTCAAACATATTCTGATTAGCTAAATTTTGTGACTCATGCATCCATTCTTGGAATGTGAGCCCAAATAAGGGTTATTCCTCAAGCCTATGTGTATAACTTGTGCCAAACTAATAAAAAAATATATTTCCCTCTAAATTGGTACACTTAGATCATTAATTCTATTTTTATTAGATTTTTTTTTCAATTAATGATGAATGATTAGAGAATCTGTTAGTTGGAATTAGCTATAATTATTTTAAAATTGATTTATAGAATAAATTCAAAAGATAACATAGACTTATCAAAAATTAATTTAATCTTCATTAATCAAGATGCTTTAAAGACTTGGATGCATTAAATATGATTTTTTTTTTACCATCTATAGAAGCCTTTTCAAACTGTTCCAAAGTGAACTTATGACAAGATAAAGTGGTTTTTTTTTATCCTATTGATCCATATTTTAATATATACGTAGACACTGATGACTAATAGAACAAACTGAAAATCTTCATTGGGGAAAAAAAATATAGCTACATAGAATTTGACAGCAAAATCATAAGAATAGATACTCATATGTAAAATATCTTGGATAACCTTTACAACTATGCTTTCTGGATTTACTATTTCAGGAATATGGAGTAGATCTACTTTCCTATTCCACTAAACTCAACTGAAAACCCTAGGTATTATATGTAAATAAACATAATAAGAATCTAAGAGAATGAAAGAAGATGGCAGATATGCTAGGTATCTCAGGACCTAAAGGATGACATGATGGTAGGTCCTTGCATTTTCTTTTTGCCTCATATATCCCAGAGTTGAAACTAAAGAACCTGGCAACTCAGAAACACTAAAGAGCGAATACTACCTATAGCCTCACCCATAACTATTTTAGATGATTTAGATGATGAGGATTTGGACTTTTAAGCTGACAAGACTTAGATGATAATTTGGACTTTAGTTGATGCTGTAATGGGTTGAGACTTTTGGGGACCGTGGCATAGAGTGAATATGTTTTGCATGTGGCGCAGACGTATATTGTTGGCAGCCAGAGGGTAGACTATGGTAGACAGAATAATTGCCTCCAGAGAGTTCAGGTTCTAATTCCCATAACCTGTTAATATCTTAACCTTACATGGCAAAGGGACTTTGCAAGGGTGGTTAAATTAAGAACTTTTAAATGAGATTATTCTGTTTGATTTTTTTGGAGGGGGGCCCAATGTACTCACAATGGGTCCTTATGAGGGAAAGAGGGTGGCAGAAGTCAGTCAGAGAAGGAGATGTAATAATGGAACCAGCAGTCAGAGTGATATGATTGCTGACTGAGGCCCACAGCCAGGGAACCTGGATGCCTATAGAAGCTGGAAAAGGCAAGGGAATAGATTCCTCTCTAGAACTTTATAAGGAACACAGTCCTGCTGATATCTTGATCATACATAGCTCAGTGAGACCCATTTTGGAATTCTGACTCGAGAACTATAAGAAAATAAATTTTTGTTCTTTTAAGCCACTAAGTTTGTGGATATTTATTATAGCAACAATAGGAAATGAATACCTATTTGAAGCAAAAGGTGATAGAACTGAAAGGAGAAATAAACAAAACAATTATATTTCGAGACTTCAGTACTTCTCTCAACAGTTGATATAATGACTAGAGAGAAAATTAGCAAGGATATTGAAGAGCTCAATAATACCAGAAACAAACAGGAACTAATTGACATTTATAAAACATTGAACAAAAAACCTGCAAGATATACATTCTTTTCAAGTTTCCATAGGACATACATCTCTATATATTATATCCTGGGCCATAAAACAAACATCAACACATTTAAAAGAGCTAAAATCACGTGGTTCTGACCACAATGGCATCAAAGTAGAAATCAATAACTGATAACAGGAAAGTCTCAAAATACTAAATAGCACACTCGAAATTACCCATAGGTGAAGATATTAAGGACAATAAAAATTGCATTAATTGAAAATGAAAATGCAGCACATTAAAATTAGTGGTACACACCTAAAGCAATGCTTACAGGAAATCTTATAGCACCAAATGTATACATCAGAAAAGAGGAAAATGCCAAACCAGTAATCTTAGCTTATGCTTCCAGAACCTTGGAAAAGAAGAATAAACCCTCAAAAAGCAGAAAAATGAAAATAATAAGGAGAAGTCAACAATGAAATTGAAAACAAAAACAATAGAGAAAAATCAATGAAACAAAAAGATAGTTTTTTGAAAAGATGAATAAAATTGACAAACTTCTAGCAAAACTAACAAAATAAAAAGTAGAGATGACATAAATTCCCAATATCAAGAAAGACAGGTCATATCACTAAAGACTCTACAGATCTCAAAAGGATAACAAATGAACACTATAAATAGGAGTAGACACATAAATTTGACAAATTAGATGAAAAAGACTTTGTCAAAACACACAAAGTACCACAACTTACCCAATATGAAATGTATAGTTTGAATAGCTGTATAACAAGGAAAGCTGCATTAGTAATTAAACAACTTACCACAAAGAAAATCCTAGGATCAGATTTCTTCAATGGAGCATTCTATCCAACAATTAAAGAACAATTAAGAGCAATTTCTATATATTTGTTTTCAGAACAGAAACAGAAGAGGGAACACTTTCCAATTCATTTAATGATGTTAGTATTACCCTGACACAAAAACAAGAAAAAGGCAGTACAAAAAAAGAAAATATAGACCAATATACTTTATGTATGTAGGTACAAAAATCCTTAACAAAATATTATCAAATAGAATTTAAAATGCATAAAGAGAATTTTACCCTATAACCAAGTATAGTTTATTCCAGGAATTCAAGACTGGTTCAATATTTAGGAATTAATCAATGTAATTAAGGCTAAGGAAAAGAAATTACATGATTATATAAATCAGTGCAGTAAAAACATTTGACCAAAGTCAACACTGTTTATGATAAAAACTCTCATCAAACTAGGAATAGAGGAGAACTTCCTCAACTTGATAAAGAGTAGTTAAAACCTACAGCTAACATAATTAATGGCAAAGTAATAAACGCTTTCACCTTAAGAATGGGAAAAAGGCAAGGGTGTCATTCTCACCACTCTTATTCAACAGAGTGATGGAATTTCTAGTCAGCATAACAAGGCAAGAAATGGAAATAAAAAGCATAGAGATGTGAAATGAAAAAGTGAAGCTACAGTTATGGGCCACATAACAATGTATTGCTCGACGATGGACTGCATATATGAATGGTGATCCCATAAGATAATGGAGCTAAAAAATTCCCATCCCCTAGTGACATCATAGCTGCAATAATAAAAGAAAATGCATCACACGAATACTTCCCAATAATATGTTACGATTGGCTACAGAATTCATTACAGTAATATACTGTACAGGTTTGTAGCCTAAGAGCTATAGGGGAACAGAATTCGTCGCCCCCAAAATATGTCTGTTTGACATAAAGATTATTTTAGGCTGGATAATTTAAAGAAACAGCAGACATGGGAGAAGTTCTGAAAACCAAATAGGTAACCTTTTTAAAAGAAGATAATAACAGGTGGCAAATAAGCACATGAAAAGATGTTCAACATCTTTAGCCATCAAGATAATTAAAACCCCAATAACATATCACTCTACACCTATCAAAATGGCTAAAATAAAATTTTAAAAGTCGCAGCATCAAATGCTTGCAAAGATGTGGCGAAATTCATACATTGACGATGGGAATGTGAAGTGCTATAGGCAACCTAGAAAATTTTAGAATTTTTCTAAACTTTCTAATTGGTTTCTTAATTTTGGAACAGCTGGGGGTATGAATGGAGTTGTGGGAAATAATACAGGGAGATCCCATGTAGTCTTTACCCTGTTTAAGTATATTTTTAATTTCCAAATTGGTTTCATAAAACATTCATTAGTTAAATAAACATATAGGGCAAATTCTACCATTGGATTGATATTTCTTGTTCTTGGTAGGAAAAAAAAATCATAAAATGCTTAATTATATAAAATAACAACACAAATAGAATGTATATTATTACTGTGTGGAGAGTTTTAAAGGTATCAGTTAACTCAAACTGGTTGATAATTTCAAAGTTCTGTTAGGTGCATACAAATTTGGGACTGATCATTTTTGATGGATTGATTCCTGTGTTACTAGCTTATCTCCATCTTTATACCTATATTCATTTGTTCTGATCCTAGGAATGCATAGTTGGTTTGATATTTGCATATAAATCAATATAAGAACCTAATTGCCAAATAAAAGAGAAAACTCATATAGTCATCAGATAAAAGATGCAGAGAAAAACATTTGCTAAAATTTAGTAGACATTCATGATTTTAGAAAAGGAAACCCTCTGCAAACAAAGAATAGAAGGAAATTTCCTTAACCTGAATAAAGGGCATCTATGAGAAGCCCGCTGCTGACATAACACTTAATGCAGAAAGATTAAATATTTTCCCCCTAGGATAGGGAGGAAAGCATGGATATTTGCTTTCACCATTTCTATTTAACATTGTACTAGAGATCTTAGCCACCATAATGAGGCAATAAAAAGATATAAAAAGGCGTAATGATTAGAAACAAAAAAGGAAAACTGTCATTACCTACAGATGACATGATTGTATACGTAGAAAACACTATAGAATCTTCAAAGAAAATTCCTAGAACATGTTAATTTATTAAAGTACCAGGATATAAGCTCATTATATACAGCCATTGTATTTCTATGTACTGTAAACAGACATTTGGAAAATTAAATTTTAAAAAATCCACAAGATTATAAACAATAAAGTACCTAGAATGTTTACTGAAAGACATGCATTTCTCTCAATTGCTAGGAGAAATGAAAGGGCATCTAAGTAAATGGAGCAAAATAACCCATTTATTGACCAATTTATTAGCCTCATGAATTCTGAATTTTGAGAAAAAATATTCTAGGAAGTTAAAAACTCACCAATATTATCAGTGTAAGTTATACGGATAGTCAAACTTTTTCAAAAAAAAAAGTAAACTAATTGTTTTGGACACTGCACATTGGCAGAGGAAAGTTCATAAGATAATGTGCCCACTGATAAACATTGTATGGAGGTTATAGTCTTTTCTATGGTTGTTCCAACTGCCTTGAGGCTGTACAGTTAGAATTCATCTGACAGGAATGTCCTTGACACAGTTTTGATGATCTCCATCATCGCTTCAGCAAGAATAATGTTTTAGTCTTGTCTTTGTTCTTTCTCTTTAAATTGTGCTGTTAGCTTTAAGCCTCAGGGCAGAAGTACAGTAAAGTGGATAACTAATTGAAATATTTAAAACAACCAGTGTATTCATGAACCATTACAATGAAATAGTACAGAAAACTGCCACCTCAATACAATTACTGGTTAGATTAGAAAGATATTTACCTTAAGATTAGAGATACATAAAGGACAGGAATTTATCTTTTGTTTCACATAACATGTCATCTGTTACAATGTTAGACACACGTGTTAAGACATTTCCTGTTTTAAAATATGTAGAAGCTGTGCTATTTAGAATTTCATCATGGAGGTATATCAGTTAACTATTACCAGAGTGATGTTGTATAACACACCACCCCAAAACTAAGTAGCTTAAAACAGCAATTATTTATTATCACGGATCTGCTCTGCTGATTCATGTACCTGCAAAGTAACATGGCAAAGGGTTTGGATAACCAGGAAGAGTGAAACATTGGAGTCAGTGATGTAATCTACTAGAAGGGGATCTTGAGTTTTGAATGAAAATTGTAGGAAGCCTGTTGGTAAAAGTATGAATGTAAGAGCATATTGCCATACTGAATCACCTTGATGATAATATTCAAGAGCCTTAGAACATTATTGCCTAGAATATAAAGTCTTGCCTAAAGAATAAATTCTTCTGACTGCTTCACTATTTAACTTTTCTGTAGCTCAATTTGGGGATAATCAAAATCTAAACAATACTGAATCTTTTTAGCCACGAACACAATATATTTTTCAATATACAATGAGGTTCCTATTGCCTTCTGTTTTGAATTTTAGAGTTTGTTAGAAACCTAATTATATAGGCTCTCTCCTCTCCCCTCCCTTCTTTTCCTCTTCCATCTTCTCTTCTCCCTCCTCCTCTCTTCTCTCCTCTTCCTCTTGGAACATTTTGATTATTTAGTGATGTAAATAATTCTGCTTTTCAGTTTATTCCCAAGGTGGTACATGTGATCCCTTGGATCATAAGCTGTCTAAATTCAGTTGCTTTGGTTTAGTGCTCTGAAAAATATGAAAATTTCATATCACAGATCCCGACAACTAAGTCTAAATTTTAATCCCATTGCCAACACCTACCTTACCTCAAATAATAACTGACAGCATTAAGGGTGATAGGTGAACGCCTGAAAAGGCAGAATGATAAGGCAACTGAAGTGGTATGGTGGTTTGTGATCTTACACATGATCAGCTTCAGAACTTAATCATCATTAAAAGTTCCTTATCTCAGTACAATCTCCATACTTCCCTGGGGGTGTTCAATCCCCCTCCCAACTTCCCTATTTCCTGGCTAACCCAGATTACATTCTAAAGTCAGATAGGATTGCAAAGAACTAGACTTAAATTGAAGAGTTTTTTAAAAGCTTCAGGCTTTAGAATTTTTATAAGATCTGAAAAGTAACATGTAGTTCAGCCAATTTCTGAAAGCTGTCAATATAGCTGAGAGTCAAGTTATCTCTCTGTTTTGATGACTGTCAGATCTTGGTGGCTAAATCAAAGAACTGGTAGGTCTGGGCCACTTAGGACATTAGAAGTGGCAGCAGTGTTCCGGCTACCCAAGTTTGTATTTTTACCAGATAAGTGAAGGAATATAATTGTAACCACTGGGGAGTCCAGCCTTTGCAAGCATGAGGTCTTCCTCCTATCCTAACGTTGAGATAATGGGCCTGTGCCACGTCACGAAGCACAGAAAGGGAGTGGGGAAGAGACAGTAATAAGTGATGTGGTAATCCTATGTGGTGTCATGCAAGATTTCCAACTGCAACAATATAAGATTTTGAATTCCTTGAAAGGCTGTCCCAGCATGGTGGCGATTGCTGGCGGCCATCTCAATGAGAGCTCTACCAGGAACTGTTCCTCAGAAGAAGTGCCAAGAGAGAAATATCAAGTGATTCAGCTGCCCAGGGGCGTGGAACTATTCCAGGAAGCAAGGGAGACTCTACAGTTTGTAGGGGAGCATATTAGAACTATTTTCAAGAATGGGAGATGGAGACTCCCTCTGGTAGGATCTTCCTATACCTGAAACATCTTGGAAACAAGGACTCACAAGAGATATTGATGACAGAAGCCACTCATAAATAAGTGAAGCTGATAAAAATCATAGATACTTAAACTATTACTTTGGAGAGCAGTTCACCGACAGGAACTATAGGCAGAATTTCTTTTTGGCAAGGACCATCCCTGGGAATATAAAATGACTTTGAACTCAGGGAACTCAAGGTTTGTGGTCTTCTCTGATATCATAGCATGTGTTAGTATATTCCTTAATGTTTAAGGAGATTTGCTTTTATACTGACCTATCAATAGAGTGCACAATAAGAACGAATAACAATTTTTCACCAAAACAACAAAAACCAACTTAGAATTGGAAGTCCGTAAACCTTTCATTGTGGTAACCAGTTATGGTAACCTTGAATTCTAACTCATATTTTAGATCTCAGTTGAGTCTGAGTATAGAGGATTATATACACAGATAGACATGTCATGGACCTTCGAAATGGGCTTGTCTTTATTTTTTAGTTTTAAGGGCTTTCATTGAAATGCACATGTAACAGTAGACAGATTATCAGCTGCATAGTGGAGATTTAACTTAATGTAATGAGAGGTAGTAGAGTAGAAGATGATAGCTGTATGTAGTAAGAGGAATTCACTTTGATAAATGTGGATGTCACTATAGCAAATTTAATTGGAATTAACGGGTTTTTTGAACTTGCTGTATTGCCTGATCTCTAATAGAATATGTAGGGAAATATGATTTTATAGCACAAGAATATTTTGTCCTTTTTAGATTTTAATTAACATTCTCATATAATATCTGTATTTAAATGGAAGCCAATGTATGTTCTGGATCTGTAACTTAAGACATTACCTATCATTCATATTACATAGCTCACAACTATAGCCAATCTAGTAATTGTGATATTCTGTCCACTAAGATTATGGGTAAAGATTAAAAGCCATCTTCACAAAAATAAAATCTCAGCATTCAGTTTGGTTCAACCTTTACTCCTGGAACTGAGGCACATGTTGAACCTTTGGGCACCTCTCAGTCTCTCCTGGGAATATGAATATCCTGGACCTTTCACGGAGAGTTGTTATTTTCCTCATCTTTTAACCTTTGTTTTTGTAATATTCTGGGTGCCACTTTCATAACATATCATAGCGTATCTGAGTGCCAATGTGTTATTTTTATACTTTTTAGATTTCTGAATTAAGGCACAAATAGCCAAATAGTGTATGGATAATAGTTATTAACCTGTGTTTATCTATGAGAAAGTACATTTGAGTTTCATTCCAACATGCACCAACATCAAGTACAATAGAAAGGCACACTCATCTTCCCATTTCTAAGCCTCTTATAATGGTTTCCCTGTCTTGAATATGGACTAAACAAAAGTGAGGTGTAGAAAAACAAGGAGTTAAAATAGGAGCAACAGGGGTGGGAGGAGAATAAGATAAGATAGGAATTATGAAGCTGAAATGAACAGGTGGATTTATAAGCACTGTTGTAAAGAAATGAAGACTGGTAATCGAGTGGCATTTTCTTTTTCTTTTTTCTTTTCCCCACCTGGTCTTCTCTTTCAGCCATCTCTGCTTCTATTTTTGCCAATACAGGGTCTTGTTGACACATAATAGACTTAGGTGACATTTGTGGGGGTTCATAACCCTCGGGGTACCCACACTCTAGTGAGAGCAGCTGAGAAAAGGGAAAAGGAGAAGGAAAAAAGAAACTCCTATCTAACATGGAAATAGGGGCTTTGCTGACATATACCTGGTAAGCAAATTAATTACGTACAGGGAATTGGCTCTTAGGCATTTTGCTATCAAATATCCTATTTTCTTTTTAAAATTAAAATCCTTCTCAAAAACCTTTTCTATAACTTCTTCCTCCAAATAAATTGAATTTGTAATTCTCTAAGCTGTCAAGAAATACATTTTGGAAGTTACTTGCATTTTTATAAAACGCAGTTGATACATGAAAATAAAACTATATCGCTGCTTCTTATTCTTTCATGTGAATTCTAGACATCTAGAGTTATCATTTTATTTGGTTTATACAAATTATTAACTCACTCTTAAAACCACTATATTTAGTTTTCTTGAGTGGTCAATTATTATAACCATATGCAGTGTAACAACCAACCACAAATATCTTGGTGGCATATAATAATAAGCATTTATTTCGTTTATGTCTGAAGGTAGGCTGTAGATTGGCTGATCTAGGCTAAGCTTGACTATCGTGACTTTGCTGTGGCAGCTCATCTCCCTCCTGAGGTCAATGGGCTAACCTGGGCATGTTTTCTCATGATGATGACGTTTGTGGGAGAGGAAGCACAGTTATAAAAGAGTTTGTCTGGACTTTGCACACATAAATTTGGCTATCTTTCCATTGACCAAAAGAAGTCATATGACCTAATGTAAAATCGAGGGGATGGGAAATAGACTTCAAGCCTTTATCAGGGAGAACTACAAAGACACATTGAAAATGGCCTGGAATCAAGGAGGAAAGAAGAATTGGGGCCATTAATGTAATCTACCATATCTTTTAAACTCAAAAGTGACATCTCTTCTCTGTTTCTCTTTTCAGATGTACATGCATACATATGTGCAAATAAATATATACACAATATTGTTAATTAAAATAGCATTTACTACTAAACATACAACTTTGAGAGGAAAGTAGTTGGCAAGGGAGGAAGGCAATAGCAAACTAACCAGACAACTGAATTAATTTTTGTGGTCAACGATTCTCTCCCCGCCCCTTTCTCTCTCTGACTCACACACACACATGCTTACTTAAGGTTGTAGTATAAAAGAATAGGACATTTAAAAATATTCAAATAACCTTCTTGGATAAGACATTTTTCAGTAGTTTCTTTGAATATTATCGTCACATAGATAATTCTCATTTCTTTTTCCAAAGAAAAAAAAAAGATCATAAAATGGATTTCAGTTGTTGTAGAGATGGCATTGGGAAATTGCCTTGAATAAATCAGCAGCATAGAGGGAAAAAAGCACCCACACTCAGTAGGTACATGTTTCTCAGAATCCTATGTATTGTAAGTAAATACATAAGAAAATGCCTCTAAGGAAATCTCAACTCAGCCTTGCTCAGGTACCTGAGTCACTCTTTAACACTGCTCGTGTAACACTTTCAGTTTTTCAGAGCTCACATTGATCACCAAGCCTCACAGAGCTATGAGTATCATACCACATTCTGTAATGCTGCCAGATCTCACTGCCCTCCCCAGCCCAATCACAGAAGGCAGAAGTTAACTCATCAAATAATTTTCTCTCCCTCAGCCCTGACCTTCAGTTGTTGCTTATCTTCATTCTCAGTGCATCCCTCTGTATTAACCCCTTTTTCTTGCTTGAGTCCTCATTACTATTTCTTGGGGTATCGAAAAAGACATACCCCAAAGAACCTCTCCTCTCTCCCTGCTCTTCCAATCTATCCTGTATACTGTTCCCGTAGTCTAATTAACATCCTCCTGAAAACACCTATGCACAGGCAAGTCCAAGACTTATTCTGTGGTTCTGAACATACTGGCTTTATTCTGATCTTTCCTTTTCTCCAGTTAAATCTCTCAACCTCTACTAATATACTTGCAGTCTAGAGTTGCTAGCTCATCCCAGTTTGCCTGGACTTTCTAGGTTTTAGCAATAAAAGTCCCACATCAGTTCCAGGTAAACGTGGATAGTTGGTCACTCTAACTCACAACACATCCCCAGCCCCTCCCCCCCATACACACCATGTAATTTATTCAATGAATATTTATTGAATACCTAATACGTGCCAGGTATTGTTCTGTATACTTGAGGTTCAGCAGTAAACAAAAAGACCAGGTCTTTTCTTAAAGGCCTCAAAATTCTAATAGGAAGAGCCAAATATTACATGAATAAAAGATATATAAATATATCAATGATGATATCTGCTTTGAAGAAAAATAAAGCAAGTGCGTGAAAAAGCAGGTGAATGGCTAACAGTTTTACAGGGGAGAGGGTTCTCTCATAAAATTTCTACATACATCCTATAATTACTAGCTTTCATGCATCCTCATGTGCCCTAAAATAGCGGTCCCCAAGCATTTCGGTACCAGGAACCAGTGCTCCTAAGAGAATCTAATGCCTGATAGTCTGAGGTAGAGCTGGGGTAGAGCTGGAGTGGCTGCAAATACAGATGAAGTTCTGCTTGCTTGCTGCTCACCTCCTGCTGTGCGGCCCAGTTCCTAACAGGCCATGGACTGGTACCAGTCCGTGGCCCCAGGGTTGGGGACCTCTGCCCTAAAATATCTTACTCATTCTTTCATGTATTAATTGACATATTAATTCACACCACAAGTTTTTTAAATTTTTATTTTTAAATTATTGTTGGCATACTACATTACTTTTAGGTCACACCCCAAGTTTTACTGCAATGCCTACTATTCATTAGACATGGTGTTAGAGTGAATGAAACTCATGTACTCCCCACCATCATGGTCATTATGGTTAGGTGCAAGAAAAACTTGAACCAACAGTTACACAAATACATATATAATTGTAAGTTTTGATAAGTACTAAGAAGGAACTGAATGGGAAACTATGGGTATTTTCAGCAGGATCTGATTTTGATTCAAAAGTTAAGGATGTTTTCAGAAGAATTCAGAGTTGAGGCCCATAAAACTGATGGAATTAGCCAGTGGAGGAGTATTGGGGAGGAAAAGCATTCTAGGCAAAGGGAGAAGCACATGCGAAGCTCTGAGGAAGGGAAAATAAAAGTTTCTTTTGGAGCAGGAAGCCCATCCATGGAGCACAGTGAGTGACTTGGGTGACTACCTTTGAGGAGGGAGGAGAGGCTACATCAAGAAAGTCCTTGAAGTCCAAACTATCTTGGTGTTGGCTGCACATTGGGGTCACTTAGGGTTTTATAAAATCCTGTTGCCTGGTTCCCTCCTTGCAGATTATGATTTGGAGTACAGATTGTGCAGTAGATTTTTAAGTTTCCTGTTGCTGAATATTTTTCTTGAGTATAAACTTTTACCTGTTTCCTCAGCTAGAAAAACACCTCATTCCAGGTTTTACTTACTGGAACCCTATATACTTTTCCCAGATTCAAGACTATCTTTTCTTAGAGGTTTTTCCTTCTTCCCCAGCTGAAGATAACCTCTTGTTTTTCTTTGTCTTTTGATGGCTTGTTTAGATACAGCATTAAAGAGCATCAAAACTAATATTCTAGTTAACTTTGCAGACAACTTTGGACCGGCTTTCTCACCCATCAGTTTCCTTGTTTGTCTTCACCTCATTTCCGTCTTCCTCCCTGGCCCTCAAAAACTTAGTACATAGACTTGACTGCTGGAGATATTAGGTATGAGTTTATTAAATTGAACAGACTACCGCTTGTAGAGGAGACAAATTCACAAGACAGTACAATATCTCTAAATCTTGAATTTACGTTCATGAGGGTGAATAAGCTTATATCCAATCACATTATTTGGCTGTCTCTGAGATAAGCACAGGCAAAGTAATTGTCATTTTTGATTTAGTGTTCTAAGCCGAGATGAGAAAAAGATGGTGTTCTGCAGGCTCTAAATTTGATCTTACTTTAATGGTTTCATTTTCCCTTATAACTTTTTAAAAGTTGGAAATAAACATGCCAAACTCTTCTTTATTCATATTTTTCTGGTGAACCATACATCTAAATGGTGTTCATTTGCTTTAGATGTTCTGGCATCATTTTTAGTTAGTGACTCTGATCTTGTTAAAGGCAGAATCCATTTTTATTTTTAATCAAGAATTCTGTCTTTGATAGTGAATTACCGAGAAAGAAATAGATAAAACCTGAACTATCCAGAGGGAATTTTCCTGCCCTGCTTTGCGGAGATAGCCCAATATCAGGCAGGGTTATTAATCATGCCTTTCTTTATGGACCTCAAGTTCTTATTCTTGTTCCTATTGTTGAAGGAAATCAAAATCACTTAAATGAAAACTCAAATATTTTATATCAAATATTCTTGCATGAAAAATAAACATGTATTAGCCCAGAAATAAAACCACACCTATATGGCCATTTAATCTATGATAAAGGCAAGAATATACAATGGGGTAAAGGCAGCCTATTCAATAAATGGTGTTGGGAGAACTGGACAGATACATGTAAACAAATTACACTAGGCCACTTTCTTATACCATATACAAGAGTAAACTCAAAGTGGATTAAAGACTTAAATGTAAGACCCAAAACCATAAAACTCCTAGAAGAAAACATAGGCAGTAAACTCTTCGGAGTTGCGATTAGCAATATTTTTTCTGATATGTCTCCTTGGGCAAGGAAAACAAATGAAAAATTAAACAAATGAGACTACATCAAACTAAAAAGTTTTTGCACAGCAATGGAAACCATCAGCAAAACAAAATGACAGCTTCCTGAATGGAAGAAGATATTTGCCTATATGATACATCTCATAAGGGATTCATATCCAAAATTTATAAAGAACTCATACAACTCAACACTGAAAAAAACACCAAACAATCCAATTTAAAAAAATGAGCAGAAGACTTGAATAAGCATTTCTCCAAAGAGGACATACAGATGGCCAATAGACATATGAAAAGATACTCAACATCACTAATCATCAGAGAGATGCAAATTAAAACCACAATGAGATATCACCTCATACCTGTCAGAATAGCTATCATCAATAAATCAACAAACAACAAGTGTTGATGAGGATGCGGAGGAAAGGGAGCCCTCATGCACTGTCAGTGGGATTGCAAATTGGTGCAGCCACTATGGACAATTTGGAAGTTCCTCAAGAAATTAAAAATAGAACTACTCAATGATCCAGCAATTCCACTTCTGGGTATTTATTCAAAGAAAAGCAAAACACTAATTCGAAAAAATATATGCACCCCTATGTTCACTGCAGTGCTACTTACAATAGCCAGCACTATTTACACTTAGGTTGTATGGAAGCAGCCTAAGTGCCTATCAATAGATGATTGGATAAAGAAGTAGTGGTACATGTATACAATGGAATATTACTCGGCCATAAAAAATAATATCTTACCATTTGCAACGACATAGGTGGACCTCAAGGGTATTATGCAAAGTGAAATAAGTCAGACAGAGAAAGACAAATACTATATTATTTCATTTATATGTGGAATCTAAGGAACAAAATAAACAAACGAAAACAAACTCAAAGATACAGAGAACAAACTGGTGATTGCTAGATGGGAGGGGGGTTATTACTAGATTGGGGGCTGGGTGAGAAAGGTGAAGGGATTAAGAAGAGCAAATTGGTAGTTACAAAATAGATTTTTGGGTGTTGAGTACAGCATAGGGAATATAGTTAATATTGTAATAAGTGTACGGTGTCACATGGGTACTAGATTTATTGGGGTGATCACTTTGTAAGTTATATAAATGTCTAACCACTATGTTGTACATTCGAAACAAATATCGTAGTTTGCCAACTGTAATTAAAAATTAAAAATTAAAAAAAATAAAATTAAAAGGAAGATAAGACGTGTAAGTTTCCCAAATATTCAGTAAAGATCTGCCTGCCCAATCATCTGGCCGTCATCTTTTATGAAATAGAAATTGCTCTTCTGTTTTCCCTACAATTCAGTTTCTTCGAATGTTACTAGTATTTTTTTCTATTTCTTCTTGAGTCACTTTTGGCATTTATAATTCCTAGATTATCCATTTTATTTATTTTTTCAAAAACGTTGGGAATATTTTTTACATCAGTGTAAGTTTTAGAATGTTTCATTGCAGGTTTATGAGCCTAATTATTTCTCCAAAGGTAAGATAATGAGCTCCAACATAATTGATGAATAATATACAACCATACAGTTAATCTGGAAGATGAATCAGCGAGGATCAGGTTTAGTAGAGAAGGTTTTAAGGATGGGAGTGTCAAGAATGATACTGAGTGAGATCGACACATGCCATTATTTGGAAAGTACCACACATATTGGTTTAACAGGTGGCAGAAGTCTATGGGGAGAGCAGTAATTTGCACTAGCCAGGCTTTACTTCATCTCTTGCACCCTCAAGAGTGAATTGCAATTTATATTCATTTAAATAGGAATGTACAGGTATTGAAAGAGAGAAGCATTGAAACAGAAATGTAGTGCGAGGGAAATTTATGCTGAATGTGAGCTTCATGAGGACAAGTGTTTTGGTACTTTTTATTTCCTGTTCTGTTCCCGGAGACTGAAACAGTGCCTGGCACTTAGTAGGTGCTCAGTAACTATTTGAATGAAGGAAAAACTAAAAATCTAATTTAATCCTCACAACAACTTTCTGGTTATAATAGCAAACATTTTTTGTGTGCTTACCCTATATCAGAAATCATTACATGTATCTGATAGCTATTACACATTTGGAAAATAAACTAGAGAAAAGTAAATTGAATCTGAAATATATTTCCAGTACCAATGACAAATCAGGTATATTGATTGGTCCACTTAAGGTTTAGTTTCACAATTAAATTTTCATAGCAGCGACAGGCACAAGTGATCCCAGCTCTCTTGACTTCCGGTGTTGTGTCCTAATACCTAAATTGCTTTACTAAACAAAGTGATCACTTATGATAACTTTTGTAAAAAACAAAATTAGACTATTTCCTTGTTTAGTGGAGATAGCCAAGAAAAACAACTAACACAGGGTGTCAGGTACCAGTAGCATCAATATCCCTCATGGACTTGCTAAAAAGGCAGAAATCTCAGGCTCCACCCCAGACCTCCTGAATCAGACTGCATTTTAGAAAAAAATCTGCTGGTGACTATTATGTGCATAAAAGCTCGATAAGCAATAGTATGAAGATTATGGGAAGGGCACCCAGTAAAATCTGGCTGTGGGTATGATATGCAGTAGAGTGAAGAGATGCATGTGGAAAGTTCCAGACAAAGAAAAACAAACATAGGCAATGACACAATCATTAAAACATGTGGCAAATTCAGAGACTTGAAGACACTTTGAAGTGGCTATAACACAAGATGCATAGATGAAAATATGTAGAAATATTTGTAAATATTCACATGTACATGTATACACATCATTGTTATTATTTTCATTATTTATAAAGGAGTGTTGACATTTTATCACTTATGAGTACTAGTTGGAGGATAATGTATTTATTTATTCAACAAATATTGGATGCTTACAATATGTCAGCCCATGTACTAGGCAAATATGATCAGTATTTGGGAACAAGTAGCATGGACAACAGATGAGGAAATGACAAAAAAAGAGTGCAGAGAGATGAGCTATACAATCTGTAGTCATCCAAGTGAAAAACAGTGAAAGAGCTCAGTCATTTACTGAGGAAATAGAGGCATAAAGAATAAATTTAATAAGTGAACAAACAAAATGAAAACAGACTTAAAGATACAGAGAACAAACTGGTGGTTACCAGATTGGAGGGGGGTTGGGAAGACTGGGTGAAAAAGATGAAGGGGTTAAAAAGCACAAATCAGTAGGTACAAAATAGTCACAGAGGTGGGAAGTACAGCATGAGGACTATAGTCATTAATATTTTAATAACCATGTATAATGCCAGGTGGGCACTAGGCTAATCAGGGGGATCACTTTGTGAATTATATAAATGTCTACCCACTATGCCGTACACCTGAAACTAATATAAAATAATACTAATGTCAATTAATTGAAAAAGTTTTAAAAAAGAATATGAGATATTTGAGATAATGAACTCACTATGACTTCTTGACTGATCAGCTTAGGGGAGAACGCTGTCTGGACAAGTTTTGGCCTTCTGGATTGAGGAACAAAGACTGATTTATATTTATCTTTAAAATAAAAACAATGATGATAATAAATATACTTAGCACCAATTAATTCCTACTGAGTCAAGAACTGTGTTAAATGTTCACTTAATCTTCACCAATGGCTTTTTGAGTTCATACAAATTTATTTCCTTGTACACAAGAAGAAAGTAAGGCCCAGCGATTGACCTTAAATCAAGCTAAGAAAAAGAAACCAATGCAAAGCTAAAAGTATTCTGAGCATATAATCTAGCAGTCATACCTGTAGATATTTACCAAACTGATTTGAAAACTTACATCACACAAAACCTGCACATAAATATTTGTATCAGCTTTATCATAAAGGCCCAAAACTAAAAGCAACCAAAATATCCTTCAACAGGTGAATGGATAAACAAACCATAGTTTATTTATACAATTAAATAATAATCAGTGATAAAATGGAATGAGCCATCAAGCCAAACGAAGACATGGATAATTCTTAATTCTTAATTTTATATTGCTAAGTAAAAGAAGCCAGTCTGAAAAGGCTATATACGGTATGATTTCATTTATATGACATTCTGGGAAGGACAAATCTATAAAGATAGTAAACAGATCAGTGATTGCCGGGGAGTTTGCCCCTGCCCCTCAGTAAGATATTTTTTTTTCAGAATAGCTTTACTTGAATAATTTTAATACTTTACTCTCAGTTTCAAGTCTCCTTAACTCACTTACAAGGTTATACTTATTTCTGCACCAACACTGGATATTATCAATAAATAAGTAGGCCACTTAATAGATATTCGAGCATGATGTACAAAACAAATGATATCAGTTACTTGATTTTTTTAATGAAGACTAAATAATATGTATGCAACATTTGAAACAATACCTAGTGTATCGTAAGTGCTCAATATATATTAACTCTTACCAAAAATCATCAGTTCCAAAGCCCACATTTTACCACATTTGACTTCTCTAAAATTAGGACATATTTTATAATTGCTGACATCTTAGATTCCAAATAATGTGTTATTATCTCAACACTGTTCTATTTTATTTTACATACGAGAAACCATTTGAAGAAGGAAGAGTCCTATACACAAGCCAGTGTCTTACGCATTTTTAATTTTCTCTCCTCTATTCCTTTTCTACCTTTATCAAGGTTAGACAGTCATTAGATGAGAAATATATTCACCACATATCAAATGTTTTCTCAGTAAATGCTCACAACAGTCCAATAAGGTCAAATTGTTTTTACAACCCCATTTCACAGGAATAAAACAAGTTTCAGGGAGGTCAACCGATGTGGCCATGGTCACCCACTGAATAAATTACTGAACCAGCAGCATTCGAATCCAATTAGTCTCTAAAGCATCTGCTAATTCCACCATACCTCTAGACACTGTAGCATTTCATAATATAACAAAAGAGCTTCCCTAGGGGGAATTATAAGCATAAATGTCAATTAGAACAAACCCAATAAAAGGTTTCCATATTATATTTACAAAACAGAAAACTACTAATTTCTATTAAATTGGGCTGATTTGTTTTCCTGTTGGAAGTGACTGGGGAGCTAAATAATGCTGTTTTATTCATTGGGATGCTTTATGCTTCAGCAGCTGTAAATATTAATAGAATTAAAGACTTTAACAGTGTCTAATATGAGTGCTCTAAAAAGCTATTCTATCAGGTTCTTAGGCTAGGCAGGTTTTTTATTTTATTAGAGCCTTGTTAATTTAAAATTTATGGGAAGTATTAATTCTGTTATTTTGAGTATTCATATGATGTTAGCTTTATTATCTGTTTACTATAGTTTATACATGTTTAAAACAGATAAAGGTGGAGATAAACTATTATAATTTTAATAGATGTAAACATACCATAATATATTTAATATTTATCTTTTTAGCTCTTCAAAATCATATTTTGTGATAATTTTTTAAGTATAGTTAGTTGGTATATAATTTTATATTGATTATATTAGTTTCAGGTGTACAATATAGTGATTTGATATTTTTATACCTTACAGTGTGATCACCGCAGTAATTCTAGTAATCATCTATTACCGTGCAGACTTATCACAATATTATTGACTATATTCACCTTCCCTTTTTCACCCATCCCCCACCCCTTCCTTCTGGTAACCATCCCTTTGGTCTCTGTTTCTATGAGTCTGTTGTTGTATTTGTTTTGTTTTGTATTTAAATTTCACATGTAAGTGAAACCATATGGTATTTGTCTTTCTCTGCCTGACTTATTTCACTTAGCATAATATAAATGAGGGCTTGCCTAGGCCTTTTAAATATTCTCTAATGATTAAAATGTATAACCAAATAAATACTATAAAAGGATTACAGGGAGTATCTTTTAAACCAGCTCAAGATACCAATTTGTTTCAAGTATCTTACTAGTACCGTTTACGTTTTATTTATATATGTGTATTAATACAAGGACCTAAAACCTTTTAATTACCCTCACTTTGTTAGCCTCATTAAAATCAGCACAATAAGAATATTTGACTATGTTATTTGTTTTTAAAACTTATGTTCCAGTCTTTTCAGAAATCCATATCTTGTCTCCCATCAGTTAGTCCAAGTTAGTAAAATTAATATTTAATTTGCTTTATTTTCATACATGATGGCCATAAAATATAATGAAATGAAATATTCCAGGTAGAGCTAAACAATAGGAATAATGGAAAACAGAAGTAAGAAAAATACCCATAGGGGCTAATTCTTGTGTAAGAAGAATACCCAAGTCCTAGGATTTCAGAGAACTCTGAACTGACTAAGCAAATGCCTAATTATCTAGTGACTGAGCCAGTTCTAGTCATAACTGAGAGTATATGATTCATGGAGAAATCAAATGCATTCACTGAATTCCAGTCATAATGCAATTACTGTGTAAATATCCTTGGTAGTTTACCAAAGTCTTTATACTGGTTATGAAACACTCGCACAACATGAACAAGTAAATGATCCACATTTCAAGGAGACAATCATTTTAATGGAAACTATTTTCCTGATAGTTATTCAGCATAAATTATGAAAAGGATAAAGTTTAATAAATTAACCAAGTTTAAAATCTATGAATATTAAATGCATTCATTTAATATTATATAGTTATATAAAAAGAATATTTACTGGAAAAGCGTATCATTTATGCATAGAATAATAAATTCATTGACTGACCCCTTGGTACCCTGAAAGAGCTATACTTAGGAATTATAAACTGGAAATTACATGATCCCTAGTACCAAGGGATTCAAAGCCTAATGAGGACATCGGTGTGGGAAAAGCATCATTGAATTACAATGTGAAAAATATAATATTAATAATAATAATAATAATAATAATAATAGTAGTAGTAGTAGTATCAAAATCATAGTATCCAGCTACCAGGAAAATCAGAAAGGTCTTCAGAAATGAGGCAACACTTAAGAATGGCCTTAGAACTTAAATTTCACCAGAGGGAAAGTGGTAGGACAGTGATATTGATAAAACAATAAGAATAAATATAGAGAGTGTTTGATCAACTGGCAGACTAGGGTAATTAAGCTACATTTCCACTCATTAAAAATCCCAAACACTGAAAAAAGTATATAAAATATATGCTACTGAAATATATATATATATATGTGTGTGTATGTGTATGTATATATATATATATATATATATACATACACATACACACACATATGCATATCCATATGTATATGGGTACACATTGACACACACCCCTATAACTTAAATGATCACCAGTTGACAAGAACATTTGGACAAAGCTGAAAAATGGAAAGCAGATGGAATTGGATCAATACACTTTCGAAGAAAGCATAAAATACCCAAATTGACAAGAGAAGATATAGAAATAGTAATAGATCAAAGCCATAAAAGAAAGCACAAAGGTAGTAAAATTTCTGACCCTTAAAATGACACCAACCAAAAATCACTCAAAATGAAATAAATAATTTTAGTCCAAAAACTGTTAAAGAAAATGAATTCATAGCTTAAAAGCTCTTGAAAAACAAATTTTCAGGCCCAGACACTTTTATTGGGGAATTCTACCAAACATTTAAAGAAGAATCAGTGCCAATTCTTCACAATCCATTCCAGAAAATAAAAGAGGAGGAAATACTTCCATTTTACTTTATGAGGCCAATATTACTCTGATACTAAAACAAGACAGGGTCAAGAGGGGGTCGGGGGGGGGGAAAGACTAGAATTCCTTATGACCATAGATCCAAAAATTTCAGCATAATATTAGCAAATTAAATCCAGCAATATATTTTGAAATATACAAAGTGACCAAGTGAGGTTTAGTCCATGATTGCTAGGCTGGTTCAATATTCAAAAATCAATCAATGTCACCCACATATTAACAGACTAAAGAAAAATATTATGTAATCATATCAAATGATACAGAGCAATAATTTGACAAAATTCAACACCCATTCATGATATAAAAAAAGAAAAACTCAGCAAATAAGGAATAGAAAGGAATTTCCTCAACTCAATAAAGAGCACCTCCCTAAAACCTAAAGCCAATACCATATTTAATGTTGAAAGACTGAACGTTTTCTTATTAAGATAGGGAACAAGAAAAGAATGCCCTCCCTCACCATTTTTATTCAGCATAGTACAGGAAATTCTAGAGAGCAAAATGGGGCAAGGAAAGGAAAGTTAAAGGCAGGCAGTTGGGAAATAAAGAAGTAAAACTGTCTTTATTTACAGATGACATGATCATCTACATAGAAAATCCGAGGCAATCTACCCACTGCACCAAAATAGATAATAAATAAAGCTAGAATAAATCACTTCAGCAAGGTCCCAGGATACAAAATCAGCACACAAAAATCAGTTGTATTTCTATAGGTGAGCAATGAACATGTAGAAACTGAAACTTAAAGTATAATACCATTTACATTCAGTAATGAAATATTGATTTATAAATTTAACAATAAATATGCAAGACTTGTATGGTGAAAACCACAATCTGATGACAGCAATCAAAGATAAATTGGAATATTCAACATAATAAAGTCAATTCTCTCCAAATTTATGTGCAGGTTTAATGCAATTTCTATCAAAATCCTTGCATGTTTTTTTGAGATATAGACAAGATAATTATAAACTTTATATATATACATGAAACTAATAATAAAAATAAAAGTAAATCGAAGGAACTAGAATAGCTAAAACAATTTTGAAAACAAAAATATAGTTTCAGATATTTCTTGAAGTCCCTTCAGATATTTTTTCTGTACCATTCTTTCTGTCCTGTCCCATGAGTCATGCACATGCCCATAAATATTTGCAATGTTATCATTTATGTACCTAAAGATACTGGAAAATTCCTATTCATGTATCTCTGAATTCGCTTGTTCTTTTTCTGTCATCTCTAGTCTTATATTAAGTGAAATTTTTTTAGCTCATATATTATAATCTTCGGTGCTAGAATTTCTATGTGGTTCTGCTTTAAGTAGTTTTTATTTCTCTGTTGAAATTTCCTTTTTGCATATTTGTTATGAGCATATTTTCATTTACTTTTTTGAATACAGTTATAGGAGCTACTATATTATTATGTCTTATAATCTTGAATTACAAGAAATTTTATTGATATAAAAGTCCATAAAAGTTGAATACTCCATGATATTCCCTTTTCCTAATGAAGTTATGTAGGCATAAAGTTTCTTTCTAGGAAAATTTTTAATTAGGTTTGTTTAACAGTAAACATTTTAAAAGTAATCCCTTTAATCTCTTCACTCTGAGTCTATGCAAGGCATATCTATAATTAGTTTGCATTTTCCTTACCAGCATGTTGCAATTTTGTTCATATTTCTTCTTAATCTTTTATTAAAACAATCAGTTTTATGATACTATAAGGTTAAATAAATGAATTGATTATTTTTGCTTTCCTAGAGAGTTGAGATCATTTTAACTTATTTTAATAATTCATATTACATGTGAATCATGTTAAATTTCATTTTGATGTGGCTTAAATTTGAAACTAAATAGAATTATGTTATAGTTTATTTTTTGTTCTTAATAGTGCCTTTAAATACTAAAGGTACTATTCTTTAACCTTCATTTTGAAATTTACAAAAGATTTTTTTCAAATACTTTAATTACAATCTAATCCTCATGTACTTTAATGGTCATTTATGCTTGATTACGAGCAAATAAGCAGAGAAAATATTGATCTGGCTTTAAAATTTTATATTCATGTATTTATGATAATTCTTTTTGTGGCAGATGACAGAAAAACAATTCCAAAATGCTTAAGCCAAACAGAATTTATTAGCTAGCATAATTTGGAACGTCCTAGATGAACTAGCTTCAGATATTGCTCAATCCAAGGTGTGATCAGTGTCATCAGATATCTGACCTTTTGCAGAGGAATACCTCTGTATTCCTCCTTAATGTTTGCTTCACTGTCAGGTCTGATTTTTCCATGCAAAGTTAGTACCAAAGATAAAAACAGTCAGAAACTCTGGTTCCTATAAGTCTTCCATCCTGTAATCTCTTCTCTTTTTCTCACATTGTTTTAGCTAAAGTAAAAGCTCTTATTGGTCCAACGTAGGCCATGTGCACATCAGCAAAATAAGCTCTACAGCTAAGGTTTAGTGCAATAATTGGCTATGTTTGGGTCACTGTCTTATTCCTGGTTTTAAATGGTGGGGTCAACCCTGAGAAAACAGAAATTGGGTCCTCAAAAGAAAATAAGGGTTAATATATACTGTATATAAACAATTAAAGTACATTATAATATCAGATGCCTTAAGATAAAATTGTTTCACTGTTAACATGCTTTCATTTCACTTATTTTCTTTAAATGGCAAAATAAATCTGGTGATTATTATATGTTCCTTTTTAATTCTCTTCTACCAGATATAGAACATGTGGAATACCCCTATTTTGTATCAGGGCATTTAAGTTTCTCATTGTTTCTTTTTTACCTTGTGAGTTGGGCTAAACACATAGAATAAGTTTTATATAAAAAAACCATTTTGTGAAATATTTTTATTATTCTCTCATTTGAAGAAGATGTATAAGAGCCAGTTTTGCTCTTAGAATTTTTTTCAAAGTACATAATTAAATATAAATAAATTTATAATGATAAGTATATCCTGGTTAAAAGAATGTTTTGACATTCTAAATAAGTCTCCATAAATAATATATAATTAGACCCAAATTCTCCTGGTCTTATAAATAGGGTAAGTAATTTTTTCAAACATCCAAAGAAGAATTAATACCAGTTCTTCACACACTTTTCCAAAAATAGGAAATGAGTGAATATTCTATGAAGTCAGTGTTACCCTTATACCAAAACAAAAGAAAAACATCATAAGAAGAAAGCAAAGACTAATAAGTCTTACAAATATAGATACAAAATCTTCAACAAAATATTAGCAAACTGAATCAGATAACATATAAAAATGACTACATACCACAGCCAAATGAGATTTATCCCAGGGATGTAAGGTTGGCTTAGCATCCTAAAATTAATTCATGTAATATATTATATTAATAGAAGATAAAAACCCATAATTATCTCAAAAAATGCATAGAATGCATCAGGAAAATCCAACATCTTTTCATGGTCAAAACACTCAATAAACTAGGAATAGAAAGGAACTTCTTTAACATGAGAAAGAGCATTTATTTAAAAACCCACAGCTAACATCATACTCAATGGTGAAAGGCTGAAATCTTTCCCCCTAAGATAGAATAAGATAAGGATGTCTGCTGTCACTGCTGCTATTCAAAATTGTACTGGAGGGCTTAGCCAAGGTATTTAGGCAAAAAAGAAAAAAAAAAGTAAATCAGAGGTGTCAGATTAGAAATATGAAAGTGAAAGTCTCTATTTGCAGATGCTATAATCCTGTATATGAATATCTTAAGAAATCCACTAAAAATAGTAGAGCTTATAAACAAGATTCAGCAAAGTTGCATGATAAAATATCAATATACAAAACTCAATTGTATTTCTACACACTAACAACAAACAATTTGAAATTAAAATTAAGAAAACCATTCCACTTATAATATCATCAAAAAGAATAAAATATTTAGGTATAAATTTAACAGAGATATGTGAGACTTGGACAATAAAACCTACAAAATATTGCTAGAATAAATTTAAGAAAAATCAAAATAAATGGAAAAACACCCAGTGCTTATGGATCAGAAGACCATGTTGTTAAATGGCAATTCTCCCCAAATTGATCTACATATTTAATGCAATTCCTATAAAAATTCCAGGTGGCCTTTTTGCAGGAATTGACAAGCTCATCCTCTCATTTATATGGGACTGCAAAGGACCTGGAACAGCCTAACAATCTTGAAAAATAAGAACGAAATTAGAGGACTCACACTTCCTGACTTCGAAATTTATTACAAAACTACAATAGTCATGACAGTATAGTACTGGTATAAGGATAGACATAGAAATTAAGATAAAATTGGGAGTACATGAATGAACTGTTACATTTATAGTCAATTATATATATTTCGCAAGGGTACCAAGAAAATAAAAGGTGGGAAGACTAGTCTTTGCAACAAATGGTACTTGGTACAACTAGATATCCACATGCAAAAGGATACATTTGAACCTGTACCTCATGGCATACCCTAAAATTAACTAAAAATGAATCACAGAACGAAATATAAAAGATAACCCTATAAAAGTCTAAGAAGGAAACGTTCTTGGTTTAAGCAGTGATTTCTTAGATAAGACTCAAAAATCACAGGTGACAAAAGAAAAAAATAGATAAACTGCACAGATTCAAAAACTTTTTTGTTTTGCAAATTATACCGTCAGATAGGAAGACAACCCATGGAAGGGGAGAAAATATTTGCAAATTATATATCTGATAAGAGACTTTCATCCAGAAGATATAAAAAATTGTTACAACTCAATCATAGAAAGACAAATAATCCAATGTAAAACTGGCAAAGAATTTGAAAAGCTATTTCACCAAAGAAGTTATACAAATAGCCAGTAACTACCTGAAAGGATTCTCAACATCATTGGTCTTAAGGGAAATATAAGTCAAAACTACAATGGATACCACTTCACACCCATTAGGATGGATATAATCAAAGACATGATAGCAAGTGTTGATGAGGATGTGGAGAAATTGTAACCATCACACGTCACTAGTAGGAGTGTAAAATAGTGCAGCCACTTTGGAAAAACAGTCTGGCAATATACCAGAACGTGGTACAGTATTACCACTTTCTAGGTATTCCAAAGCATGAGAGATTTTGAAAAGCCCTTATCTATTCAAGTCTTTATTTGCCAGTAGTGGTTACAGTAGTTTCCTTGGCTCATTGGCTAGTTGGTCTCAGTTAAATCTCAGACAATAGAAGGCAAAGCTCAATCTAATTCTGTGTCCAGATTAGACTATACTAGCCTACTCGAACTTCAATGGAATGACGTAGAATTATTTTCTTCTGCACAATTCCCCAGACTGGAGCAAGATAGGAATTCAGTGTTAAAGAAAAAGGCATGGTTCCCAGCATGTACCACTACCAGAGCTTTCCTGTTTCTACCTCATGCTTCAGTGCTTTACTGGGATAAAAGGCACACTTAACTGTATTTTATCTATTCCTTCCCCCAGATATTACTGTTTTGACCATATAAAGAAAAGTGGAATGTGGGCAGAGAAAAAGGGGAGATTAAATTACATTGATTAACTGAAAGGAGAATGTATTCGTTTTTAGGGCTGCTGTAATAAAATACCATAAACTAGGTAGCCTAAAACAACAGAAATTAATTGTCTGACAGTTATGAAGGCTAGAAGTCTAAAACCAAGTTTTCAGCAGGGCCATGTTCTCTCTGAAGGCTCTAGAGAGGGATCTGTCCCATGCCTTTCTCCTAGCTTCTGGTGTTGCTGACAATCTTTGATGTTGCTTGGCTTGTATATGCATCGTTCCAATTTCTGCCTGCATCTTCACATGATATTCTCTCTGTGTCTCTGTCCAAAATTCCTTCTTCTTATAAGGACATCAATCATATTGGATTTAGGGCCCATCCTAATCCATTATGGCATCACCATAATTTAAACTAATTATATATATATATAATTTAATATAATACTAATTATATATATATTAATTTAAATTAGTTTAAATTTCTTCTAATTTCATATTAACAGGTTCTGGCTAGACGTGAATTTTGGGGGCTCACTATTTAACTCACTACAGACAGTAATAGTGCAGTACAGAAGGCAATCCAGGGTGTGTGTGTGGGGGTGGGGTGGCGTGTAGAAGCCAGAAGTTTGGGAGGGAAGGAGTAGGTACATATTGAGAATGTATATCCCTGAGTACTTTCTTTGGTCCAAGCTCTGCACTGTTGGGCAAACAGTATTTCATTTAACCCTTGCAAACCCTGTGCGATGGATGTTATTATCTCAACTCTACAAATGCTAAAGTTAATGTTTAGCACTGATATTTAGCTAGTTTACACTTTTATTAAGAGGTTCAAGTTGGATTCAGTGATGCATATCTATCTCCAAAACCCATCAAGTTAAATGCTAATCTATACTGCATTAACACTTCTAAGGAAAAGTGTTAGATTTTAATGCTTAAAATGATATGAGGGAAAGCGGAAGTCTAAAATGATACAAGTCCAAGATTGGATAATGTAGGACTAGCTGGTACCACTAATAAATATCAAAATGAGATCATTAAAATAAGATGTGGATTTTCCTACTGTTTTGGTTGAAAAAGGGAGTAGGGATGGCAAATGATAATCCAGATTAAAATACACGTTGATGTAAAGAATTTTATTGAGGGTAATCAATTTGTGGTCTATGTTATTTCTCAGTTCTATACAGCATTTTTTCAGTATCTGGTGACTAGGTGCTTTTCATTTGATTCAGAGCCTAAAGTCAGGCAAAAAGCACCTGCCTTGAGTGCTCTATACCACTACCATCACAAAAATAAAATCTCCTTTTTACTCCAGCAATATTTTACTTATTTTGCTTTGTTCAAATTCATTTAAAATGTATTAATTACGAAAGGTCAAAAAAAGACATCCTTCATGTTTGTTTGCTTTTCCTAATGAAATATGTGCAGCTGGATCTAGCTTTAGCCATTTGTTCATGTCTAATCAGAAGCCACTGTACTCAATTTAACTTGATTTTGACCATTGCATGCTGTGTTCTCTGCAGCATTTTAGCCGATTTTGTGCCTAGGCGAGTCACTCTTTGGTGACTTCTTTTTATTATTAAGGCTGTTTGTAAAAACCAACAATCACCACAAAAGACAGTATGAGATTGGATGGGTGCATTTATTTTATTTTATTTTATTTTATTTTATTTTATTTTATTTTATTTTATTTTTTTATTTTCCAGGTCAAAGTATATTTACTTTTTTTTAAATTAAATTTATTGAGGTGACATTGGTTCATAAAATTATATAGGTTTCAAGTGTACAATTTAAGAATACATTATCTGTATATTGCATTTTAGTTGGGTACATTTTTTAAAAGATTATTCTCAAGACGGTATGCAATGACTCTAGCAAAAAAAATGCTAATGGAAACATTGCATGAATTTTTCATGTTGCTTAAAACAAAAATAAACTGTAAGGTATCCTTAACAACTATAAAAATTATAGATGATGGATTTTTTAATGCTTGCAAATATATTTAATTTTTCTTGATGGCACTTATATTTTACTGTATAAAATAGATTTAATGTCTTTTATTAGAGCATATTAAAAGTGGTATTTGACAATGTAAAATTGCTTGCAATTCAGAATATTAAGAGAATCATTACCATTTTTAAAAAGGCAGGAATATTTTTACATAAAATACGCTTCAGATAATGACCATTTATTTAAGATTCTATGTATATACATTAAAATTCAAGAATTCCTTTTGGAGGCATAAGTAAGTATTGGCAAAACAGCATTTATTCATATACTATTATTTTGGAAGAGGTAGATTTGAACAAAAACTTTTATATACATGTGACAAGGCGTGTCTTTTTCCAGTAATCACTGCTTATTTCATAATATTTCTTATTTGCTACTTTTTCTTTTAGTTTCTAATTCTAAGTTACATTGTGCTCCTGGATAAAAGATACCAATAGTTATTTTCCAACCATGATATTAGATGCAGTTTGCAGTAGCTAGGAACCATATCAAATATGTGTTCTGTCTCTAAAATGAGTGTGGGTCATATATGATTTGAATTTCTTTTCAAAGAAAATAAGGTTCCATTGCATCATATGGATATCAGTTACCGAATCAGCTATAAAGGATTTGATATATTGGTTCATGTATCCCTTAATCATTCTATACACATTTGTAAATTTATTTAGAAATATATATATGTAATTGTTTCTTATTTTTCATCAGTACATGAGAACATACTGAAACTTATATTGAAAATGTAATCTTATGAATGGTGACATTTAGAAATAGGTTTTTAAACTGAACATTTTCTTTGTACAAGAATATAATTGATCAGGCTACTGTATTCTGCTTGCATATGCAAATTACTATGAGGCAAATTACAGTTGGGAATAGTTTATAATTCCAGTATAAAGCTGACTAAAATATTCATTATTGTAATATGTTTTTTTTATCTTCTGGAATTCTATTTAATCAGCAGAAGAGTGTGGACATAAGAATAAATAATATTATGTTAATTAACATAGGGAATAGTTTCCAACTACATGATTTATGTGCAGAAATTTTCTTATGATAGTTCTAAATTTTTGAGAAGGACTCATAATGTATTCCAGGATGCGGAATGCTTTCCCTCTGAAGTTTCTTGAGCCATTCCCTTCCTTTACATGGTGATATGGATAGGGACATCTTACCTCTCCTTCAACCAGGTCCAGCTGATATTACCCCAGAAAATGTTCCTCATTCATTCACCCATAACTCATTTTGAGAGCCACGTGCAAGGCCTAGATAACCAAGATGAATATTAGAGAGTACTAACTCTCAGTGCTCATAGGTAAGGAGAATAAATAATGATGATAATTATAATAATGTAATAGGTGCTCTTCAGAGGGTCTGAGCAAGGTCCCAATGAGTGCACACACAAATGTGCTTAAATCTTCCAACAGAGTCACAGTGTAACTTAGTGGATGAGTGTTTGAGTTTTGAAGTCAGAAATATTCAGGTTTGAATCTTATTTCCATCAATCATTGGCTGCACAGTACCCATGGGCAAAGTATAGAATTCGCTTGAGCTTTCCTTTCCTCATCTCCAATATGTAGATACTACTACTAGATGTGTCGTATGTCTGCTCTGGGAATTTAATAAATCCAGGTTTGGTAGTATTTAGGAGAGTACCTAACATACGGTAAGTACTCAGAATTAGTAGCTACTTTTATTACTATTGTTTTACCAGCTATCTCAAAGCAGTCTTTTGTACTTCAGTGTCACAGCAGTCACTGCCCTTTTCATTCCATACCTTGGGGGAATTAGATATGGCACCCTACTCTACCAACATAATATCATCTATTCAGTGAAAAACACTTATACTCAATCTTAAACATGTGAGACGAAGACTTAGCCCCAGCCGTTATTGTCTAGTCAGGTTCCTAAGAGTTGTTTTTCACTATTTCCAGGCATGAAAGTCTATATACACCAAAAAATGCTTATAGATCAGGGCTCAGCAAAAGTTTTTCTGCAGAGTCAGATGGTGAATACTTTAGGCTTTGTGGGCCATAAGGTCTGTGTCTCAACTATCTGTTGTTGTAGTACAAAAGTAGTCATAGATGATATGTAAATAAAGCCGCTTAGGCTATAGTTTGCTGACTCTTGTTAGAGAACATATATGATGTTTGTATATTACTTATATTAAACTAAGCTGTGAACTCATTGAGGCCTCACTGAGGCCAAGTCTTACTGATCTCTGTACTGTATATAAATACACACACGTACAGTTGGTATTCAATAAATATTTTTCTGAACAAATAATGATAAAAAAATTATATTGAATAGCTAAATAATTAGTCTTGATATGTGTGTGTGTGTGTGTATATAACATAATTATCTTTTTATAAAAATAAAATTGTGTGATTGGCTGAATTAATTTAATATATAAATGAATTTAATTTTCAAAAATCTTGGTGGATGACTTAAAATAAGTGACCTTTTATTATAATGTTCCTAGAAAGAGATACTGAAATTGTGTGTCTGTGTATGTGTATGAGAGAGAGAGAGAGAGAGAGAGAGAGAGAGAGAGAGAGAGAGATTGATAGTATCAAGACCCTAGGCTAATATATATATATAATGACAAAACATTAAATAGTGATCTGAATTTATAGGCAGTTATAGCAAAATGCAAAACACAATAGAATATATAATCTGATCAAAAGAAACATACCTTTTGTCCATAAGGAACAAACATTTTTCCTGGTACTGAAAGAAATATAGTATTCTTTATATAAGGAATATTGAGCAAAACAATAAATAATATTTCCAGTGACAGGTCTAGAAAAAGTACACGGTGTTCTTCATTTCACTTTTGTATGTGGATATTTGACTAAAGCCAGATATAGCATTAAAGCATACCTTATTAAATATATGGTTTTAGGAGAAACTTTATTTCAAAATTATTTCTACATCATATACTGTAAATAAGAAAGGTGTCCAAGGATGGACTAAATATTACAGTTCATTACTGGCCCTCATTATATCCAGGACTCTAAGGAACTACTGACTTACTAGCCAATGATTCAAAACCTTTCACCTGGACAGTAACTATGATAAAATTCCATTACACGTATATATGAAACAAAACACTTTTCTATGAACTAGCTCATTTGACCTCTCAACAACTCTGGATAAGCGTTATTTTCACCATTTTGTGAATGAAGAAATTACAGTGATAAGATACAAAGTGTGACAGCTCAGGTAAAAGACAGAATAAAGGCTAGAGTTCACACTCTAGACAGATTAGTAGCATCTTCTGAGACTCATCACTCCAGTCTAAAATTTCCAAACTTACTACTTTAAAGAGTAAACCATTCTTAAAATGTGGAAACTCGATATATGAAAACAAATAGAGAACTGTTCTGGTTAAATAAGAATGGGATAGATCCAGACACCAATTTATTTGATGTTACACTTCACCCTAATGCTCTTCCAGAGTGGCCCTTGAAGTACCAACATCCCTAAGGATCCTTGGTGCTTAGTTTGAAAACCACTGGTCTATATCAGTGAAGATGCAAAGGCTTCCACTTATGAGATAAATAAGCACAATTATTTTTTGATTGTAGTGCCATTGACATTCAGTATTTTTTATATTAACTTTAGGTGTACAGCATAGTGGTTAGACGTTTATATAATTTACCAAGTTTTTTGTGGAACCTAGTGTATTATTTCCTTTGCTTTTTAATATAAGACCCTAAAGGATAAAAATGGGTGGCCTCAGTCTACAAATACACCTGATTCTTGATTGAAACTTATGCAAATGTATTTGAGACATAAAATGTTCATTAGTAAAATTCTATTTTCATCTTCCAAATTCTTAAAAATCAAAAGGATTTAACCATGATAAGAAGGCCACATAAACATGTATGTACACACACACACACACACACACACACACACACACACACACAACCATTCAGCACAGTTAAAACACCCTCCTTAGTCTGATTGCCTATTTGCCTTTAGCGAAACACTGTCCTCAGAGGATGTGGATCACTATATTACTCTGAAACGAAGCTATATTGCCTTCTTCCAGTATTTCAGGACAGATATCTTCCGCTCTCTCCATTTGCAATTACAGCTCATGATGCTCCTTCTATTTTTGTTAAAAAATATATATATGTATATTTGTATATATATACATACAAAGAAACAAACATATATATATATTTGTTTATATATATATGTTTATATATATATAATTATAATAAGGTAATATATATATATAGATATAGATATATATATCTATCTATCTATATATATATATATATATATGTTTGTTTCTTTGTTTCTTTGAGGAGACCACCATCAGGCCTTCTCTACATTCTCTTTTCTACTCGTTTAGATTACTTGGTCACTCCCTTTCATTCACTGAATAATTTACCACCTGATGTATATTCTTTCTACACAGTCAAACTGCTCTTATCATTCATGGCAATTTCAACATCCTGTGGCCAAAAACTCACTCTGAGTTCTTTGACCTGTTCCCATCAACATTGACCTGTCCTCCACTCCACATCAGCGTGAACCAAGTCTTCAAAAACTTTGCACTAACTCCAACATCAAAAATGCAAACATCCCACTTCCTCAACATAGCCTTCTTTCCTTTCAAGTTCTTCTCTCTAATACACTAGAACAATTATTATCTCCAACTCGTTGTTTCTATTGATGGTTCTTTGTCCACCATTCCTCTTTTCATCATGTTCCTTCATGATTAGCCTAATCTCATTGGTCCCTGGAAAACACCCTCCAGTTCATTGCCCCATCTCAAACCATTGTATTTCCCTTGATAAAATCCCTACTCTGTTTGAACAAGCCTTTTGCCTTTTCCATTCTTGCATCCCAGCCACTTAACTTTGCTGGAAAGAATCACAAAACCTGGCAAGTTGTTTTTACCTTAACTTCATTAGTTCAAACCTAAATAGATCCTTAGCACTGCCCAGTAACTTTATAGTTTTCTAGTTTTCAAAATAACTAGTTTAACCTTTTTCTTCTCTCTTTAAACCTCCTTTTTTGGATTCTTTCTCCTTAACTCTGTGCATATGACCTCATCTCACACTTTATTGAAGAAAATACTAAATATCAAATGGGAATTCCCTCCCCTTCCCATTACTAAATTATGAACCTGCTACATTTCCTTTTCCTTTCTGTTCACTCTTAGGGAGAGCCTTGTCTCCTACTGAAGGATGATCTGTCTGTGTATGTCCTTTGTTCTATCCACTAGAAAATAGGCTCCATAAAGGCAGCTATTGTCTATTCTGTTTTTGCCATCACTGTACCCCATACCTTGTACAATGCTTATTATAATGTACATATGTATATTATTTATATTTGCATATCTGTGTGTGAGAGAGAGGCAGAAACAAAGGGGTTCAATACATGCTATATCTCTTGGCTTATGTCAGAAAATTTAACAACCAAATCCTTTTCCATTGGCCTGTGATATATTAACGGAATAGGTCTTAAAGGATTATGGCATCCCAAGTTACAATGATACCTTTTCATTTCAGGAAAAGCGCCAGGTCATCAGGTTATCATGCAAAATAGACAGAGAAATTACTCCCTTAGAAATCAAAACTGCTGAATATAACATCCTATACAGAATAAGAATAATAAGCCGATAATGTAGTCACTGAGCTCTGAAATTACATTCATTTGGGGCATTAATTTTTCAGAATTATTTCAGTTGGTTCTCAAATTAATAAAAATGCATTACCTGTTTTAATAATTTGGGAGGAAAGAAGAATTAGTCTGGCTCCTAATCCGCACATGGAGTGTGTGAGCACTGCAGAGCATATAAGTGCATCTCACAATGATTAAGTGCTCCTCTTACATGTAATTCAAATAGAAATGAAAATCTGAGGCAACTAGATTTTCATTAAACATGAACACTGTGCTTTAAGACTATGTTATCATTTAATATCAAATCGGGACCATTTAGATGACCTATTCTGTTGTCATGAATCTGCTTAAGGAACTTGCTGGAGAGCTGAGGACAACAAGATCCCCAAATCAAAATAGATGGTGGTGAATTATAAATACATGGAAGATAGCCAGGTTCTGTGATGCCAAAACAATAGAGAGGATCTAGGGGGAGGCAACAGATAGACCTTGGAGGGCCCCAAAAAACGGTGGTTAAAAATGGAGCTGGAATACATAAAGGTCAGCATCAATCTAAATCAAACTAGCCTCTCTTACATTTCTCAAAAGTGGGAGCAGTAGAGAAGTATTCGATTTGCAAAGGGCTTCCTGTCAGACTGTATCCTGAGTTGACAGAGAGGCTGTAATGATGTCAAGAAAGTAAGTAATTAGACAGAATATGATTTGATAATTTCAAAAGGAAAGTAAAAATTTTCAAAACCTTAATGGGTAGTTCTTATCGGTTCAGAAATCTAATCTCAGCCTAGTCAGTCATGAAATATCTCCTTGGTCCTCCTAATGAAAGTTCAACTGCAATTACTTTCTTTTTCTCACAAAAAATCTTTGTGAATATTATATTAGATATCTAACTGTATTTTTAATTTAAGCTTCATTAATGCCATTAAACCTGAGATGTACTTTCTCTAACTGAAAGAAATATATAGTTAGAACAGAAATATCCTCTGGCCTATTATTATCATTTCTTCTTCATAGTTTCAAACATACTTTCATTTTTTTTAATAGTAGTGGTTCATGGTAGGATTCAATGTCCTATAATTACCTTAAACTGATAGCAAAATTTTGTGTGCATATGCTTTTTCCTGGCTGGGAAGAAAGTTTATAACTTTCATCAAATTCTCAAAGGGGTCCATGACCCGAAAAAGATTAAGGATCATTACTGGATAGCATCCTTTAAGACTCTCTAAGAGGACACAGTGAAATTAACCACATTTGTCTTCACTATATCCATTTCCCCTGTGCTTGGCTTTCCTCAAGCCCACAATTCTCTTGTAATCTCTGCTAGATTTCCTTAAAAAAAGTTTTTTAGTTTTCTCTCATTATAAGGAGCATGCAACTAAAAACACTTAAAAATGTTATTTGTGCTATTTTTAATAAATTATATGAATGTTAAAGAATTAAATCCCTGTCTCATATTACAAATAGTAGTCTCAGGACTGGAAGAAACCTATTATCTCTACCACTGAGAGCAGACTTTTTATTTTTTAAACAAATATTATCAGCTTTACGTATGCTTTGCTTTGTGTTAAAGTTCTAATAAGTTATCCTTATCCAGTCAGCATTCAGTCAGGTCTAAATGGAATATGAATTGCTGGAACAAGGTCATTTGATAAAAGTAAAATAGGGTACTTTAATTTCAATTTTACTCACGTGTACAAGCCATTTTTTTTTCATTTTTAATGTTAAATCTTTATTCTCCGTTGGAGAATAAAGAACTCATTTAGATATTTTGTCTTTGAAGCCTTAATTGTTGAGTTCTACTTTTTCATCGAATAACCATTTCATACCTTATACTATCTAAATGAAATACTAACAAAAACAAATTTACAGCTATATGAGCTTTTCTTTTTTGTAAAACAATAACCAGTCCCTGTTATGTGACACATTATTAAAGTCCAATGAGATAAATAATGTGAATGTTTTGTAACCTAGCAATCCCTAGTAATTATAGAATCACCAAACTATAGATTTGCAAAAACCTTAGACTTTACCAACTTTGCCTTTTGCACGTGGGCAATTAGACCCACTAAATGACTTAAACAAAGGCCAAAAAATAGTTTGGGACAGACCCTAAACACAGGTTTTCTGGTTTCCAGTTCTGTGGTTTTCACATAATTATTAATAGTTAAGAGTATTGTTCCTTTTATGAACCTATGAATGAAAACCATGGCTTTTTATATAAATATAAATGAATTTTTTAGGTGTTCATTCAGCAAAGGATTATGAAACAAAGTCAAACCATTCACATTTGCATTGTCTAGCAAAACTCCTGAAAACGCATCTCATTGGTTATTGGCAACACCCTGGCCCTCCGTTTATGGGAGGAGCTTTTTTTCAGTATCTATACCTAGTTAAGTCAAAGCCTGTTTCTCCTTTGCTTTATCTCACATATTTACGCGGTTTCTCTGACAGACTCTGAAGTTCATCAGCATCAGATGTTGATTATAAGACTTTAGGTTTCTTTGAACTGGGTAAAAGTAATCATCATGTCAGAAAATATAAATTCTAAAGGTCTTACTGTAGCACAGAATCATGACCACCCAGGTATTAGTAGACAACATATAAAAATTTCTGAGGCTGATGGAATGAGAGTTTTTTTTTGAGGAGTGATATCAAAAATTAACAAGACTGAGTCAGGATTGATCTCCTACATTCTGGGAAAATAATGAGTCCTGTAGAAATTCAATTACTATGTAAAGCATACCTACATTGCTTAGTTTTATTTTCTTTGCTAGTTCATTGCTACATCGGAACTGATATCAAACCCCAAATGCTCTAAGGTACATCGCTCATAAACCAATAATATAATATAGTCACCTCCTAAAAAAGATGATAATCTACAGAGATTTGATTAGCTGTTGCTTAGCTGATGCGAATATGAACTAGATATACTCTTCTGAACTCCTTTCCTAACATAGTATAAATATACTACGAAGTTGATTCTGACCTGAGTCCCAGGATTTTTCCACACCAACTTTACTATGAAAAGCAGACAATAGTGAGCTTAGTCAAATATTTTATGGATGAAATATTTCTTTTAAGGGTTACTCTTATAATCTTTCAGCTTTCTGTTGCTTCTGACTTCCCAGATATGGATATGCAAATGATCGGAAAAGGTCCAGGTAGCTTTCTGCTTTATAATTGCGCACTAAAGATAAATGATAAATGCATGCTGGTATTTTCTCCTTCGATCTGTAACCATTTAGATACCAAATCTTCTCCCATCTTAATCCATATAAGCACAGTAGAAGTCATCTAAATGGAGATTGCTTGCATGTTCATTCATTCAAGAACATTATACTGAACACTTAGTAAGTACAAGACACTGTTAGGAAGTAGCAGTGTTGAGGTACATGAAACAAGTATAGCTCTTCGTTGAGCTCATGGTCTAGTGTCCTTACTAATTCAGTATCTAAAATAGCTAATTACATGGGTTGCATAGTTTAGCATCTGTTGGAAACACTCCAAGAAGCTTGGATGGGGGACATTTGTAGGTCATTCCTTCTAGGCTTTATTTGGCAAGTTAAACTTAATACCTTCAACGTAGGCAATTAGGAATCAAAAGGTTGTAAAGGACATTTAGGCACAAAGTCATCTATCAAACTAAATTACTTAATCTTTTTAAATCAATTGCTTTTTAAAGTAAATGACCCTCAAGAGTTAGTGGGCATTCGTAATGGCCTAGTGTTCAAATAGAGTTTAAAATCAAAATATTGATATTCTAAACACGGCATACTTTCCTTCTTAGGGAATGTATTCTTGATTTTGATCTTTTTTCTTGAAGAGACATTAAAAGAAAGCTATTTCCTCTTTCTTCAGAGCATGCGGCCATAATTCTTTTTAGATTAGACACCATTGTGTCATTAGAAATGAAAATCATACATTATGAACTGGATAATTCCAGGAGTCCTATATCTAAATTTGGGTTTTCCCAAAAGTACATTATGAGACATGAAGTAGGTGCAGATAGTTAATTTGGGAGATAAATATAAGATGCACATGGAAGAAAGTAGGAAGCATGAGACAGGGAATGGGAAAATCTGCTAAAAGTATTTTAATGAGCAGGTTATCACAGTGGGCAGCTGAGGGTCAGTCCTGTTGGACACCCTCCGAGGAGCCATGTGGAGCATGCTTCGGAATTATTCCATCAAAGGACATAATGTTAGATAAAATGTTTATTCACCAACTCATTGTTTAAGGGTGGTGCCTGAGGGCTCTTAAGCCTCAGATACCTCTGGGCTTACCTCAGATACCCCAACAAGCCTGCTGAGCAAGCTCCCATGGTTCCAGAGGAAGTCCTTAGGTGGAAAAGCAGTGGAAACAGGCACTCGAAGTGAGAAACTGTCAGTGCACTGGAATGGTCACCACAGCTGCGGGTTCATTTAGAGGTGGGACCAGGGGATATGAGACAGAGCAGCCACAGCACTGGTATATGCTGCGAACAAATTGCTGTAAACTATTTACTTGAAAAAGAACCATGGTCAGTCAACATTTCACAAAATGCTGGTCCATAGACTGGTCCAAAATTCACCTTAAACAACATTTTCTGCAACACACTCAAGGAAAAATTGTGTGTATGTTTATAGCATTTAAACTGTCTTATCAAAATAATGGTTGTTTCATCAGGACAAAACAAATTGCATACTATCATTTTTTCTTTCTCCTGCCCATGACTTTTCCAAGGACTAAAGGGAGAGAGATGTTCCACAGTATAGTTTTCCTCTGTAAATATAACCCACCAACAGAAAATTAAAAGGATGACGAATTCAGAGTGGCATTCATGCCACATTCTTTTATTGATGATAATAATACCCTGCGTTTCTTTACTAATTTATCCCATTTACCCTTATGACAGCTTGGAATGTCAGAGCAGTTATTGTTGCCTTTGTTTAACAACTGAAGAAACTTAGTTTCGTTAAAAGCATAAATTGCACACCTGGGATGTGCCAAATACTGGGTTAGATATTCTTTCTCAGGATATTTCTATTAAGCCTACTTATAATCCTAGGGCTATTACTGTCCTTGTTGTACTGATGAAAGCGCTAATCAGGGACTGGAGAAGTTCCCATAAGGAAAGAAAGTTTGAGAGTCAGAGCTAATTCTTGGCACTTCAACTCCAATGCTTTTTCTCCATTCTCCTCTAACACTTGACCTCTCCAGGTTGTTTCAGGTTCCCCCAAACATTCCTGGGTACACAGCTGCTCTTACATATTACAACCTCCATAGAACCTTGCATGGCACCAAATTCATTGACTGAGTTAATTCCACACAATTATAGCACACTGAAGATAATTTTATCTGTGCTGGCTTGACTTCCATTCACATGAGAGTTAATTTGATTATAAACTTCATGAGACAACACCCACTGGTGGATTTATGTCTCATGTGATTCATCTCATTCTTCTGCCTTCTATAAAATTTTACTTGGTTAGTTATGCCTGAAAATTCTACTTATTGACATAGGTTATAAGACAATGTGTAGATTTACTCTTATGTATCTCTGCAGCCTCATCTCACACAACACTCTCATTCCCTCAGGTCTAGCCACAGTAGCCTTGTGTCCATTTCTCAGTCTTGCCATGCTCTGTCAGTGTAACTTTGTAGATGCTGTTGCCTCTACTGAGAATGTTTTTACTTTTCATCATTACCAAGTAAACTCATACTTATGCTTCAGATCTCAGCTGAAGCTCAAGATTCCTTGAGGAACCTACCCTAACTAAGCAGATCTTCCTGTTAGAGACTCTAATAATATCCTATGTCCCTTTGTGGCTATTATCAGTTCCTAAATTTGTGTGTGTGTGTGTGTGTGTGTGTGTGTGTGTGTGTGTGTGTATGTGTGTGAAGATTTAATCAATATCTGTCTCTCACACCATCCCATGTGCTCCATTACAGCCAAATCCTCCTCTGTTTGGACTCATCAGTGTACCTCCCAGCAACTAGCACAAAGCCTTGCACATGGTAGACACTCAATAAATAAGTCTTGAATAAAATATGTGAACCTATAATATTAATAATTTCTCTGGGTTGGACCTAGAGCATTGTTCTCACTCCCAGTATCCCTCAATTGGGGAAGTTTTGACCCACTCCATGGGGGATTTTGAAATGCCTAGGGGTGTTTTCTGGTTGTCACAATGACTAAGTGCAACTACTGGGACTTGGCGACAGAAGGCAGAGGTGTTAAGAATCATGAAATGTGTGGAATAGTCGATCCAAGGAATGATCGTTTCACTCAAAATGCCAGTAGGACTCTGAGAGACACTGCAAGAAAGCTCGTATATTTCAATATTATGCCTCTAATGCATTTAAATAATTGTTAAGATGACTTCATATGTAATGTTGAGATATAAGTGTTTGTATATATGTGTGTGCATGTGTGTGGGTAGCTGCCCGTTTTAGTTGATCTTGTGTCAGTTTTAGCTGATCTTGTGTCAATCTTGTGTCATTAGGTTATTTTTCTAATTGGTGCCAGGAAGAAGGGCTATAGGCAGAAGAAATGGAAATAGGAAACTGGCTGACATATCAGAAATGTGAAACCTAAAAATGACTGGAAGACCCAGTGTTCATCTAATTTATATAGCCAATATTTCCAGTTCCTTCTTGCTTTTCTATTTCTATGTGACTTTTATTTATTGTCCATGTTAAATCCCCAGTCTGACACTTTCCTGTGTTTGTGTTCTTTCTTTTAGTTCAAATAAAATGTAGAGGTTGGTTTTCAGGACTGTTTATGTCCAGCATCACAGTTAGCCTGTGGATGCAGTAGAGAAGCTTAGTAAAGCCTCTTTTATTGTTCTTATTACAACATGAGAGCAGTCCAAATACCACTGGTAAACCTCTCTTTACCGAGACTGAAAAATGATTTTCATGATACCTTTCCTGCATCAGGTGGCTGAGAAAACACAGGGCAGAGATGGAAGATCCTATACCATAATAGGAGAAAGCACTAGATGAAGATTCCAGACATTAGAGGGCCCTACTAACCAACTATAAATTATTTAACCTCTTTGCACCCTGGTTTTATCATTTTAAAATCCTGATAAGACCAAATAAAATAGCCTCTAGCGTCCTTTTCTGATCTAAAATTTACTTTTAAAGTTCAAGGAAGAAGGAGGAGGAGAGAAAAAAGGAATAGATGTTATCTTAGAAACTAGGTAAGAAGATGCCTCCCATGTATAAAATTATAAATTATGCCTTATTCATTTGGAATGGTACAGAAGCTTCTACTCTATAATAGGAAAGCTAGTATATGACCAGGACTTTTCCAGAAGCAGAAATGGAACTCCCTGGAGGATTAATCGAAGAATGGTTTCAGAGGCAGTTACCCACATAAATAACCACATTAATGGTTAACTGTGGGCTGTGGGAGGAAATCTGTACTTTAATCCCAACTCTCCTATTCTCCGACTGGTCCTATAAATTGGGCATGTACTTCACTGCTCCAAGCCATTGTTTCCTCATCTGTAATATAGGAATTATAAAAGTACCTACTTCACAAGGTTATGATCATTAAATGAACAAATGCCATGTGAAAGCATGTCTTAGCACATGGCAAGTGCTCTGTAAACTTTTGATGTGATTACTAGAAGCAAGCTAAACCAATCAAGAAGAGAGCAGTTTGATCAATTACTCTTTGGTTTCCAGAATTCTCCCCCACCCCCATAACCCACCTCTTTCAGAATGGCTGATGAATCCTTGCATGAACTAGCTGCTCACATGACTACTACCAGTTGAATGCTAATAAAAGATGCATTTAAAAAAGGTCAAGGAATTTATTTTAAATAAAGGTGCATTTATTGCTTTTTATAAATTTACTTCTCTCCCTCAAAACTGCTACAGATGGTTAAAATTTTTAAAGTAATCATATTTATCTGGGAAAGAACTAAATTTACTGTTTAATCTATTGTGGATTAGAGACCCTCATATTAGAATCACTGATAATTTTCTTTTAATATTTATTCCAGAGACATAGAGACATCAGTGCCTTAACTTTTACTGTGTTTTGGCCTGGTTCATTCTACATTTGTGAATAGCTGGCAACTAGTTTCACCACAAGGCTATAGGTTAGGTTTTTATTTCTCTATTAGTTGGTATCATTAGCTGGGCAGGCAGCTGCCAAAGGAACTCTCTCCACCCTCCTCTGGGTTGGTCACAGAGATGCCACTGTAATTTTATACTCATTGCTATGATTAATTGCTGCAATAAGTTCATCATTTCTCCTGGGAGTTAACCCCTAGCTTGGGATAAACACTGAGATTTTTGTCAAATACCTCCATTCTAAAATCGGAATAATCTTATATCCTCCTGTAAGGTGATTCAGAATTCTAAGTGTTCAGAGTGCCCTAATATTCAGACAATTATATGTGCATTGTTTTCTGTCCTCCACTCTCTTAATTCACAGTCCTTGTTTATGATATTTCTTTGCCTCATTTATAGTTTCTTAAACATGAAGATATTCTAACTAGTTGCAAGGTAGTATTTCAATAGAGTTTGTCATTTCTGGACAAACCTTTCTAATAATATTCACATTTGTACTTTAGCCCATTATATTTTACTATAGTATTTATTTTGCAGGGTTTTGAAAATAAGTTTAATTTCATGGTGATATATGGTTAATTCTGTTATGTGCCAGAATTAAGCATTTGACAATTTCAGAATGAATTGTTTCAAGTAGAAACTTAAAAACTCATATTGTAGTCTCAGTATTAATATTCTTAATAGATGTACTTATTTTAAATAAAGATAAATTCCCTGACCTAGTTAGGCAATAAATGAGACATGTAGAGTAAAATCAGTGTTTCTACTTCCTTTTTTCCCAAATATTTTAATTTTTTAAAATTTATTTTTTATTGAGGTGACATTTGTTAATAACATTACATAAAATTCAGATGTACAGAATTATAATTTGGTATCTGTATACTTTATTATGTGCTCACCACCAAAAGCCTAGTTTTTATCTGTCATTAAATATTTTACCCCTTTACCCATTTTGACCAGACACCCCTTCTCCTCTGGTACCCTCCAATCTGTTGTGTATATCTGTTGTAAGTTTGTTTTTGTTTTATTTGTTTTGTTTGTTCCTGTTTTGTTTTAGATTCCACATGTAAGCGAAATCATATAGTTTTTGTCCTTTTCCATCTGAGTTATTTCACTTAGTATAATACCTTCAAGATCCATTTATGTCATCACAAATGGCAATATTGCATCTTTTTTATGGCTGAGTAGTAGTCCATTGTTTATATAAACCACATCTTCTTTATCCATTTATCTGTCAATGGACACTTAGGTTATTTCTCTAGCTTGGCTACTGAAAATAATGCTGCAGTGAACACAGAAGCACTTTACTAACTTGCTAATACAATCCTGAATTGGCTTTTCTTTCTTTCCAGGAGAAGGTTACTCACCTGTCATTTAACCACTGCTCCATGAGATTACATTTCAATATAAACTGTTTGCACATAAATCTTTCTCTCAGATTCTACTTTCAGGGGAACTAAACTAAAAGAATTGGTGCCGAAGTGGAGTAATGGTAATATTCAACTTGCTTCTAGAAGCGTCACGATTACTAAGACTTTGACTTATAATGGATTAGGACAAGGTGCAGAAGGAAGGTGGAATATTTGGTCTTGTGATAGCAATATCACAGGAAAAATATGAGGGTAAATGATAATTATAATAATATGATAAAGATGAGTAGATAATACAATTACTTCAGAACTATGTAAAAAAATGGCAGCGTCAGGTCAGCCACCTATCATCTCAAGAAACACTGAAAGCCAAAGGGTCTCTATGGAAGCAAATAAAGAGAACCTTATCTCCCACAGCTTCTGAGAATACCATACTAAAAATCAGACCCCAGAACTAATTTTTAAAAATTCATTCATTCATTCATTCATTCATTCATTTTATGGTGACATTCATTAACAAAATCCAATAAGTTTCAGCTGTACACTTAACAGTAAGGCATATATATATATATTTACACTGTACGTTCACCTCCCATAGTTAGATTTCTTTCTCACCACATATTTGACCCCTTTGCCCCGCTCCTGGCCTCCTCCTCCTCCCCCAACCCCTACCCCTGGTAACCACTAGTCTATCATCTCCTCAGCAAAAGAAATTGTCAACAAAGTAAAGAGACAACCATCGGAATGGGAAAATATATTTGCCAGCAACACCTCCGATAAGGGCCTAATATCCAAAATATACAAAGAACTCATACAACTCAGTAACAACAAAAAGACAAACGATCCAATCAAAAAATGGGCAGAGGACCTGAACAGATACTTCTCCCTAGAGGACAAACAAATGGCCAACAAATATTTGAAAAGAACTAATTTCGAAGATGGCAGGGATACAAGGAAAATTGAAAGCAGAGCTTTGACAGGTTTCCTACACAGAAGTCAGTACTCTGAGAGGAAATGGGTGTGACCATGATACCTGGATGGACACATACGGATGGATCAACCTCTGAGAATTCTGAAACCCAGATTTCACTAAACCTTTCCAACTGGTGGAATTAACTCCCAGCTTTTTGCTGGAAGAGAGAACCTCCTATTGCTTGGATACACTGGGAAGACCTCATCCGAGGCAAGTGGCTTGATATGATATCTGTCTTTCCCAAAAACTGTTCCTGCCGCCCTCATACCTCAAGACTGGGAACTAGGGGCAGGTCATAGCTCAGCCAAGCATAGAAATGCAGCCCCTCTTATGTGAGCAAAGAGCTTACACCCTGAAGTAATTTCAAGATCGGTTGATTGGTATTAGCAAGGACCAGGGGGACTAATGTTGGAGCAAATAATAGGACCAGGGAATCATTGACCTACAAGCACTCACCAGTGATTTGGGGTTCAAAATATTGGCAAGGACACCTGAATTTTGCTCTGATATACTCTAGGATGGCTTTTTGAAGCTTTGACACAATAATGGCCTGCAGTGAATGAAGCAGTAATACAAGAATACCTGGGCATGATAGTGAAGAAGGGAACAGAAGACTTAGGGAGGCAGAATGTTAGAATGGATTTATTTTATGAGACCAGTGAGCCCACCACTTGATCATCTTCTTCAAAATGGTCCATAGAATATTCCCTTCACTAGGGCAATAAGAAATGTCCTGGAATTAACAATGGCATCTTTGGAAAAGCTCAGTGGTATCCTCTGAAGGCCAGGGTTAACAGACAGAGATGTTGCCATGGGATTGGGCTTCCTAATACCAGTGGGGAAAAGACGGGGCTTCTGGAATGACAGAGACTGACAGCAGTACTTAAACCTGAGAGGCAAGATGGTCTGTGTCTCAGACCCTGATTTTGGAGTACCCCAAAATAAGACAATGATAGAGGCAAAAAAAATTTCATTTTAATGGATTGGTAATGCTTTGTTTTCTGGTCAATGCAATATAAGATTTCTTGATACTTTAATTTTTTCTTTGTGCTTGGAACTTTGAATTCACTTAATATTTTATAACCAGAAAAGCCTACATATTTTCATTATGATATTGCAGCACTTTATCATTAAGTAAGTCTTTTTTTCTGGTTTCTTCGCCCTGCCTCCTCATTTTTAGTAATTGAACCCACTTTACTTTTGATTATCCCAAGCACTTAAGTAACATAAGTCTTTCAGCTTTTAGATGAATAATTTATTTATAATCTTTCTAACTGAGTGTAAAATAAACAGCTTATTTGTTTCTTTTAATGTAGTCATTTGGAAGTCTGTTCTTTATCTCAGATTCTTTTGCCGATTTAGACAGTGAAAGTATATAGAGAAATTGAGTTTAAATGACTCTTCTTACTGGGAAGTAGCCGGATAAATGACTCACCATGTCTTTATCATTAGAAACGCTCTTCAGCTATTCTCAGTGAAATATTTTATAAAGCACCTAATATGTGCCCAGCATAATGCTGAACAGGAAAGAGCTTTTATCCTTAAAAGTATTCATGGTTTGCTCTAGATTTTACATAAATATCTCCCAAGATTTAAGCACTGATATTTGATACCTGAAAAAAGGTTCTTAGTTCCATGCATTTAGTTCATCAAAAGTGCTTGACAGTCTTTGTTCTGGCCTTAAGTAGGTCTATAAGAAGACTTTGGTAGGTCTATAAGAAAATAAATCAAAGGTAAGAATAAATGAGATAATGTACATTAAAAGGTCTAGCCCTGGGAAGTGAGCAGGAGTGAAGTTTATCTTTAGTTCATCTTCTTCTTCCCCTTTCTGTATCTTCCAGCATCCCTGATCCCTGCTGTCTGTCAAAAGCCTGTTCACTATCTCATTACAGACCACTTACCCCTTCACTAAGGCTTTACATTTAATGAGTCTGTGTTGAGAGCTAGGTGCCAGGGGATCTTAAAAATTAAGAAGCCTTTAAGTCCCAAAGCCATGCCTCTGTAAAGGGAGATTTCAGGCATTGCAGTAATTCAGATTTTTAAGGTAGGATGACATTTTATTCTCCAAGATTTACCAAACATATTTTATAGCTGGAGTAAAGATTCCTAAAATCATTTCTCCATGAAACTTTCTCTTTTTTTAAAATAAATTTATATATTTAAATTAGTTTCAGTTATACAGTACATTGATTAGACATCTCTATTGTTCATAAAACGATTCCTCCAATTGCTCCCTCCCTCCCCTGGCCCTCCACCTAGCCAACATATTAATGCTAACTGTATTCCCGGTGCCGTGCTCCCCATCCTCATGTCCAGCTATCAACTACTAATTTGTACTTCTTTAACCCTTCACCCCATTCTCCCAGTCCCCC
>NW_024354498.1:1093249-1101833 GCF_902729225.1 Pteropus medius
TCTTCTGCCCATTTTTTAACCGGATTGTTTCTTTTTTTGCTGTTGAGTTGTATAAGTTCTTTATAAAATTTTGATATTAACCCCTTATCAGATGTACCATGAAACTTTCTTTGACACAGGAAACTTACAATTGTCCTGCTAACTCTTTTTCTTAATCTTTAAAATTTTTTTTTTTTAATTTACGTTTCAGTTAGAGGTGACATACAATATTAGTTTAATTGTATGATAGTGATTCTCTGGTGGTTGTTTTCCTATACAATATAGTTTTTTTGAGGATTGTGTGTTTTCCAAATGTGTCTTTCTTAAACAAGTATCCTCTTGTTTATAACATAATTTTGGCAATATAGCTCTGTGCCTTTTTTACTTGATTTGCTTGGACAAAACATAAGTGGTCAAAATTAATTTAAAAGATGAAAATGATGCTTCATTTGAGGTATTATTTTAGATTTTGTATGTGCCCTAGAAACTAGGATCTTTGCCATTATTTAATTATTTCATTTTGTGAGTCAAAGAAGAGGAAAGCTCTGAGTCTTCCAGGATCTGTCAAATTTATTTTTTAAAGGAATATATGTAAGAAAACCAGAGAAGGATTTTTTTTCTTCTCTTTCTCCAATAATATATGCCATGCTGAGTTTAAAATCAGGAGTGGTGAATATGTTTGGAGTAATATTTTTATGTACACATATATGTGGAAATTAGTACCTCCTATTTCAAATGGGTTGCTTCAAAAAAATCTCCTTTCTTGGAGCACTTCAAGCATGACATAGAGACTAATAGACAAAGATATTTTCGACAGGATTTAAGCACTGGGCGAATGCTTGGACTAGCTGATCTTTAAGACCATTTCCAAACCAGATATTCTATGAAGTATGAAACCATATATGCAGCCTATTATAAAATGCTTCTTGATTTCCTATTCAAAATTAGTTATATTAAGTCTATAAATAATTATCTTAGCATGCTTCACATTGTCTCATGTCATTATATATAGGGAGAGCATTTCTTTGGCATTTTATTTTATTATTCAAATATATAACACATTGGTTAAAAAATTATATGTTTTTTGAAATGATCCCTCTGATTGCTCTATCTTCCCTCTGGCTCTAACCTAGCCATTACTTTAGTGCTGACTGCATTCCCTGTGTCGTTGCTTATTGGGAGAACATTTAATTGAGTTTAATTAAGGGGCCAGATTTTTAAAAATTATTATACCTAAAGCTATCAGAAAAAAAAACTAATTACTGGAATTCTCATTTATTAATACTTTTATTACAAACAGTAAGTGGTATAAGGAGTTAGAGAAAGATCAGACATGTGTGTGCTAATGGAGGCAAGGGGTCAAGCTAACCAACCAAGGACCTCTACCTAGTCTGTCGTTTGTGACACTGGGGAAGTGTTATGATAAGGAGAGCATAGGTTATAAATTCATGCCCTACTCAAATCTAAATATCAAAACTGGATACTGTGCTATAATAGGTAATGCTGGCAAGACCTTGTTTATTTAATCAATGTGATGTTATCAAACACCATTTTCAAGATATATGTGTATATATATATATACGTATATATATCTATATTATATATGTATACATATATATGTATATCTGTATATGTAGATATATGTATTTGTGTATACCTCACTTATACAGACAATAAAAGTCCATTCAATAACTGGCATGTTTGTTATTAAATATCATATTAACAATAGGTCTTGGTGTTGCTGGACTGCAGTACAGCCAAGTGAATCATCCTTCCTGACATTGAGCATTGAAAAGTCTTTGTTCTTGCCACTCATTTTGCAAGGTCTCAAGGGACAGACATTTTGCAAACTCCAAGAAATCTTAACAGCCTGAAGGAGAAACTGCAGATGAAAATGAACAGCCACTACCCTTTTAAACATGACTATATCACACAGGTACTATTCACAGCAACTGAAAGCAGAATAATGGTTCTGAACAGAACATGACTGGGCGATTAAGGTCACCTTTGGCAGCTTTACAAGCAAGTTCATACTCTAATGGTCTCCTGAAATCCTTTTCTCATGACATAATTGTTGCAAGAGGTGACACTCTCATTGGCTCATGGGGCATTTTCTTCTTTTTGCCTTCTAGTTACATGTCTGAACCTTTTTTTTGGAATTTCTTCTTTTTATTGGATCAAGTTGCCAGTGAAATGATTCAGTATAGTGACTGCTCTAGGACTTGAAGATATTGCCATTTTTCTAAGTATTTACTGCTTATAATTGACTATATATTTTTTCTTGAGAAAATATATTTCTACTTAATATAGAAAATTTGAAAAATGGAAGAAAATAATCACCTGTAATCTTATGAGCTATTACGAAACTAATTATGAGCTATTAGGAAACTAATATTTCCTTCTAATTTCAGAACCTTTTCTGTGCATATGTACATATAAACACAAAGCTTTACTTCCTGCAAATAATTTTATGTCTTGCTTTTACATTTTATTATTTCATATACACAAAAATATGATATCTGTGCAAGATATACAAATAATGGTAATATAAATACTTCTGAACTATCGTCCTTGAGAAATGCAACGTTTGGAGTTTTCCATGGGGCCCCTAGTACTTGCTGCAATAGGCGTACACTAAAGGAGATCAATATACAATGTTGGCTAGAAAGCAATGGCCACGATCCTCTTTCAATTATAAGAGTGAAAAAAATAGTGGCATTATCACTAAGTGTCAGCACAGGAAATAAATGGTACGCCCTAATAGGAGGATTGAGTATAGCTTAATGAAGGGACTACCTGCAAATGTGTGAGCAGGGTTAAGGAAAACTAACAAGGCACAATAAAGCATTCCAAGACTAGCAACAGTAGGAAGCCATTACCACCACTTAGCCTGAGGATACAGAGGCAGGGAATGGTTACTGGCACAAAAGAATGGTAGCTTTCAGGAGAGAAATGGAGCCCCTGTTAATTTTGTCAAACAAGGAAGGAGTCGGGGAGATAAATACCTCCACCTCACACTCCTTGCTGATCTCCAACAGTTTCTTTCCATTGGGTATACCCAACTGAAACTCAGAGGGCAAGGAAACTCATTTGATGAAGTCCCGAAAGGTCTTTCCGTGGGACATAAAGCAGGGTAGGGAAAGTTGGAGAGTATATCTAGAAATCTTAGGAAAGTAAACACATGGTAGTTAATAAATGCAGGTCATTCAATTTGTCTCAAGTCTCAATTTGTTTGTACCTTTTTTCAGTGCTGACAGGTAGAGGATAATGAACGATATTGGAAGCGCGAATGTTCAAATATTGCCTCGAAAAAAATTACTTTAAATTTTTACAGGAGCTAAAACCAGCTCTTAACATAACTGCTCATTTTGTTTCACTTGGCACATATTATCTGAGATTATGCATATATTATAACATGACCACTCTGAATTAATAGTTTGGTTTGTTTGTGTTTGTTTTTGTTTTGTTGGCTTCTTTTCTTTTCTTTTTTTTTGAAAACTGAAATGCTAAATTTTATTTATTTATTTATTTTATATTTATATATTTTTAATTTTAGTGCAGTATACAACCTTAGTTCGTTGTATTAGTTTCAGATGTATGATATAGGGATTCAGTATTTTTATACCTTACAAAGTGATCACCCCACTAATTCTAGAAATCATCTGTCACTGTACAAACTTATCACAATATTATTGACTATATTCCCCTTTCTCCTTTCACCCATCCCCCACCCCCTTTTGGTAACCATCCCTTTGGTCTCTGCTTCAATGAGTCTGTTTTTGTTTTGTTTTGTTTTCTGTTTTTAGATTCCACATGTAAGTACAACCATACGGTATTTGTCATTTGCTGCCTGACTTATTTCACTTTTGATCTATCCATGTTGTCACAAATGGCAAGATTTCGTTCTTTTTTATTGCTGCATAATATTCCACTATATACATTCCATATCTTAGCTATTGTAAATAATGCTTCAGTGAACATAAGGGTGCATGTATCTTTTCAAATTACTGTTTTTGTTTTCTTTGTATAAATACCCAGAAGTGGAATTGCTGGGTTGTATGGTATGCCCATTTTTAGTTTTTTGAGGAATCTCCATACTGTTTTTCATAGGGGCTGCACCGGTTTGCAATCCCACTGTACAGTTGCATGCAGAAAAGATGAAAGTTGACCACTTTCTTACACCGTATACAAAAATAAACTCAAAATAGGTTAAAGACTTAAACGTAAGGCATGAAACCGTAAAACACCCAGAAGAAAACATGAGAAGTAAACTATTTGACATCATTCTAAGTAATATCTATTTGGATACATCCCCTCAAGCAAGAGAAACAAAAGCAAAAATAAACGCATGGGACTACATCAATCTAGAAAGCTTCTGCACAGTGGAGGAAACCTTCAACAAAACAAAAAGGCAACCCATTGAGTGGGAGAACATATTCACAAATTATATATCTGATAAAGGGTTGATATCCAAAATATATAAGAAGCTCATATAATTCAATAACAAAAAATAAACAATCCAATTGAAAAATGGGTAGAGGACATGAAAAACCATTTCTCCAAAGAGGACATACAGATGGCCAACAGACAACTGAAAAGATGCTCAGCATCACTAATCATGAGGAAAATGCAGCTCAAAACAACAATGATATACCAGTTACAATGGCTATTATCAAGTAGTCAACAAAAAATATGTGTTGGCGAGGATGTGGAGAAAAGGGAAACCTTGTGTACTATTGGTGGGACTGCAAACCGGTACAGCTCCTATGGAAACAGGATAGAGGTTCAAAATTGGCTTGTTTATTTTCAAACCAAAAAACAGCATCTTGAATTCCCCATTATAACAGACCCCAGTCATGCAGTCCAAACTTATATGCGTAGGAAAGTCTATTCATCTATCACCTAGCTTTAGTGATAGAGGATGAGCTTTGTAACATACTTGTGTTTTTCTTTTCAATTTCTATATCATTTTTGCATGAAAAGTAGTCTGATTTTCCCAGATGCCTATAGAAGCCTTTATTAGCTTTTCAAAAGAGTTTTTTCTTAGATCTATTTCCTCTCCAGATATCTTTCCTTGCTAGAAAATATCTTTAGAGCTCCATGGAAGAAAAAACTCATACTTTACCTAAAAGGGTAGATTTACTTAAACCACTCATTTTAGCTTATTTCTTAAGATTGGTTTGCAGTTTATACCATTCCAAAAAAATGCTTCTCAAATTTTTCTTAATTCTAGAATGAATGATTAGCACAGCATTTGGCACAAAGCACACTTAACTAAATGTTTGTTTCCTACTTTACATCCTTTATCAATGTAGTCTGACATCTGATAGCTCTCCATGGATGTCTGTACGGAGATTTTACTTTGATGGATTTCCTTCCCACTGAATTGATTAGAGGGCATTTTTCATAACTCTAGCTTTTGCGGTCTAGAATCTGGGATAGCAGGGTAACTGAGAACTACACATGCCATGTGCCCAGCACCGAAGAGGAAGCCAAATTCTAATAACAGAGCCCAGTACAGCCAAGAAAAGAAAGAAGATCAAACCATCATGCAGACAAGAGATAATCTATGGTGTTTAAGTTACGTAGATTCTCCTCAAATGAGAGAAAGACTCAGTTGAGGAACAATTGTCTGAAAGCATAAATAGGTCTAATGTGGAAAAAAAGCTTGAAGGATACCTAGCCTTTGGAGGCTTTGTTTAATTACTGTTTACTGCCCTTGTCATGCTTGAATTTTGTTTGCCTTAAAGGGGGTCAAATAGTGCAAAATTATCCATGTTTCTTTTTGACATTTCATTGTAAGATTTCTAAAATTATCCCATAAAATCCTTTCAGAAGATTGTATGTGTTTGTGTGTGAGCCATGTGTGCATTTGTGTGTGTGTGTGTGTGTGTGTGTGAAGAGAGAGAAGAGAGAGCGAGAGAGAGAATGGGTATGGAAAGGGTGCAAGTCCTTGAATCAGGACATATCCTGTCCTATCTCTCCTACTAGAAAACATGCCTAACAACAAATGGTGAATCTATGCATGATTCTTCCAATTTAAAATTTAATTTAAGAATATGTTTCAAAATTACTGAAACATAGAATACTATTACATTCCTGAAGTCTAAGATAAGAGTTGGTGTCAGCAAGCAACAGCAGAGACGAATAGTTGAGAAAGAAACTATATGGACCACAAAGCCTAAAATATTTACTGTCTGCTCTTTTCAAGCACTTTGCCACTCCTGGATTAGAGCTTTCCAATGGTGTGAAAAAAGAGAAGTACTGGGAAACTTCCTCATACACTTAGGTCTTCTGACTTCACATTTTCATCTTCTCAAGAATATGTATTTAGCCTTACTTCATTGAAAAGAAAAGTTTAGGAATATAGATGAGATGGGAACTAAACATTTTGGCATGAGCAAGGCACTAGACTCAACACTTTAAAACTGCATTGTCTTGAGTCATTTTCACAGCTGCTCTAAGAGATAGGTATCTCCATTGCCATATTATAGCTTAGGAAATGAGTTCAGAGAGTTTATGTGACTAGCACGATATCATTTAGTGGAGGAGGGGAGACAGGATACAAACTCCACCATTTTTCCCCACTCTACAGATGCTCCTAAGAGCCATGGAGAGTCCATGTTCTCATTATGCTGTTGGCCCATCTGAATTCTCGAAGTCTGAAGTTGTACCAAGTAGCCTAATTAAGCACTGAATAAACAAATACTGTGGACTGAGTTCAACATAAGGGTATCCAATCATACAGGAGAACCTGCCAATGTCATCTCCATTCATTTTCTTATAGTTGTGATTCAGCTTCATTAATAAAGAAACCTGTTTGTTAAGCTAAAAGAAGGCTATTTTATCATTGTTTTGTCTTTGGAATTTGTCTTTAATCTTGCCACTCTTTGATCTACCATTTAAATCTTCTTTGTTTTTATTTCTTGGTCTCAGCTTTTAGGGTAATATTGGTGATACTAGGCAAAATTTGTCTTTAGCTTTCCTGACCTTATATGCATTCTGTATTTCATTTTCTTCCTTTCCTACCACGCAGTGGTGTGCTGGTAAATATTTAAGAACTGGCTCGGGGAGCAGGGAGTATGGAGGGTCCTGATTAATAGTGTTCAGATTTCCACAGTATAAGTGCTCCCATAATATCCCATTTCAAGCTACTAAGGTAATGGCTTGTAAAATTCCTGAAATTTTAACAAGCACCTCTTGTGAACTAATATGAGCCAACTCCATCATACCACATCTCTATCCATTATTTAAGGATTTTATGTGGCTCACACATTCTGCCTACCCCCTCAATTCACCTTTCCCATGTCTGATCTAATTCTGCCCTCCAGGTAGTACTCCATGCTCTTCTTCAGCATTTTTCCTGCCATATGTCCATTTTTTTTTCTTCCTGATCCTGGCAAGTGACTGATAAACCAAAGTGAAAAGTTGACACAAGATGAGATGTTAATGAATGACAGATGCAGTGAGACAGCATATGCCTCAAAAGAACAGTTGTCAGAAAAAGAAAAAGAATAATGGTTTAGAAATAGCAATGGTGAATACAAATTAGGGCAAGGAGGTAGGAGGAACATCTGATGAAGGGATTGAGGATATAAGACAGTTTGCCATGATACAGGAGTTCCCAGAGGACACAGTGGAAGGATTGAGAGGAAGAAGAAATCTAGGAGTATGGTCAGAGCAGGACTGTGTGGAGCAATACGGAAATAAGAGTTTGGAAGAATTTTGGATAATTCAAGGATTATACAACCTGGGCAGTGATCAAGGATAACAAAGCTGTGAACATTGCAAGTTGATCTGATTTCTAGACTTCCAAAAGAATCAGGTACAGCCATTCCCTAGTATATTAGGAGTAGACGAGAAAATGTAGGTTGTGCACCAAGCCACTAAGAATAAATTAGCAGTGAACTGGGTTGATTTTGTTTTTGAGGGAGTCTTAACTCAGGCAGAATTAGCCTGACATGGGAACTTTTTGATTTCTAGGGACCTTACTGAGAGAGAAATAAGATCAGCCTATAATCGCAGTGTCGTACACCTGAAACTAATATATGTTAACTATAACTAAAAAATACATTTAAAAAATATCTAAAACACTAAGAGATTTTAAAAGATCAGCCTCTATGAAAGAATTCACCTTTAGTATAGAAAGAGTACACATTCTGGATTCATTACGAGCTTCCTTGGAATAAGCTGAGTGTCCTTAATTCTCAAGAGGCCTGGTCTCTGTACGTGGAGGCTGAATTATTAACTGTTCTTTGTCCTTGAATTCATCTCTTCCTGACTCTTGAAAGATTTCTTCCAGAATTTACCTGTCCCCTCTCTAGTTTCTCCTTCTGAGCTTTTTCTTCGACTTCAGGATTTTCTTTACTGGGGAAACAAAGAATCTCCATTTGGTTGTCTTTCTCAAGCTAGCAATAGCTCTGTGAGTTCCTTGTTTCACAAGGTTTTTAAGCTGTCATTCTCCATTTCCTGTCCATTCAATTCCTTATTGCTCTTTGAAATTCTGCTTTGCTCCTTCAAAGAAACTTACCTCTCTGAAATTTTTTTTAAAAGCCTCATTATTGAGAAATTCAATAGCTTACCCTTATCAACTTTTACCAAGATT
>NW_024354498.1:1101844-1139046 GCF_902729225.1 Pteropus medius
AGAGAGATGGTGGAAGGGTGGGTTCTTGAGGGAGTGGGGGACATGCTAAATTCCTATCTTCACAGAAACTCTGGCAACAATTGGTTGTCATGCAAGATTTTATTTGAACAAAGGATTTCAGGATTTAAGAATATGTTTCAAAATTACTGAAACATAGAATACTATTACATTCCTGAAGTCTAAGATAAGAGTTGGTGTCAGCAAGCAACAGCAGAGACGAATAGTTGAGAAAGAAACTATATGGACCACAAAGCCTAAAATATTTACTGTCTGCTCTTTTCAAGCACTTTGCCACTCCTGGATTAGAGCTTTCCAATGGTGTGAAAAAAGAGAAGTACTGGGAAACTTCCTCATACACTTAGGTCTTCTGACTTCACATTTTCATCTTCTCAAGAATATGTATTTAGCCTTACTTCATTGAAAAGAAAAGTTTAGGAATATAGATGAGATGGGAACTAAACATTTTGGCATGAGCAAGGCACTAGACTCAACACTTTAAAACTGCATTGTCTTGAGTCATTTTCACAGCTGCTCTAAGAGATAGGTATCTCCATTGCCATATTATAGCTTAGGAAATGAGTTCAGAGAGTTTATGTGACTAGCACGATATCATTTAGTGGAGGAGGGGAGACAGGATACAAACTCCACCATTTTTCCCCACTCTACAGATGCTCCTAAGAGCCATGGAGAGTCCATGTTCTCATTATGCTGTTGGCCCATCTGAATTCTCGAAGTCTGAAGTTGTACCAAGTAGCCTAATTAAGCACTGAATAAACAAATACTGTGGACTGAGTTCAACATAAGGGTATCCAATCATACAGGAGAACCTGCCAATGTCATCTCCATTCATTTTCTTATAGTTGTGATTCAGCTTCATTAATAAAGAAACCTGTTTGTTAAGCTAAAAGAAGGCTATTTTATCATTGTTTTGTCTTTGGAATTTGTCTTTAATCTTGCCACTCTTTGATCTACCATTTAAATCTTCTTTGTTTTTATTTCTTGGTCTCAGCTTTTAGGGTAATATTGGTGATACTAGGCAAAATTTGTCTTTAGCTTTCCTGACCTTATATGCATTCTGTATTTCATTTTCTTCCTTTCCTACCACGCAGTGGTGTGCTGGTAAATATTTAAGAACTGGCTCGGGGAGCAGGGAGTATGGAGGGTCCTGATTAATAGTGTTCAGATTTCCACAGTATAAGTGCTCCCATAATATCCCATTTCAAGCTACTAAGGTAATGGCTTGTAAAATTCCTGAAATTTTAACAAGCACCTCTTGTGAACTAATATGAGCCAACTCCATCATACCACATCTCTATCCATTATTTAAGGATTTTATGTGGCTCACACATTCTGCCTACCCCCTCAATTCACCTTTCCCATGTCTGATCTAATTCTGCCCTCCAGGTAGTACTCCATGCTCTTCTTCAGCATTTTTCCTGCCATATGTCCATTTTTTTTTCTTCCTGATCCTGGCAAGTGACTGATAAACCAAAGTGAAAAGTTGACACAAGATGAGATGTTAATGAATGACAGATGCAGTGAGACAGCATATGCCTCAAAAGAACAGTTGTCAGAAAAAGAAAAAGAATAATGGTTTAGAAATAGCAATGGTGAATACAAATTAGGGCAAGGAGGTAGGAGGAACATCTGATGAAGGGATTGAGGATATAAGACAGTTTGCCATGATACAGGAGTTCCCAGAGGACACAGTGGAAGGATTGAGAGGAAGAAGAAATCTAGGAGTATGGTCAGAGCAGGACTGTGTGGAGCAATACGGAAATAAGAGTTTGGAAGAATTTTGGATAATTCAAGGATTATACAACCTGGGCAGTGATCAAGGATAACAAAGCTGTGAACATTGCAAGTTGATCTGATTTCTAGACTTCCAAAAGAATCAGGTACAGCCATTCCCTAGTATATTAGGAGTAGACGAGAAAATGTAGGTTGTGCACCAAGCCACTAAGAATAAATTAGCAGTGAACTGGGTTGATTTTGTTTTTGAGGGAGTCTTAACTCAGGCAGAATTAGCCTGACATGGGAACTTTTTGATTTCTAGGGACCTTACTGAGAGAGAAATAAGATCAGCCTATAATCGCAGTGTCGTACACCTGAAACTAATATATGTTAACTATAACTAAAAAATACATTTAAAAAATATCTAAAACACTAAGAGATTTTAAAAGATCAGCCTCTATGAAAGAATTCACCTTTAGTATAGAAAGAGTACACATTCTGGATTCATTACGAGCTTCCTTGGAATAAGCTGAGTGTCCTTAATTCTCAAGAGGCCTGGTCTCTGTACGTGGAGGCTGAATTATTAACTGTTCTTTGTCCTTGAATTCATCTCTTCCTGACTCTTGAAAGATTTCTTCCAGAATTTACCTGTCCCCTCTCTAGTTTCTCCTTCTGAGCTTTTTCTTCGACTTCAGGATTTTCTTTACTGGGGAAACAAAGAATCTCCATTTGGTTGTCTTTCTCAAGCTAGCAATAGCTCTGTGAGTTCCTTGTTTCACAAGGTTTTTAAGCTGTCATTCTCCATTTCCTGTCCATTCAATTCCTTATTGCTCTTTGAAATTCTGCTTTGCTCCTTCAAAGAAACTTACCTCTCTGAAATTTTTTTTAAAAGCCTCATTATTGAGAAATTCAATAGCTTACCCTTATCAACTTTTACCAAGATTTTCTGCTGACGTTGGCATTGATGACCATTTCCTCTTGGCACATTTTTCTCTCATGTTCATAAAAAAACCTCCATCATTATTATAATTTCTTTGGCCAATTCAGTGAAATATTTTAAATCGTTCTTCTTTCTCCTCAAACTTCCTAATATGAATATTTTCAAGTCTTGATCCACAACTTTCCTACAAAGATTAAACTTTAACCTCTGAGACCAAGTTTTTTACCCTTAATTCCCAGTACTATCTTTTCTCTCAAATTATATGTCTAAATATTTATAGGAAGAAAAGGGAGGAAATAGACATGGTAGAAGCTGGCTAGACATTTTGTAGATTTGACTTTGGAACCATGTAAATATTCTGCATAATTGTAAAGAATTATTTTCAAAGGCAATCTATAAGCATCAAAACAAAATGAAAGAAATGAATATAACAGTGTTGGTGATAGTGTTTTACTGTTATTCGGAAACTTTCATGTAGTGCTGTGGGATAAAGAAAAATTAATAATTCTGTTGATGTCATTGAGCACCCAGATATCGGTCATCAAAAACAGGAAAAGCACATGTAAATTCAATGAGGTAAAAAAATGCTTCAGCATTAAATCTGAATTGGAATTATCTGTGTAAATGTGTGATCTATTTTAACAAAAAACATTTCCTAGCTCTGCAACAAGAAAAGGTCTAGAAACAATGAACAACCAATATCCAAACTGTGATCTCAAAATACCACTTCCTATTAAAAGAACCAGGGCTACTTGGAGAAGTGCCTGATCCCTGGTTTGGGATAGAAATTGTAAATGATGAGCCCGAACATCTTTTCAAGATAAAAAGCAAGGAAGCTATCAACACTATTAGGGTCATTTCAAAGAGAATCAACATAAAGAGTCTTCCACTGACCCCCCAAATTGAAAAATTTTATAAAGGATTTAAATATATCAAATATGTTTAATACATTAGTCCATAATGATAATAAGAAAAAAATTTTGGTCACATATGGAACATGCTAAAAATCTAGCACATGATTTAAAAAGCTGTTACTACAAAGGGGAAGAATCAAACATTCATCCTGCCTTTCCTATACTAAATGGGTTTCAGAGTGATCAAATAGATGATCAGCTTTCTCTTTATAGAACTATTCTAGTTAATCAACGAAAGAGTGGTAAAATTATAATATCATCAATTTGTGAAATGTAATAATTATTAGATTTAAGACAAACACAATCAAATCTTCTGTGCTTCCTTATGGAAATTCACTATAGCACTTAGGAAGTATTCTTGACCAAAAAAAAAAAATCCAATCCGAGTCTGATGAAGCCTCTTGTTCGAACTAATTTACAGTAAATTCAGCAAAGATAAGAACATGTTAAACAATAATACAGGGATGCAGTCAGCAAAACAATGAAAAACTATACAAGACAAATGATCCACTTTCTTCAAGAAATAAAGTGCAAGTGAAAAACGGTGATGGAGAGGGAACCTTTAGATGAAAAGAGACACATCAATCAATTACAGTGTGGACATTATTTGTATACTGATTGGAATAAACAAAAAAAATTGATGAGACAGTTGGTGAATTTAATCATTGACTGGATATTTGATAATAAAGAATTATTGTACTTTTGGTGGGATAATAGCATTGAGTACAATCCATGTGTATTGTAACATATATTTCTAAAAGTACTTTTTGGGGAACTAAAACAATTGTAAAATAAATTGTAATTATTAATTACTTAATAAAGCAAGAAACCTAAATGAAATCCAGTTACAGAATTGCATAAGAGCAAATTTCATTTATATGTATAAATACACATAACCATAAATATGACAAAAAGACACAAAGATAGATAACAAAATATTCCTGAAAGACATAATAGATCTGAACATATAGAAGGATACCATATACATAGAAAAGGAGAAAAACAGCATAATAAAGACATCAGCTTTCCCTAAGTTGATTTGTCTGTTTTCCCTAAGCTGACCTATGAATCTAATGAAATCCAAATAAAATACCATATTTTTTTCAAAATTGGACAAGTTAGCTGTAAAATGTATTTAGAATAAAAATACCTTGGAAAATTCTAGACTAAAAAAAGATCAATGATTAGTTTAAAGTGAAACATAGAGATTTTAAAACACGTTATCATACCGCAATAATTAAAATGATGTGGTATTAGCACATGAACAGATAAGCTAATCGAACAAGAAAGAAATCCAGAAATAGACCTAAATACACATATGTGGAAATTTAGACTTTTAGAATAATGATAACTTTTCAAGTCAGTGGGAAAATTGTCTTTTTAATATGTGTTATTGGGACAGCTGAAAAAGTATGAAAACATAAAATCGGTTCAATTTCTCACGCCACTTCAAGTGGATCAGAGTTCTAATGTACTAAAGAAAACTATTCATGTAGTATAAGAACCCATAGATGAATACCCTATTAACTGTGTTGCTTTATTCTTTTGGTTAATTTCTTGGATTGAAAAGAGTTACAGATAATTTTTAAAATCCGCATATAGGTGGACCTGCACAGTTTAAACTCATGTTATTCAAGGTCACTGTATATTTTAAAAGGAACAATACAAGAATAAGCAAAATAATTTTTAAATGGCTGTGTATGGGAAAAGGAGAAAAGATGTCAAAGGAGACAGAATTAGAAGTTAGACCTCTCTGAATGTACTTGGCTCTATTATTTTGACCTTGGAACCATATAAATGGTTTTCATAATAATAAAATAAAGCCAGGAAGATAAAATCCAATCTCCAAAAAGAAAAAACAAACGAAAACAAATGAGCTCAAATTTCTATCTAGTTAGCGATATAAAATAACAAGAAGTATTTCAGGTGATTTTAAAACATAGTATTTTGGCTCTATATTTCTAGGTGGAAAAAATAATTACAAATAATTCTTAAACTGTGTTCAGAAATCTTATTAGTGACAATTTTGAAATTGTTATTTTGAAACTGATATATAGATATAAAAATTGTAGTAGAATAAAGCAAATAATTAAGCTAATGTCATTTAGGAAACAAGATTTAAACATAAGAAAAAAGATTAAAAAAAAACAAAGATGTTATAAACAAAAATCCTGACAATCTTAAATTTAAATTTAAAATATCAGTGAATCAACAAAAGACTAAAGGGATGTGTCAAAACAACTCATCCTGCAATGAGAAAATTTGAGCACCAAAAAAAAACAAATCATTAATGTAATAATAGTCTGTAACATATCAAATATAAAAATTCGATGATTTTGTAATGATACTAAAATGAATAAACTTCATTGGTCACTTTTGGAAGTTACTACATCAGCTCAATATTTCGAAATATAGTTAACAATAGAAATCAGTATTTTATATTACTTTTATGTAAACATATTTTAAGATAACAGAATAATTGATTAAAGTTCTTTGTTGAAGAATTGTAGCTAATAAATGTATTTTTTAAGTGATAAAATTTAAGAGTCACCATTTCGCAACCCTTTTTGGAATAATGAATGCAGGACAAAATTATTGATGGATGCTAAAACTATTAGATAAATGAAGGGAAACTTTACAATAGATGAATCAGGCTTGTGAAACCTCAACCTGCTTACCAATATTAACATCACTAAAATTTCCTCCCAGGTGATGCAATAAGGTGCAATAATGTACCACCTATGAATAGTCTCACCAAAAAAAAAAAAAGGCCTGAATCACCTGCCAGTTGGCAGGAAATATGAGGATAGAGAAATAAGTTAAATGACAACAAATTGATATAATCGACAAAATATCAACTGTGAGAAATGCTACAGGACAAATGGCACTGTTTCCTAAACAATTTAACAGCATGTGTAAAATAAGGATGAAGAGAACCCTTAAAGACAAAAAGAAACCTAAAAGAAATATGAATCATGTAATGTGTGGACTTCATTTGCATTTCAGTTTGAACAAAGTAACTGGAAAACAGTTTTGAGACATTTGTGGAAATTTGAGCATAAACTAGATTTTTGATGATATCGTAAGACTATTGTTAATTTTATCGGATGCGGTAATATGATTGTATTGTAAATGGTACAGTAAAGATTTATAGTGAAGTGTTACAGAAGAAACAAAATATCAAATATATTCACTAAAATAAACAGTAATAATAATAACAATAGGGGAAGAATGAGGGGAAGAATGAGAAGAGGAAGTAGCAGCAGCAGCAGCTTGTGGTTAAAACTGATTAAACAAAATTGACAATATGTTAATATGTTGACATCTGTGAAGCTGGGTGAAGGGTGCATGGGGGTTAATTACACTCAGCTAGCTACTGTTGTGCAATTTTAGAAATTTCTATAATAAAAAGTTTTATAAATGTGTTGGCTAAATGAATGCTTGACTTCGCTGAGGGATCCAGAAGCTTATAAAGAGCAGGGCAGGGGGCTTTAGGGTCCTGAACTTTGAATGGTTTTCTCAAAAGGACATCTCCTTCCAGGGTGCTATTTTCCACTGGGCTCTCTTCTGGAAGGTCCGCCACTGCCAGGTGGGCCATGTTCAGCCAGAGCATCATGCTGAGGACTCCCCCCCACTAGTCAGCCCACAGCTGGGTCACCTTATATTTATTTATAATTATCCTCAATTGTACTTTGCTATTTTATATAATTCTATATAATACTAAATTGTATAGCTCTACCTTTTCTAGCAATACCTCTTATCCTAAAACCTTATTACCTTGAAACAACCTTAATTTCTTATTTCTCTACTTATTTCTTTACTGATGTGTTTATAACTATATCTCTATTTCTGACATCTTAAATTTCAGATTTTTAAATATCATTTGAAAGTCACCATTGTATGTTTGAAGTTGTGTAACTCTTTGACCTTTCATTTTTAATTTTCATTCTAATTTTGTCTTACATTATTCTTATGTTTTATTTTTATATCTTCTTAATCTTATATTTCCCAGTTATTGTCTTAGATGTTTGCCTTTTCTTTTTTCTTTTGTTGCCTAGTTTTCATTTTTCTTTATGGTTTTTGATAATGTTCAACAAAAGTGGAGCCACAAGGAGAGTAGAATTGAAAAGACCTCATGCCACAAAAAAGTAATTCTAGAGATTTCTTCCCTGCAGGTATCCCTAGAGTAGTTCTCAGCACCCAGTAGTAATAATAATAAATCTCTCATTATTTTCAAGGACGTCTCTCCCAAGTCACATTTTTGTGCAACTCAGTAGAGAAGTTATTACGTCTTACAAGGCAAAAATTAATTCTCTGTGAAGATTAAATGCTTTGGGTCCTGAAATCCTTCTGATGTTACTTGGCAACCGGTTCTTATATGAAGAACTGCATGTTTCAAAATCTACAGTTTCCAACATAAATCCAAAGAATATGGAACAAACAATGCTATAAATTGAGAAATAAGAAAAAGGTAGTTAAACCTATGCAAAGATTCATCGTATGTCTCCCCTAGTATGACCCTGTTGAGGAATCAAGGAATGTTAAACATCCTGAAAGATCATCAAGCTGAATTTCAGGATCAGTATAATGCTCATATTTGCATTTTATCATGTTGAATTAAAGTAGGTGGAATAATTTTTTATACATATCATCGATTGTAAATGATTTACTACAAATCTGTAATCAGAAGGAATCTATTCAATTATACATCTTTTTAACTCTCATACTAAATCAAACTTTTTTCAAATTTGCCTTTCTACTTTGATGTATCTTGGTTCCTTACCCTGAACCTTGTGTTTGTTAATTTTATATGATTAGCGACTTATTTTCCTATACAGAATTTATATGCAAAGAACTAGAAAATTTAACAAAAAATATTAATTAATTTGGCTCTTAAAATCATATATAATGAGTACATCTTATAAGCAGAGTAAAACATATTAGAGCAACAGAATTTTATTCTAAACTTTCCACAGATATTCAGAAGATCAATAACCTGAAGAAACTTTTTTAAATCGTCTATAGGCATTTCAAGAATGATTGTTGGAAAGCAAACTGACTTTAAAAGCTGAGATGCTGGATTTAGGTAGATGAGAGTAAAGGGGGTCAAATATATGGTGACGGAAGGAAATTTAACTTTGGGTGGTGAACATATGATGTATTATTGAACTGTACACTTAAAACCTATATAATTTTATTAACCAATGTCTCCCCAATAAATAATTTAAAAAAATAAAATAAAGGCCTGGATGCTTTCCTGGTATTACAGCAAGAAGAATTCAAGAATAGTATTTAGAATGGGAGACTAATGATGTTTTGTTTGAACTACACATTTAAATGTTCAAAACAACCCAATTAATTTGGCTTTTTTGTTTGAAAGCCTGATTACCCTTGTGGAAAAAAGGTCTCAAAACCACTGGTTTTCATTCCTGATCTGACCTTTTCATCAAAGTGCTGACATGCTAAGTCACTGGCATCATCATGGCAACCTCAGAAGATAAACACTACTCTAGACATCTGTATCTTTGTTTTCACACCTTTAATGAAGCACATATGCTGCACTTTGCTTTTTTTTTTTTTAGAAAATAGTCATAGAGAAAAGTCATGTAAGCCTCAAAATTGATAATACCCTATGAAACAAAATTCTACCTCTAAGAATGTATCATGATTTAAAAAATGGACAAGAGTGTATATAATACATGTGTGATTGTTATGTATAGTATTATAGTCATGCTTACATATTACCATAGCACCATTTATAATGCAAAAAAAGAAAGAACTTAAATGTCCAACAAGAGGGGATTGTTAAATAATTCAGGGTAACCCACACAATGGTATACAATGAAGTCATTAAAAATAAAGGTATCGACATATATTTAGTGGTAAGAAAAGAAGTCGCTAGTCGGTGGGTATAAAGTTTCAGTTATGCAAGATGAATCAGTTCTAGAAATTGGTGCAACGTATTGCCTATATTTAATAATACTGTATTGTACACATAAAAATCTGTTAACTGGGTAGACCACATCTTGTGTCCTTATCAAAATTATCTTTTTTAAAAAAAGATCAAATATGCAATGTTAAAAAGCAGATTACAAATAATACCTATAGAATAGCACCATGTTCTTGCCTGTGTATACGTATGTATATGTATGTATGTGTGAGTACTATATATACATATATCTATGTTCTTGAAGGCCATAAAGCAAAATGTTAAAGGTTGCTGTAAACTCCATGAGGTCAGGAAATTTTGTATGTTTTGTTTACTGATGAATCTGCAATGCTGAAAACATTGCCTGGCACATAGAACACATTCAATAGATATTTGCAGAATTAATGAATAAATAAACAGCTGTATCTAAATGTGGAATTACAAATTATTTTCTGCTTCTCCTTGTTTTCTAATTATGGCATAATGTTAAGTACTTCCTCAATAAAAGTATACTATTTTATTTTTATGCTATATTTCATTTTGAGAAAAAGGGTTTTAGAGTTATTAATCTTTTCCAGAAGTCTTGGAAATGGTTATATATAAATACACACACACACACACACACACACACACACACACACACACACACACATTCATATACTACTATTCAAAGAAGTATATGTCACAAATTTTTTGGAAATGTTTACTTTCTGAAAGATATATTGCACTCCTGTTTATGCTGTAGATATTGTTGATATTTAAATTTTTGAATGAATGTATCTATTGACAAATCGCTGTGACTTTATTTTAAAAAGAAAAATATCTTTGAGGCAAAAATACGTGTCCTCTTGCTATTGTTAACTATTTAAATCAATACTTCTTACTTAACAACTCAACCTTCCCAAGAGCCTTGATTTTATGTGACATCTCAGAGATATAGCACGCACCATTACTCTTTAAACATCTACTTTAATTGTGCTTTTAATTTTGCAGACTTTACATAGAGACCTAGATCTGTTGACAGAGGAAATGAACTACAAATCCTGTCCTTTGTACTTTGTCACTCTAACTGCTTGGTAAATTGGGTTCTCATTTGCGCTGGGGTAATGTCATTTTCAAAGTTTTTAAATCCTGAACTATAACATGGATGAAATGCAAATATTTTTAGTGCACAATAACAAGGTTTATCTCCTTTGTTTCTGAAGTAATGTCCTTGTTAAAATTTCTCTGTTCTAAAGGAGATGTGACACATTGTAAACCCTTCTGCCCATAAATGTCATTTAGACTTCTTTAGTGAAGGGAGAGATGCCAGATATTGGGTCTTTATGTTTGCTCATAATTTTCCAGTAGCCAACACCATCATTGGATGTGGATTATTAAATATATAGTGGAATTTTAAATATTAGCAAAGTCTATATTCAATCTTCCCAAACTCATGTATTTTAATAACTAAAGTGATGAAAGCACTTTATTATCTGGGGGCATGGTTTAAGAATGCAATTCTGCAGTAAGGCTTCAAGATATATGAGAGTTAGGGAGCTTTAGGACATGAGCCATTGAATTTAACTCCCAGGTACAGACTGAGAAAGCAAACTCTGAATTTAGAACTTACCAGGGAAGTAAATATGTTAATTCCTGAGTTCACTTATGGGATGAAATTTCAAAAAATGATTCAGGATACTATCATGAAAGAAAAATTAATAGAAGAAAATTATGTCTGATCACTGAAGCATGGATATAGAATGAAACGATGCATAAATTAGGCACTCAAGAAAGACTCATGAATACATAATAATTCAGAGGAAATTCATAAAGGTTTAGGGATAGAGTTTTCCTCAGAGCAATATCATCTACGTTTATTGAGGTGTAATTTAGATACAGTAAAACTTATCCTTTTTAGATACACAGTTAAATGGGTTTGACACACATATCCAGTGTATAACCACCACCACATTCCAAATATGGAATATTTTCATTACTCGAAGACGTTCTCATCTTCTTTTGTCCTCAGTTCCCTCCTCCTGTAGCCCCAGGCAACCACTGATCTGATTTCTGTCCTGTATCTTTATTTTTACCAAAATGTCATATAAGTGGAATTGTAGTTATATGGCCTTTTGTATTTTCATTTAGTAGAATGTTTTTGAGATCCATCCATGTTGTCACATGTATCAGTAGTTCATTCCTTTTCATTGCTGAGTATTAGTTTGTTATGTGAATGTACCCATTCACTGATTGATAGACATTCAAGTTGCTTCCAGTATTTTGTGATTATGAATAAAGCTTCCATAAATATTTGCATACAAATCTTTGTATAGACTTTTCATTTTTCTGGGTAAATACCTAGGAGGGAGGTCACTGGGTTGTGTAGTGAATGTATGTTTAACTTTATAAGAAAGTGCCAAACTGTTTTCCAAAGTAATTATCCTGTTTTTGCATTTCTGTCAGCAAAGCATGAGAATTCTAGTTGCTTCACATCCTGGTCAGCACTTGGCATTGTTAGGTTTTGTTAGCCTTTTGTTTTATTTTATTAGCCACTCTAATAGTGCTGTAATGGTATCTCATTGTGTTGTGCTTTGCATTTCCCTCGTGATTAATAATGTTGAGCATCTTCACATGTGCTCATTTGTTATCCATATCTCTTCAATAAAATGTTTATTCAAATTTTTGGACATTTTAAATCAAGTTATTTGTTTTATTATTTTCAAGTTGTAAAAGTTCTTTGTATTTTCTGGATATAAGTCTTTTATCAGGCAGGTGTTTGCAAATATGTTCTCCTAGTCTGTGTCTTATCTATTCACTTTCTTTTAAAGAACAGACATTCTTAATTTTATGAAGTTCAATTGCTAAATTTTTTATTTTATGATTTGTCATTTTTATATTCTATGTAATAGATCTTTGCCTAAACGAAGGGCGCAAAATCATCTAAGTTTTTATATAGATGTTTCATACTTTGAAGTATTACATTTAGATCTATGATCCATTTCAAGTTAATTTTTGTATATTATATGAGAAAAAAATTGAAGTTCTTTCTCCTTCCTTCCTCCTTTCATTCTGTTATCTTAGAGATGTCCAATTGTTCCAACACTGTTTGTCCATTTGTTGAAAATACTTATCACTTATCTGTTGAATTACCTTTGCACCTTTGTCAAAAATCAATGTGCCATATATGTGTAGGTCTTTTTCTGAACATTCCATTGATCTATATGTCTAGCCTTACAACAATACCACAAGTCTTAATTACTATAACTTTATATTTAATCTTGAAATCAGGTAGTATCAATCTCCCAACATTGTTCTTCTTTTACAAACTTGTGCTCTTCTGATTCCTCGTTTTATCCATGGATCATATTTAAGTTGTAAAATTTAAATAATGTATAGTCTATACAAAATCACAGATTATCAAGAACAGTACAAACAATGGCAAATATACCTGTGTATATAAAGTAAAATATTTTTAAACCCAGTAACCAATGAAGGGGTTATAAGAGAAAAAATTTAGGAAACTATAAATTAAAGAATGTATGTATAAAAATAAAGGTACCAGAAAACCTCAGATACCACAAGTACTATCATTGGGTTCCAAATGTAATTGAAATAGGTTTACTGGTAAATTAATCTCTTGATGTGCATTATATTTTGTTAAATATTTCTGAGAAATAGGTTCCTGTGCAGTTCTGGGAAAAAGAATTTCCATATCCATAGTTACTGACAATATTGGATGTATTTCCTCTCTATCTTGTCTTCTTGCTTCTATTTTTAATGAAAGTAAATGTATGCATTCCAAACTAGGTTTGAAATTTTCAAATTATTAGACATTTCGTGACTGCTCATGATATACCAGCAATAGAATGCTCATTCGATGCTTCCTTAATAAGAGAATTGTCACTTTATGCTATGATCTAGGTCAGTGGCCAGCAAACCAGGGCCTATGGGCCTACTTTAGCCTATGTCCATTTTTGTAATTAAAGTTTTATTGGGACACAGCCACACCAATTTGTTTATATATCATCTTTGGCTGCTTTCGTTGCCACAAGGGCAGAGCTGAGTAATTGCGACAGAGACCACATGGCGCACAAAGACTAAAATATTTACTATCTGGCCCTTTACTGAAATGAAATTTTAGAGAAGATTCAGGGTTATGTAAGGGCAATAAGATTGAAAAACTATTCTGGGGAAAAATGAGGATGTCTGGGTATTGTTTACAAAAGACAGACATAACGGATGGCCAAGCTCTAAAGAGCTTTGAGCCTAAGATTAAGGCCCACGGTTTCTGTTATAAAGGTGATGAGTACATACTGAAAGTTTCTGAGTTGCAAAGTAACAATCAAATCTGTGCTTATAAAAGCAAGAATTTCTGAAATGTGTACAGGGAAGTAAAAATATGTTGTTACCATTGTCTTTATGAGTCATTATGGAGCCAGCCAAAATTTTAAATATATTTTTGAGATGGAATTGACAGAATTAATGGCCGAATGGTCGTGAAGGTAAGAAGAGGAGTAGTGCTAATTTTGATGCTTGAGACTGGCAATCCCGTTAACTAGGACCATGGGACTTTCTGATATGTTGTTGAGTTAAGATATTTGTGAGAATTCTACATGGAAGTGTCCATTAGGAAGTTGGAAATAGGAATGTAGAAGTCAGCCAAAATATGAGTTCTCCCATTAATAATTTGATACCTCTGTCATAAACCTGCATTTTGCTGCATAGATTGGTGAAAGGCACCGTGATAAATTTGCTGTTAATAACACAGTGAGAAATGTGATTTAAAAGTATAATACTAACTCAAGTATGGCAGCAGGTTGACCATTGGCAAGGTGTTATCATTGGACTAAAACAGAAAATGAAGGGAAACATCGCCTTGCATGTAACATTTCAACTCCTAATACTACTTATGGTTTATTTTATTGTTCTGTTTTAAAAGATATGAATTCTAAATTCTTCATGGATAACAAGGTAAAGGGTGTTTTTCACCCCCAGTTTTATTGTGGTATAATTGACAAATAACATTGTGTAAGTTTAAGGTGTTTAACACGAGGATTTGGTACACTAATATATTTTGTGAAATGACTGCATGATAAGGTTAACTAACACATCTATCACCTCACATGGTTACCTATATTTTTTGTGTGGTGAGAACATTTTAATCTATGCTCTTAGCAAATTACAAGTATAGAAAGTAGTATTATTAACTATAGTTATACATTAGATCTCCAGAACTTATTCATGTTATTACTGAAAGTTTGTGCCCTTTAACCAACATCTCTCTATTTCTTGCACCCGCCACCCCCTGGCAACTACTCATCTACTTTGTTTCTATGAATTTGATTTTTTAGATTCCATATATGAGCTCATACAGTATTTTTTCTCTGCCTGATTTATTTAACTTAGAATGATGTCCTCAAGTTTAATCCATGTTGTTCTAAATAACATGATTTTCCTCTTCTTTTTATGGCTGAATAATATTTCATTGTATAGACCACATTTTCTTTATTCATCTGTCAGTGTACACTTAGGTTGTTTCCATGTCCTGACTATTGTGAATAATGCTCTTGATTATACAGAGGATAGCAATGTAATTGGGACAATTATTTATAGTTCAAAAGTGCTTGAAGTTATGATTATGTTATTCTTCTAAGGTGTGATGTTATCCTTTCTCTCCCATATACAATTAGAATGTATACACTAAAAAAGAGCAGTTTTGTCTTATCCATTATTTTTTCAAGTAGTAGGTATTCAGAAAATACCCATTAAATGAATGAATGAAACATTTGAGTAGTTCCATATCTAGCAAGTATGCTATGTAGACAGCATCATATGGTTATTTTCAAAAAGACACAATCGTAATGATCTAGGAACTTAAAAATTATAAGTCTTGCTGCAAAGGCAAATCATATTTTCAGTTGCTCCTTAGATAATAACATAAAAGCCATATAAAATCTAACAAAAAAAAAAGATACCAAGTTTTGCTAAGCATTTAGATTAACTGGAACTCTCTTACATGGCTGGTGAGGATCCAAAATGGTACAGCCACTTTGGAAAATAGGTTGTCAGTTTTGTGTAATGTTAATCATACAAATAATATACAACCCAGCATTCATGTTCCTAAGTATTTACCCAAGAGAAATAGAAAACTATATGTATACAGTACTTGTATATGAATGTTTATAGCAGCTTCATATTTAATAGCCAAAACCTGGAAACAACTCATATTCCCATCAACTAGTGAATGGATAAACAAATTATGGTATACAAAGTGTCTCCTGTACAATGGAATATCTCTCAGCAATAAAAAAAGAATAAACTACTGGTGCAAGAACAACCTGGATGGATCTCTGAAGCATGATGCTTTGTGAAGGAAAGAAGACACAAACGAGAACATTCTGTATAATTTCATTGGAATTGCCAAGGCCTAGGTTAGAGATGTGGGATTTACTACAACAGGGCTGACGGAACTTTTTGGAATGATGGAAATGTTTAATTTCTCAATTGTGGTAGTGATTACATGATTACTGATTTAAAAGAAAAAGAATGTGTGACGAGAAAGATGGGAAGAACCTGGGTCCTTGAGACCATTATTGAAGTACTTATTCAACTCACCTCGAAGCCACCATACTTTTCATATTCATCCATAGGTGTTAAACACCCTTATTGTTTTAGCCACTTAGCATTAGTTTATGTTTCTTGCAGCCAAAATCTTCCTAACAGATAAAATAAAGTTTCAAGTGCCAATGAATTTAAAATGTCAACTTTGTACTGAATAAAAATGGGAATGAAGTACAGGTAAAAAGATTAAATTAAGTAATGCATACAGTAAGCGTTATAGGAGAGTAGGTGAATGCTCTCTAAATTGCTTCCCCAAGAAGGGAAGAGAGAAATGAGTTTTGGCTGGAAAAATTGTGGGAGTGCTTTATTATAGAAGTAGGATTTCAGTTTTAAGAATACATAGAGACAAAGATGAAGGAGGGGAGAAACATGTAGACACTATATCATAGAGTAAAGGCTCAGGCGCAGGAATGAACCTGTGAAAGCATCTGAAATACTGAGGAACACTACAAATCTGTGCTCTTGCCATACTAGTCTGGCTCAGAAGTTGCATATAGGAGCAGGTGGCATATCTAGTAGAGGTGGTGATAGTTAGGATAAAGAGGATAACATGGTTAGAAAGGTTATAAAGTTTTTGAAAGCACAGTTGACTATTCTAAATTTTAATATAGAGCATTTAAGAGGCAATGAAAACAATTTGAGGAGAGGTTCAAGGAATACACTGACTTTGTGGTCAGTAGACTGATTAGTATATTAAAGTAAATACCAGGCATCAAATAGGACCAATACAATATTCTTTGTAAAGGAGAAAATGACATGAATATATGATGATAAAATGCACATGAGTTAGAAATAGAAATGGGACACACGCAAAGCAAAAATAAAATTTATTTACATGCCTATGGCTTTACATGGATACACATATATCATGAAATGTTTTGTCGCTAAACCGTTTAAAGTGCCAGGACACATTGTTTTTTCTTCATCCTCTATCCCTTCCTGATTCACTCAGAATTGGTATATTCCATAATAACTAATTTTAATTTTAAAATTTATTCAGTAGTCTGATTAAAGAGATTTCAAGCTTTTATCCTCAGCTTATCAGCTCTGTCTATAACTAACACTAAGAATTTCTGCATTGTTTTTCTAACAAAGGCAGTGGATTGTGCTTGACTAGTAGTTCTGTAAGGACCCTTTATTCTAGTGGTTTTTAGCAGATTTATTTTAGTGGTATAAATTCAGTGTCAAAAGTGCAAAAGATTTTAAGCTCCATATAATGTTATTGTTAAAGTTTAATTTGCATCAATTTAATTCTCTTGTCAGTTGTCACACCCTATTAAAGTTGTGCCTCGTCACATGCTGAAAGAGCAAATTAAGTCTCAGGTACAAAATGATGTGACTTCTTGGGAAAGGCTACCCACGAGTCCAATTTGCTGCCATTTTGAGGTCATCGATCATTAATTTTTATATGTCTTAGGAATACAGAGTAGCATTCTCTGGACATCGAAGATTTGTACGTGGTATCACAATTTTACAGTTCTCTTTAGAAAACATGAAAGACTATTTTTAATGATGAAATTTTTGTTTTACTTTTTTTGTTGTTCTTATGGTGAGAGTTTCCAGTATATTAATTTGCATTAGCCTTTCTGCCCTTACAGAATAATCCTTTAAAACTTAAATCGGATCATGGAACTCCTCAAATCCATTGGCTCCCATTTTTCTTAAGAGGATGTATAAGGCCCTGTATGTTTCAGCTTTTCATTTTCTATCTGACTCATTCTAATATAGTTACACTGGTTCAATAGCCCTTGAAAATGCCAAGCATGCCAACCATGCCCTCGTCTTTGAGCCTTTGCCTTTGTTGTTTCATCCAACTACCTAGAATGTCTTACTCCCAGTTATTCATATGGCTCACATACACTACCTCACTCCCGTCCGTCCTTTATTTAAACATCATCTCCCACAGATGATTCTTCTGGACACATATTGAAAATAGCACCTCCCTCTCCTCAATAATTTCTTTCTGTATTTCTTGCTTTATTTTTTAAGTCCATGCAAAGAATTGTGTTTGATCTCATTCATCCCTCTGGATTTTTAGCTTTTCACCCATTAGACTCTCCAGGTCTCATGGGTCTGCATCTATTCTTAGCTAGCCCAGAGAATCAATACTCCAATTTGTCCCACCTGAAACAAGCAGAATGGGAGTGGTTGGTGCCCATGTTCAAAGTCCATTCTTGGTATTTACATCGATTATGCAAGTAATCAAGGAGAACATAAAATGGCAGCTCTCTGGGGGCCTACCCAGGTTCTGAAGGCAAGGAAGTAAAACAAGCCATTTTTGATGTTTTCACAATTCTTTGAATGCCAAATATGGTGACCTCAGACAGGATGTATAATGTAATGAGGTCTATCACTGTGGGAGCTAATTAGATATGCCAGGACATGTAACTTGTGTTTTATAAACCAGAAATTTTAATGGGCCTTTTTACTTCCTTTGGGTATTCCCTCCTTCCCTTCCGCCACAGGTTGTTGCCCAAGCATCTCTGGCCACTGCTAATTATCTGTTTGCCTCAGGCAAGACAGGTTCTGACTGTCAGTTCAGGAGCAGCCTTGGGCAAAATAATTCAGTTATATTTACCAAAACACTTTCTATCAGTGCATCTCTCCAGCAACACTTCCCATCATCACAGCTGCCTTGGTGCTTCTAAGATTTTTCATTGCTTGGAGCTGTTTGATCTCATCCATCCTTCTGGATTTTTAGCTTTTCACCCGTTAGACTCTCCAGGTCCCATGGGTCTGCATCTATTCTTAGCTAGCCCAGAGAATCAATACTCCAATTTGTCTCAAGATTATGTAATTAAAAATGTATTAGTCTGAATTAGAGGGACATCTTATCTACCTCTCAACTTTTAGAAATTTATTGAGTGACTGCATAAATATTTCATCCTGATTTGTTCCAAAAACAAGTTTGGGCACCTGACAAAATGAATACAATATAATATATTGAAAATAAGTGATAGAGATTTGAGATGGTAGACTAGGGAATGCATATTTGTCTCATTTTCTTCTAGATTTCTTTCTAGAATAAGAGTATAAGTTGTCCAAAAGGAGTAAACTTGTAAACATAAAAAAATGGGAGAAGAGATCCTAAACAAATGAGACATTTCAAAAAAAAATATCTTCATGAAGCTAACCCAATAAGAGTAAAAAAGGTACTGATAAAAGTTATCTAAAAGGAGATACAACATAATCAGTGTAGTATTAAGATTCCCGAGCAACACTACAAGCATACTAGATGATGATGGAGCAGTTTATTCAAAATTATAACCCATGTTCCTATACCGAGAAGAAACATAAATCAAGTGTGAGGAAAGAATAAAAACGTATAAGGATTCATTAATTGTATTGTCCACACACCTTTTCTAAGAAGTTATTTGAGGAGGTATTGCCAAAAAATAATTGTTTAAGGGTAAACCAAGAAGGAGGAACACAAGGGAATAGGAAACTGAGCCTCCAACTTAAGAGAATGCTAAAGTAACATCTCAACATAACAGCATTTTGGCTAGCCTGGAAAACAGCTAATCTAATTTGGATCTAGGAGATAAAGACTCTTGGATCTAGGAGATAGAGACTCTAGGAAGAAAGTTTCCAGATTTTGGGATGGGGGTGGAAGAAATTTATAGAATAGAATATATGATTGAGCACCTAGGGGGGAAAAGCAGGGGATGATGAAACTAAATAATGTAAGAAATATTTTTTTTTAAAAAAAGGCCATTTGAAACTCCTTTCAAATGGAAAAAAAATCAGAAAATTATATAGGAAGGAAAAAAAATCAGAAAATTATATAGAAAGTCATGATCTAACTATGAAACAAACTAAAATGTACTATGATTTTCAGCAGTTTAAAAAGTATAAGAAGACATATAAAAAAAGTATAAGAAGACAATACCTATTGTACTTGATGTTAAACCCATTCTCCTTTGTGTGGCTCAAGGAGGACAGCAGTGAGCTCAGGATGAAGGAAATACAGCCTCAGTATAGAACTTGATTTGCACTGAAAGTATTTCTTTTGTCCTAAAAATGAAAATGCTGTTTATTGAATTTGAAGTTTTAGCAATCATCCTATTAAAAATATTGGAAATTTTGCCATTAGTTGCAGTAGTTTAAATGTTAACAAGCGAGTATGTAACTCAGATTAGCTAGGACTTAAGTGAAGGGTGGTGGGAAACATGAAAGAAAGGGTCGGCATGCTAATATCCTCAAAGTAATGGCGGCTGTCGGGAGATGTCGACAGAGGTTAGTAGAACAAGAGGTTGAATATATTGTTTAATGTTATAAATGTAATTAATAAAAACTAAAACTCAAGTGTGTGTGTGTGTGTGTGTGTGTGTGTGTGTGTGTGTGTGTGTGTCAAAAATCTGGAGGAGGAAAGAGAAAGGGGAAAATTAGTAAACTAAATCCATATCTTTCCTGGATAAGAAAATAGAAGTATATGTGTATTATTTAGACATATGGAGATTATCATCAAAGTTCTATGAGCAGAAACACTTAAAATAAGTTGTTTTGGGGAAATGGTACTGTGATGGAAGTTAAGGAGTAGAAAACTATTGTTACCATAGCTTTTCTGTTCCTTTGATTTTTTTTTAACATATGTATCATTTTGATTGAAAAAATTAATTCAGTACTTCTAGCGTGAACGTAGACTAAGTGCTCTGAGGGATTGCAGAGTATTTAAATATGGGATATGGCACACGTTACTGGGCTTAGAAAAGGTAGGGAGTACTCTAAGGAGCCCTCTAACCCCAAAATAGGTTTGAGGCATGAGCTGGGAGTACAATAGGGAGGAAAGCTGGGAAAAGGAGAGTTCCTGAGTGTGGATGGCTAGAGTGGCACTTTCTGTATCATGAGCATTGGTACAGAAGCAAGGTAGCGAAACTAAAGGTAGAACTTTGAACTAAGCTGAGACTTTAAAGAGGGTAAAAGTGGATCCAGCTTGGCGGTAGCCATTGACCATTAGCAGCAACAGAAGCTAATCATCTATGGAAAAAAAAATGTCCTTAATTTTGGCAGCACCCTCACACATTAGCATCAAACACTAACCTCACAATCAAATAGCACCAAAGAATATAGAAGAAAAACAGCGAAGAGTAAAGGTCAATAGAATCAACCACCACACATTAAGATTCTCCAAACTACTGATGCACAGATTGCAAGACACATAATATTAGAACCATTATGTTTTTAAATGATTTTTTAAAGAAAACATTGGCAAACGACAAGAGGCCATTAGGAATAGATTGGAAATTTCTGTAAATAAAATTAGAATTTGTAGAAATGAAAATTATAGCTAATAAAATAAAAATGCAGTAATACATTCATAAAACAGAATGCCATTCAGTTATGAATATGCATGAACTACAGCTACATCACCAATTTACCTTTCTTGATCCTCTCTATTCATTCCTTCCGGGATTCTGACCAGGATGTGGATTTTCCGGGAGTGGTGGAAAATGAGAATCTATAGATATAGAAACACAGTGAATCTCAACTAAAATAAATAAAGTAGACTCATGCCACGGCACATTGTGGGGAACCTGCAGAATATCAAAGACACAATTATATCTTAAAAATCTTTTCTAAAATAGGAAAGACTTCCCACAAAGGAAAGACAGTTACAGCAGACTACTAAATAGCAAAATCAAAATTAGATTGATAGTAGACTTCTAAATAGCAAAATCCAAACCAGAAAGAGAAAACAAACAACAACCTAGAATTATGTACTCAGGAAACTATAAGATGGAATAAACATATTTAAAGATTAGCATAAACTAAGATACCTTTACCACCGATGACCTTTGCTACAGGAACTTTTTAAAATTTTTTTATTTTTTATTTTTCAGTTAGAGTTGACATTCGATATTACTTCATATTAGTTTCATGTGCACATCATAGTGATGAGACATTTATATAATTTACAAAGCGATTCCCCTGATTGAGTCTAGTACCCACTTGGCACTACAGTGCTATTTACAATAGCCAAGAAAAAGGAACTTTTAAAAGGTGTTCTTTGGAAAGAAGTAATATTATCACAGACACATAGTCTGAGTAAATACAAAAGCAAAAACATATAAATGCAAGAATAATCAATATAAAATAATAACAATAATAACATAATTACAATATTGAAAAGAGCCAGCATTTAATTTCAGAGAATATATTCAGAGTTAACATATTCCAAGGTCTTTACATTGTTTGTTCAAAGTTAATATATTATTTAACTTAGTCATTATTTAGTTAAATATGCATGATACAATTTCAAGGGCGAACATAAAAGACTAGAAATATAACTAGCAAAACTGTGAAGACAAAATAGGCAATGGGAATAAAAACCTCAACCCAAAAGTGACAGAGAAGGAGAACATTTTTTTAAAGCATGATAAATAAAAATTTGAAAGTAAGATAATAGAAACAATTTCCAGTATGTATTGAATAAATATAAATGGACTAAATTTACCAGTTAAATACGGAGATTATTATATTGAATAAAAACAGGAAAACAACAATCAACTCGACGATCTTCATAATGGGAGCACGAAAAACATGGGGTGCAGAAGGTAAAAACTAAAGCGTGAGAGACAAATAGACTAGGTAAATGCTGACTAAAAGGAAAAGAATCCTGCAGTTATTGAATTAGTATCTAACCCAACACACCTAAAGACAAAAAAACACTATTAGAAATAAAGAAGGTCATTACAAAAGTTGAAAAATTTCAATTCACCAGGAAGATAACATAATTCTAAACTTGTATGAACATGACAAATATATCAAAATCGATAAGGTAGAAAGTTGACACAATTACATGTGGAAATTGATACATTCACCGCTATATACTTAATGGAAAATTTTAACACAACTTTCTCAATTATGTCAAGAATTTTGTAACAATATAAAGAAAAAGAAAATGAAACAAAGAAATAGCCATTTAATAGTAAAATAGAGAAAAAGTATCATAAAATAGAACACCATTCAGATATGACAACTATGAAAATATAAATGAGCTATATATCAGCAGTATCTATAAATCTCACAAACATGGTGTTGAGCAAAAGAAGACAAGCACAATAGAATATATATCATATGATTCTATTATATGAAGTACCGAGATAACAGTACAAGTAATCTGTTTTTAAATTCAATAGTCAGATATCCATCAGTCTGGGGGAGCTGTCTCATCCAGATATCAAGACTTATTTAAAGCTCTTATAATGAAGACAATGTGGTAGTGGAATGAGGTAAAACAAATTGACTAATGAATTAGAATAGAGAACCAAGAAATGTGAATCCATATACAGAACTTTGATGATGTGACAGATGTGGTCTTGCTTATTACTGAGGAATAGAAGGACTCTTTGGTAAACGGTACTGGGAACAATTGATTATCCAGGTAGGGAATTTAAAGCAATTGGACATTCCAGGGTTTCGGCACCAAAATAAATAGATAGATAGATAGATAGATAGATAGATAGATAGATAGATAGATAGAAAATAGAAGAAAAAAATAAAGCAGTTGAATAGATCCTTAAATCACATAATTCACAAAAATCAATTCCAGATGCTTTGAAGACTCAAATATGAAATGCAAAATTTTAAAACTTTTAGAAGAAAATATAGGAGAATCTTCCTGACTTTTGTGTTGGGGAGGGATTTTTTTTAAGACAGAAAACAATCTGAGCACAAAATCAATTATGCATAAATATAATTGCTTTATGGTTAAGTACCATTATTCATCAAAAAATACTAGAGAGAGAAAAGGAAGCCATTAACTGGGTGAAGCTATTTGTAAGGCATATAACTAATGAACGATTAGTGTCTAGAATACGTGAAAAGTACAAGTGAATAAGAAAAAGACAAACAACCCAATGGAAAATTGAGATAAATACATAAAACAAGCACTTCACGAAAAATGAAATATCTATATCCAATAAACAGATGAAAAACATCACACATCTTTTACTAATGTAAATGTAAATCAAGAGTGAAATAATATAGCACTACACACCCACCAGAATGGCAAAATATTGAGAAGCATGATAGAGGATGTGTATCAGCAAGAACATTGTCATACTTGACTGGTTAGAGTATAAATTAGAACATATTTTTCTCTATCTCTCAAAGCAGAACATTCACATACCCTGTGACAAAACAGTTTCATATCTAGAAACACGATTTAGAGAAACTCTTGCACATTTTCACCACGAGACCCTGTATAGAAATTTTAATAGGAGTACTGCTTGTAACAGTTCCAGACTAGAAACAATGCAAATGCTCAGAGATTGGAGGATGAAAAGACACACACACACACACACACACACACACACAGAGTATACAATCTCAAATACATATACACTATTTATTCTCTCATAATGGTAAGGGGATGTTATCCAGTAGTGAAAAAGTAATAAGCACAGTTACATGAAGAAACATGGATTAATCTTACAAAGAAAATGTTGGGTAAACAAAAACACCAAGTCCCAACAGATATATATACAGTGTGATGGAAAAAAACTTTGAAACAAAAACTAAGAAATGTGTTGTTGTTTAGGCATACATAAATGTGATGAAACTATTACAAAATAAACAACGTAATAATTAAATTCAGGATAGTTATAAGGAGGTGGGATTGGGGAAAGTACATAAGTAGATGCAATGTATGGGTAATGATCTATTTCTTAAACATTAAGTATATTATGTATCACAATTTGCATATATGTTACACATATTCTCTTATTAAGATTGCAAAGAAAATATGGGAAACTAGAATTCTAAGAAACAATAGCAGAAAACAAAGCAACAGGAAAATAAAGAGTTGGAATATAAAATAGAGGAAGTTAGAATCTAAAATACAAGAATCTCAAATCCAGTTGCTAGGAGAAGGCCATAAATTGGGTGTAAGCTTCTTGGCAATTGAGGCAAAGAGAGAATAACTGATTACATGGGTCATGAGATTCATAAAACCAAATTTCTTAAGATAAACTACTATTCCTGGTATTGTACATCTCTTCTTGACATTGGCACTAAAGATCTACTTCACTCCAAAAATGAAACTATATATATAAAAAAAAAAAGTAACAACAAGTACATTCTTATCCCAACTCTCACCATATATTTCCCTAATTTCTCTGCACAGTTACACAGTCAGGCTTCAGGTAGTCTCAGACTGCAGGGCTTCGGAAGGAAAATACAGCAGAGCTTTTGGGAAAGCAGATTCTGCTTTTCTTGGCTGTACTCTTAGCTTCCTCCATTCCATCCAGTTGATATTCCAGTTTACCATGGCTTAGCTAGATACATGCTAATAGAATTGGTAGGCAACTAACGACCCTGGATGTGGTTTTGTTTTATCTCTCTGTGTTTAGAAAGTGTCGCCGAAGACAAAATGTGACTTGGTATATAAGAAGCCTATACAGTTGGCCATTGGAACAATTGTTTCAAAAGAAACTCTTTATCAGTAGTTTAGAATGTTGTATCATATAATATAGCATATAATATGTGTTTTTAATAATAATTACTGGTCTTTACTTTTGTGAGGAACATATAAAAATTATGAGATTTGAGAATACTTCCATGTTATCCACCCCTGAACACACATACACTGTATATATTTGTAAAGTCAAAATTCCTTTGTGTGGCATAATACCCTTTATAGTCTAGCTCTGACTTATTTCTCTAACATTTTCTAATACATTCCCCCCACGTGTTCTGTAAGATCCCCTATATCAGAATTCTTAATCTCCCAGTCAAATTTCACTCCTCTATTGCTGTGCAGTCTCTCCACGTCCGATCCTGTAGTGCTCTATGATCCTCATCTCGTGAACTCCTTGTCTCCTTAAAAATTCAGCTCCAATGTTGGCTTCCTTAACATCTCCACACATAGGGAGATAACTGATCGATTATGGTCTCATATCACCTGACATATATCTAATTTTTTTTGTCTCTCTCTATATATCTTAGGTTGATTCTCTACCTCAGTCTTAGACTCACTAAGATGACGGGCACCCATTTGTGTGTCTACATGAGTAGCAATGAACCATTATTTATTAATACTAATCATTTACATCTGTTTATTGCTTTTACATCTTTTCAAGGTGCCTTGATTTCCATGGTCTGCTTGATCCTCAAAATAGTTTTGGAAGGAGGTGTTATTTCTGTTTTGCAAATGAAGGACCAGGCATGTAAAGATGAGTTGCCTAAGAATGCACATAGTAATTTCACAATATGTAACAAAATTACGTATGCATGTACCCTTTGCCAACAACTTTGTTCCTAAAAATCTCTCAAGGCAAAAGTGGCAAAAATACAAAGTGATTTATATAAACAGCTATTAATTATAACACTATAATACCAGGAGATTTGAAATAACCTAATGCTTATCAAGAGGGAACTGAATGAATACATTGTAAGACATCCACCCAAAGGAGCACTATGCAACTGTAAAAAGAAACGAGGAAGATGTGTGTGTCCTGTGGAGCAATTTCCCCAAGGCACACTGTTAAATGCAAGGAACAGTACAGCCTGCATGATAGATTTTTTTCATACATGTGCATTGTTTTTACTTTTAAAAATAAATGATGGAAAAATAAACGAACAATAAAAATGTTTGCCTGCAGGCAAAAAGGAAGGGTACAGATTGCAAGGGGAAAATATAGACTCTGTTTCTCTGAAACTAACTTATTCTATAGCTTTGGCTTTGAAAATATGTAAACGGTTGATTTCATTTTAAAACAAAAGTAAACAAAAATAAATTCTTACACATTTAAAGTATACTGACAAGATGTTTTACCTATCAAGTCACAGCACAAACACATAAGGAAGAATTCTTTTAACTGACTTTAAAACACAGCATTTTGACACTACATCCCTAGTAGCATATATTCAAAGAGCAGAAAGAACCAGAAATAAATCTTAAACCGCACCCGAAATCTTGTTGTTAGAAATAAGTATGTCATTTTGAATCTATATTGAGAGAGAAGGAGAGGTTGGAGGGAGGAAAATGAGCAAAAATTTGTATAAATGTCATTAGGAACCAAGATTTTGATCATAAGACATAGAGACAAAACTATATAATTAAAGGAGTTCAATACAATCCTGGTAATCTTGCATGTAAATTTGAAACATCACTATGAACTAAGGATTTTGTTTTCTTTTTCTAAAAATTACAAATTTCCTGCCTCAATTCTCTGAAGAGATGCATAGAAGTACTGATTTTTCCTAGCTGCTTAACTGTCATCTATAAATACCAGCTCTTACTAAATGAACCAGAATTCCTTAGAGAAATGGGTGACTTCAGGTCTGTGGCAGGAAATGTACAAGATGAATTTGGGTTATCTAGTGCCGGAAACCTAAGAATCAGTGTCTATTGGGATCCTGTTAAAGGAACATAGAAGCCAACATCAGGGAAATCCAGCTGTCAAAATGGAGCATCATAGGACTTATGAGTGCTATGGACATGTAAACATAAAGGAATTAATAATACTAAAATTAATCTAGCTCTTTTGGAGTTTACTAATGAATCAACTTACTGTTCTGAAAATTGGTAAATAAAGTGAAAGAATGCAATACTTAACTTGCCATTTATGTATGATCTGTATTTTAGAATAACCGAATAGCCTGTAAGGGAACATTAATTTTAGAATAACTCCAACTAATAAATTCATAAGGAATGATAGTATTAGAAAACCACAATTATGCAATCCCTAAAAAAATGCTAGATCTGGGCAGCAAGCATATAAGGTTGCTAAAATTAAGCGAATGGTAGATGAGGAAATTTAAAATTGATGAATGAGGCTGAAAACACCAGATCAATCTTAGCATCACTAAAAGTAGGGCAGCCAGTCTTCATGTGCCTGCTTGAAGGGATGCTACAGGAAGTAATGCAGCACTTTTGAATTATCCTTGACCAAAGGAAGTTGGAGGGAGTAGACTAAATTTAATCATGCCTCTGCGTCTAACTTCTACTTTGCAGGAAATACAATGAATGGAGGAACATGTTAAATGATACCAGGGTGATACAGTCAGCCAAATCCAGAACATAGTTAAATCTACAGGGGGAAACAGCTTGAATTCTTTAACAAGTTCATTTTATAGAGGAAAGAAAAAGGGAAGAACTGTTATAAAAAAAAAAAAGAGAGACTTAAGAGACCTAAAAACCAAATACAATGTGTGAATTATGTTGAGATCCTCATTTGAACAAATCAGCTATAAAAAGACAGTTTGGAGACAATTAGGGGGCTTCGGATGACATTTAGAAATTATTGTTCATTTTAGTGAGCTTATAATCATATTGAGGATATGTTAAAAAAAAGTTCTTACTAAACTGGGTGAATGTTCTTATACATAAATTATATCTTAATATTTTTAAAAGACCTAATTTAAAAAAAAAAGATTATCTATTAGAGAGACATACATATGATACGTTAGACTTGCTTCACAATATTTAGGTAGAAGGGGAAATAAGGTGTATAGATGTGGCAGAACCGGCAAATTGTTTCTAAATATAAAGCTGGATGATGGGTGCATGGAGTTGATGTGTTTATTATACTTTGTGTATGTTTTTAAATTGCCATGATAAAAGTAGTGGGATAATAAGCAAAAGAAGGCACGAACTATTAGTAGAATTCCAACCCAGCACTTCTGAGTCTAATGCTCTTTATTGTAACTATCTTTAAGAAGTTGAATTGGTGTATGTCAAAGACAATACCCTGCCTTCTTAGACCTTAACAATGGTTTGGGAAGATAAGAATCACCCTCAAACAACACTAATGCAAGACACTGTACCAGGAACCCAGAAATTTAGATCTGCTTGACATGAGGGTTCTCTGGTTTTAAGCACGTGCCTAGGGACCTGGTGATGACAGGCCATGGATGACTGTTCTTGGGAAGAGTGTTTCTCCTGCTGCTAAAAGGGCAGGCTACATGGATGAGTAGAAAAATAGGCCCATGCTCTAATATCTAAAAAGAATCTACCAAGTAGTTACCCTGAGTGCACATTAGACCAAATGCAGCCCTACGTCTATTGTACTGTAAATTTGAGAGAAGCACTCACTTTGCCTTTCTGTGCTGATAGCTGACCTGCGTGTGTTAGCCCTCCTCCTCCATAAGAACAGACAAAAGAACTTTTACAATGTAAGGGATACCTGGTTTCGTCAACAGCCCAAGGGGCTGAGTATGGATAGGGGTGACAGTATTCTAGTGTATGTCTTGGAACTGTTGTTTTGGGTTGGTGAACTGTTGTTGCTGTTGGTGAAACTGGTGGTGGTGAAGTGTGTGTGTTCATGTTTTCTGCTATTCTACACACAAAAAAGTTTAAGAAAGCAAGATGTTTCACCATCTCTGGGAGAGAATTAGAATGGTAATAGTAATCGTATTGATGGTGAGAGTCCCAGCAGTGGCATTGGGAAGGAGAAGGCAAAAACATTTGAGGAGCCGCGGAATTAGTTGGACAAAGGCAGAGGGGACAAGAGGAGGCTGAGCTACTTCAGTTGGTTATAGTAGAAAAGAACCAAAATAGACAGTTGATCCAGTGAGGCAGTAGCAGGGATAGGAAAATAAGTTACTCTCCCTCTAAACAAAAAATGACCACACCGAAAATAAAAAGTTAATTGAACTCTGACTTGGGACTGGGGATAGGTGTGCATAGAGACACTCAAAATGAGTCCGCCAGTCTTCTTAGTGGTATATAGAAACTGGTGGAAAGAGAGCAGAAAGAGCTTGAAAGAGCTTAATTCCTGGCCCGTGAGGGACTCTTAGATTGGGCTATAGGAGCTAAGCTCCGAGAAGCAGCTGTCTTCCTGGAGCAGGGACACATTTCGATATTAAATTAACAGAAGGAAAAGAACAGTCTTTCCCTTGTCATATCTCCAAGATTTCATTTTATTGCAATATGTTTTATATTTTCAGTATAAAAATGGTTTATGAACTATAGATTGAACATCAGAGAAGTTTAAAGCAACAAGAAATCACTTCTTTGGGGGAAGACCAGAAAGGATTCATGGATCACAAAAAAATGAGAATCTCAAAGCATAGCATGATAGTGTGATAGCTGGCCCAAGAGAATGAATACATTCTATGAAATAGTGTATAAATAGAAGGCTGTAGATATAGGGCTGTATTTTGGCAAATGTCCACTGAGGACAAGAAGGCGAGCAGGAAGAGTGAGAAAGGAGGAGCGGAATAGGTAGGCATCATATGGTATCGCAAAAGGCAAAACTTAGAGACATCCATGAGTGGTTGGCAAGTGATGCCTTATACCACAAAAAGGTCCAGGAGCAATGAGGAGGGAGGACTTTTCAAGGACTGGCCAGGCTTTGACCTTGGAGGTACAAACACACAGCTCTGTTACTTGGTCTATTATTGTTTTTGTTCTGGAATCTCAGGCAGTGTTGTGTCATTGTCACGGAAAGCCCAAAGTTAGGGGACTTGCAAGTGAAGATGATGAGTTGGGTTTCCTTGTAGGTCCAGGAATAGAGCCTTGAGCCTAAAGCGTGAGGCACCCTCAAAGAGCATGGGGGACCATTGGAGGAAAGGGGCTCCTGGCACAAGAATTCAACAAATAATGTGTGTGCACTCTCTTTTGTGTTTTCAAAGCCGTAAGAATGGCACTTACGGTTTAACCCAGCCAAATAAGCCTTTAAAAACTCCTAGAAATGCCGTGCCATATATGTACCGCCAGGTAAAATTTCCTGGTTAAAGAAAATGTTCTTCCTCTGAAGTTATCCCTCTTGCAGTCTGCCTTCAATGCGATGACTGCATCGACCCAGGTTCTCTGTAAGGTTCTACAGAAACACATTGCTAGCAACCTAATGCCTCTGAGTGACAGAGGGAGAGCGGGATGCAGACTAACAGGGTAGCTGGAGAATGTGTCAGATCTCTGGAGTTTTTCCATGATGCAATCATCCCCAGGCTGCAATCACCCTCGTTGACCCCAGCATCCCACTGAGTTTCTCCTCACGCCACTTTTCGTCAGCACCTTTCTATTTAGCAGAGATTCCCATTCGTGATACTTTGCGGGGGCTAATTATCTTCCATTTATCTGTGCGGCCCTGCATTTGCCATCTATTAGTCCAGAAACATAAATGATGTAAATCCTTTTATATCTGGCTGCACCACCTAATTATTCCTCATTTGTTTTTATTCTCTCTCAATTTAGCATCATCTGCAAAGTTGGAAATCATGTTTTCGTATCATAATTAGGGCTCTAAGAACCTCAGAGAAACTACTTGGCGAATATGCATGCCTTTGGTTTTCATTTTAATGGTGAATTTAAAAGTGAGGAAATAAATTAGAGCTGAAGGAAATAATAGACTGAAATGAAAGTTTCTGGAATATAGATGAGGATACGTGATAGAGCAACATGGGGAGAGAAACGTCCAGCATTAGAGTACAAAAGCCAGCCCCCAAACTGAAGCCATCAAACAGATAGAGAAGCAGCATTGCCTCCTTTCTTTGCTGATGAGAATTACCTTTAGATGTTTTATTGTGTACTTAGGGGTATGCCTAGGGACGCACAGCGTTGCTAATTGGATAAACACCTATCCCTAAGTGTGCAAAAGATTTGCTTTTTTATAGGACAGCAGTCTGAAGGTCTGGGAGAGGGAAGAATTGGGAACACAGCATCTTGGTGAAGAAGTTCTTGAAATTTTACCGTCATTCCGACAAACCTCCTTAGAGTACCCTCTCCCCCGAATCACTTAATTCTTCATCTTTAGAATTTTCTTCAAGATCTTTTTCCGGGATTTCCTGAAGTAGCTTCAACTGGCTCTGGGTCATCTAGAAACATTTCCTTATGTACATGTTTTCTTTATCCTCCCTCCTTTAATAATTTCATCTGAATCCCTATACTGTATGATTTGAATTTGTCCTTTTAAGTATTTTTGTATGTGTTATTTATGCAAGGATGTGTAGGTGTGTTTGCCCTACCTACTACATTAGTTAAAAGTCTCAAGGGCAGGAATGACGTATCAGTCATAATGAACTAGGTTATGGCCTAGTAACACCACCACCACCACCAACAACAAAACCTAAATAGCAGCAGCTTAAAAGAACAATGTTTATTTCTCACTCATATTTCATGTCTACTGCAGGTCAGCAGGGGAGCTCTGCTCATCTTTTCTCACTGATCCAGGTTAATGGAGGCTTCGAGATACTTGCTTGCTTTATTAGGGAGGGAAAAACCCGGGAGAACCATGTTCTTTCTGGCTTTTAAAGTTTCTGTCCGTAAGAGATAAGTGTCACTTCTGCTGACATTTTACTGGCCAATGAAAGTCACAGCCATGCCTGAGTTCAACAGAGTGGGAATGTTTAATTCTTTGATTGGAAGGGATTCTGAATATTTGTGAACAATAATATAGTATATTCCAGATGGTACTTTTCATCTCTATTATCTCTTTTCATACTACTACCGAGAGTAGTTCTCTGCACACAGTGATCACCAGGTCATTGTTGAAAATACAGTTGATTGGCCAAATGAATAATTTGGATATTTTTTTCTTTAAGACAATACTTACTACCTACTCGACCCAGAAATCTGCCCTCCAATTCTTTCTGCCCACTGACATCACTCTGGGAGATTTCCTGAGCCTCGTTACAGTTCTGTGCAACTGAAAATAGAATATAACAAAGCAAAGTAAAAAATCTAAAATGTCTATGTGTACATTGACCAAAAGGGACAACAATTCAATGAAGTGTGAAATCATTCTTTCTCTCTTTTAAAGAATCAAGCAAAATTATTTTGATAAACTCAGACCATTGTATAGGTTGACATTTGAACATTAATATAGTGACTACTCAATTTTATGTCTTAAAATTATAAAATGTTTAGAGCTTTTGCCTGTAACTTTATATACCTGGATGTTTTGTGCCTTGCTCTGGGAGACCTAGAAATTGAACTCAGCAGTCTAGGCAACATCCTACCAGAGCTGTAGTCATCAGGAATTATTTGCAAAAAGGGACAGCTTATTACGGGAGGGAAAAGGAATAATACTAAAATTTTACTAGAATATGTTAGAAAGTCACACACCAGGCAGCATACTGAAGACAGCTTGAGAGAGCAACAAGCAGGCAAGACCTGTTTTCTTTGGTTTTAATTGGAAATAGCTCTAATCAGAAGTGAAAAGGATGGGAGGTGGGGAAATTAGAAAGAAAAGAATAGAACATCCTACAATTTCAGTCTGGCTTGTTTTAGGATTACTTTCCACTCTTTGGCAGTGCCTCATGACTTAATTCTCTGAACACGATGAGCTCAATCTTATAATCAAATGCACTTTCTCTGGCATGGAAAACATGGGAATCCTATTTTGTAAATGTTGAAACCATTCAGAATACTAAGCCCTCAAGCAAAAATATTGGAAAAGGCCTCTTGTTTACCCCCTTGTTCCCTACAAAGTTTCTCCTGCCTTGTCCCAGCTGCATCACCTCAGGGTCCCTGGAGAGGGCTTGAAAACACAGGCTGATTCTGAGAATCCAGCTTCTGCCTTCAAAACCAAGAGCACTTGCAAGGCTTGCGTCAGCCAGCGCAAACTCTAGGCACAACAGGGACTCGTGTGTCAGAACTGACATCTCCCGCAGCTTCTGCAGCCTTGTCTTTCGGCTATCCGTGATCACAAACAACAGTATTGGCCATCAGAGGTTAGCACCGCTGAGCTGGCTGCTGCTCTCTGTCTTCTGGAGGGAAGGCATGAAAAACACAGCTTGGTTTAAAAAGTCCTTGCCATTAGGTAAAAGGCAGATGGATGCTTTCTGGAGAGACGCCAGACCTTTCATGCTGGAAACCGAGAATTCGCACCCACCCACCCTCACACACAAATACACGCTCACACTCATTTTACTATTCCCACACCCCTGCATTTCTGCTTAATCATGTTTTAGGCATTTTACTTACTATGAAGTATATGAAGTTACTTAAGACTTGAAAATGAGGCCTGTACATTTCAAAAAACGTTAATTTTGAATGAACTTAGTGTTGATGTTATAGAAGGTTATTCTAATTTTCCAAAATAGTCAAATACTTGGCCACATATATAGAATCACAGAACCGTAAGGTTGAAAGCTATTTTGGCGGTGATTGGTCCAATCCACCCGTTTTACAGATAGAAAAAATGAAGTCCAAGAGGTGAAATGTCTTCCCAAAGTTCACACAAATTGGGAGTAGCTGAGTCAGTAAAGGAACTCAGAAACCTTGACTTCTTTTCCTTGCTCTTTCCACAACATAGCACTAGATGTACCTACAAATATCTATTTACTTTGGAAATGTCCTGGGATCTCAGAGAAGCAGTCCTTATTTTAGGCTAATATTAAGAATCTTAGAAACAGAAAAGTTCATAAAGACCATTATGCCAGCTTCATTTTAAATTCTCAAAGTTCACAGCAGCTTCAAGAGGTGAACAAGGAACATGTCAATTTGAGGGAAAATTGATCTGTCTTAAAAAAAAAGTGCCACGGATATTTTTTACAGGTTTATTGATATATATTTCACATATCATACAATCCCATTTAAAGTACATAATTAAGTGATTTTTAATATGTTCACAGTGTTGTGCAGTAATCACCACAGTTTAACTTATAGAACATTTTCATCACCCCAAAAAGAAAACCCCCTACCCATTAGGAGTCATTTCCCATTTCCCACTCCCTCCAGCCCCTGGCAACCACTAAGCTACTCATCTACTTTCTGTCTCTATGCATTTGCCTATTCTGCCACAGATAATTGAGTAACGTACATACAAAGACACTTCCCTCTAGACCTTGAGCAGGAGCTGCTATAGCAGAACAAAAAAGAAACATTATCAAGGCCAAAACCATCCTGGAATAGGCAGCACCAGTGCCGACAGGGGAAGCTTAAAGCCCAAGGACATTGAAGTTGAGGGGCTAAGTGCATGCAAAACCAAAGTCAGAACTGTAAGAGCTGGCTGGGAGACAGGATAAGCTGAACATCAGAGAGATTTATGTAGAAACAGAAGTGGATTCCAAGATCTCCTGGGCCAGTTGGTGGGCAGAGGACCTAAAGGAGTGTCAAATAAGTGAAAGGGATGAAGGATATGTGCATGTGTGCACTGAGATCTATAAAAACACCATTAGACAAAGAAATACTATGAAATGATATTTTATATCCTTTTTCCCTTATAGCATACCTTCCCAGAAATATTTTATTTAAAAGTAATATTTATCATTACAAAAGCGGTATATGTGCACCATAGAAAATTAGAGCAGATAACCAAAAGTAAGAAAACAAAGACATTTTATTTCTATAACTTAGTATATCATGATTAACCTTTTATCGCATATCCTTCCAGAATAGGTTCTACCTATATCTACTTATATCTATAGCTACTCTTTACCAAAATTAGATCACATTGGATATTTTCGGTATCTTCCTTTTTTTCTTGTAATGACTTCTGCCTTAGCATGTCAGTATGTTGCTCTCCAAATGTCAAATTAGACCTTGAGACCCACACCCAAAGGAAGGAAAGTACCCAGAGCAGAGTTGAAAACAAACTGGATTTAGACATCAAGGTTGGGAACAAATTTTTGAAGCACTTCAAAAATATTTATTGTGTTTACCACCATAAAGTAATTAGCACATTAAGGATGAAATACATCTGAGCCCATACTTGGGAGACTCTGACTAGCTGAAGGGGTTGGCGCTCAGTGGCCAGATATTGAAGGCAGTCCCGGTTTCAAATTTGTTATCCCTAAACTGATGTTCTTTCTAAATAAACGGGTTAGGTCTTACTGTGTTGTTTCCTGGTGAGGCGAAGGATTTATTGGTTTCTTTTACCAGGTTTTCTTGGAGAAAAAAAATCTGGCAGACATTAACAGAAAAACAGGTTTTTACTCTTTGAACAAATTCTAATGAATAACTGAAATTTAAAATTTTTAATAGGGTGATCATTGAACCTGTAAAAGCACTCACCAATTGTTTCCGAAATGAAGTTTGCTTCATATTTTTAGTGGTTAGAGTAGCAAATATTTATTTGCCATTTTTTTTCTCAGAAATACATCTGTTAAATAAACTGAGACATGCTGTAGAAGCTGTAGATTTAATTAAAAATGAGGTCATTTGGGGAAACAAGAGGAATATAAGAAGCCTACATTAGAATGTGGTATTGGCATGAGGTTCATACAGACTTCAAACACTTGTAGCTTTGTAAATTTGGTAAATGCTATTTCTCTAAGCTTCATTTTCCTCATCTGCAAAATGGATATACAGATGCATGCCTATCAGATTTCTTATGAGGAGTAAGAAACTTCTGAAAAAAAATGTGATTTAGTGACTTAGCATTGATAAATAATAATAGTGCCTAACACTTCCATAATGCTTAAGGTGTACCAGGCACCCTCCTAAACACTTGGCATACATTGATTCACTGATACTCACAACAGACCTACAAGGCAGATATTACTATCACTGTCCTCATTTCAGAGATAAGTAAACTGAGACCAGCAGAAGTTATATAATTTACCCAAGTGACACACTGGAATGTGGTAGAAATGGCATTTGAAGCCAGGAGATATGGCTTCAGAATTGATGCTCTCAATCATTCCATTCCATGTTTGTGGCAGCTCTGTTTTTTCCTTCTCTCTTTTTTTTTTTCTCTATTTCCACCATTTTTTCCTGTCAAGCTTTAGTCATTTCTTTAACTTTTCTATAGTACATACTATATTTATCTATAATTTATACTATACCTGTGTGAGTTTATGTGAGGTCCCTGCCCTCATGAAACTTAGCCTATCATTTTGACCCCAACTGCCTTTCCTTCACTGAACAGCAAATATTTTCCTTTATGACCTAGACTGGGTACTCTAATGTGAAGATGTCATCATGGACCTGAGGGCAGGGCTGGCTTTATGAGCATGCAACCTGTGTAGCTACATAGGGTCCCACACTCAGAAGAGTTCCGCATTTGGTTTAATGCTATGCTGTCACTGTCTTGGAATTTTTAATAATTTTATCCTTGAACTTGTGTTTTATAAGTAACCTCTGTGGAAACATGCAATATATGTGTCTATGGCTCCTCGCTCCCCCATTCACAAATAGCATTCAAAATACCTTCATTGATACAGAATTCCAATGGACCCATGATGCGTGGAG
>NW_024354498.1:1139119-1275974 GCF_902729225.1 Pteropus medius
GGGGGAGCTGCTGACAGCCTGGAGGGATCATGTTTTCTGCTTCAATAGACGCTTGCTTCAAACACACAGAGAGAAGGTAAGGATGTTCTAACAAACATGCATAATCAAAAAACCCTATCATATCCTTTCTTACTCATTTACTTTCCTGTATTAGCCAACCATTTACAGTGAAGATGATGATATGCAAGGAAAGAGAAAGATAGGGTGACCCATAGTTTCTTTTCCTTTTAGTTCTTCCTTACTCATCAGTAAGCCGAAGGTAAATGCGTTCATATCAAGAATTGAACAAAAACAGCTGAGTTAGTTTTGTGCAGCATTTCCATTATTCTGGTAAAAGCATGTACAAGCTATGAAAATGAATTGTGCAATTTCAGTGATTCTGTAAACAAGTTGTGTTCCTATATCTGCATTTAAAACTCTCATTGCACAGGATAAAGATGAACAGTAAAATACGTGCTAATGATTAACTTGCTTTGCTTAGAATAACATTAAATAGCAAATTAAAAACACTGTGACAAATTGAAAGAGAGCCCACAGAAGAAAGGAAAAACTTAAGGGAAGTGTCTGTTCAGGTCTTCTGCCCATTTTTTAATTGGATTGTTTGGTTTCGTGATTGAGTTTATGAATTCTTTACATATTTCGGATATTAGCCCTTATCAGAGGTGTCATTTACAAATATCTTCTCCCATTTGATTGGTCACTTCTTTGCCTTGTTGATGGTTTCTTTTGCTGAGCAGAAGCTTTTTTAGTTTGATGTAGTCCCATTCATTTATATTTGCTTTTACTTCCCTTGCTTTTGAGGTCAAATTTATAAAATCCTAAGAACAAGGTCCATGAGTTTAGTACGTGTGTTTTTTCCTATGCACTTTATTGTTTCAGGTTTTATACTTAGGTCTTTAATCCATTTTGACTTAGTTTTGGTGTATGTTGACAAATAGCAGTATAGTTTCATTCTTTTGCATGTGGCTTTCCAATTTTCCCAGTACCATTTATTGAAGAGGCTTTCTTTTCTCCATTGTATGGTTTTGGCTCCTTTGTCAAAAATTATTTGTCCATATATATGTGGGTTTATTTCTCAGTTCTCAGTTCTGTTCTATCGGTCTGTGTGTCTGTTTTTCTGCCAATACCATGTGATTTTCATTGTAGCATTATTAACAGTGGCCAAGACATGGACAAAACTGAAGTGTCCTTTGATAGATGATTGGATAAAGATGTGATACATATACACAATGGAAAATTACTCAGCCATAAGAAAAGATGAAATACTGCCATTTGCAACAATATGGATGGATCTTGAGATAATCATGCTAAGCAAAATAAGTCAGAAAAAGTTGAGAACCATATGATTTCATTTATATGTGGGATATAAAACTAAAAGCAACGAATGAGCAAGACAAAAACTCATAGACACAGAAACAGTTTAGTGTTTATCAGAGGGAAAGGAGGGAGGGGAGGGGAAGGAGGTAGATAAGGGTAAAGGGGGGTCAAATATATGGTGACGGAAGGAAATTTAATTTTGGGTGGTGAACACATAATACAATATACATATGACATATCATTGAATTGTACATTTGAAACCTATATAATTTTATTAACCGATATCGCCCCAATATGTTTAATTTGAAAAGTAAAATAAAAAAAAAATCTTTATATTTTAGTATCTTTAATGGCAATATTTTTTCTGCTTTTTAAACAAGAGCTCCCACATTTTTAGTTTTCACTGTGCCCCGCAAATTGTAAGGGTTGTTACTAGAGGGTGGAAAATAGCAAGGAACATAGAGGTGAGCTTCATGGCTAAAACAGATCAGGAAACAACAATTGATTCGATTATAGAGAAGAAGATGTCAGCACATGAACAGAGAACCCTGAATGCCAAGCTTGAATGAATATAATATCAAAAGCCAAGGTGGCCAGCCCTTTGTTGAGCAAAAGGCATATTTTTTACTGTTATGATACATACAAATGTTGCAGTTTTAAATGCTGATATAATTCGAAATGCAAATATGCAAGCAAGCAAATAAGCCAGTAAACAGTTAAGCACATAAGCAAGCAAAGAGCCAACTAAACCACCTTGAGTTCTGGGGCAGTGGATAGGATATAATAAATAAAGATGAACAGGAGGCTGGGACAATAGGTGATAGAAGGTTGCATTTAATAGAGCCTTCAAAATATTAAGGAGTCACTTAACGTCTAAGAATAAAACCTCGGCAATGGGTCCTTTAATCTTAGAAGACCCATTATTTCTCATTTAGAGACTTTCCTTTAAATGTGGCTGTTATCTGAGGTGACCTCTCTTCCAATCTCGTCTCTGAAAGGTCTCTTCTTGAGAAATAAGGCATAGTTATCTTTTTTTATTTTTAAATGAGCCCTTGGACCCTCCACTGCAGCAACCCCTGGGTTTGAAGCTTTTCTCTTAGCTATATCCCTTGGGCAGAGTATGGTCAAGCTGCTCATTATGAGGCCCTAAGGACAAAAGATAAATACTCAGATATCAGCATGATTACCCCTGAGACCAAACATCATGGTGTTTGTTTTTCTGCTTTGTCTAGCCATCTCCTCCCCTTGTTGTATTTATGCTTGAAGGAACAGATGTTATTCGTGCTATAAAAGCAAGTCTCTTTTCCTCCTTGCTCATCAAGCACAACTTATGTCACGCTGGTGCTGGCTCCATGGGAAATAGGTGCACTTGGTAAACTGACCATTGCTCCAGAATGACAGCTAAGCATTCCCCAGAGGTCAACGACTTTGGGCCATGCCCTGTGTTAACAGGGAAGAGGCAGTGACCATGAGGAGTAAGCATTTTGTTATGACCATAGTCTGATTTCCAACCTCGTTCCCTGCCAATCCCCCCTGGCTCTGAACATGGAAGATACTTTCCTTCCAAAGACAGCTTTATAAAGAGTGAATCTAATTTATTTAGCTCTTCTTGTGCCAATATCCTAATAGTTAGACAGCAACTCTCAGTAAGTGGTTGATTACATTTAAACAAATACACAGCTGAGCAATTAAGTGCATTCACTTGCACCTTAGCAGACCTGAGGTGGTAGGATTAGCTCATAGATATAATTATGGCTGCTCTATCCTGCCTTGCTTTGGTTTGGGAAAAATTGGCTCTTAAAATTGGCTTTGGGTCAAGTGGGCTGTTGCCTGGTTGTTTCTGACTGAGAACTATTTAGACGTATTTTTAAAAGTTAGGTTTACACTAAATTTCATGCCAGTCTTTTACAAAATGGAGTCTTCACAGCTGAGAATGGGGATCCCCATGCCCAATATAGACTTGGTAATTTAGGTGATTTTATATATATTATGTGTATTTTAATTTTCAAAGGATTATTTGCAAGTATTTCTTTGGGAAACATCACATTCTAGTGGAGAGAATAGTTGAAAAACGGGAAAATAGCATATGCCAGCTCTACCATTAATTAGATGGGTGACCTTAAGCCATTAATGTCTATGTGCTTCAGTTTCCCTTGCCATTCTGACCTACCTTAGAAGATTGTTATGCAGTGCAAACGAATAGTGCATAAGGAAATAATGTCTGGATTATTGAGCACTGTGGAAATGATGTAAACACCCTGCAAAACTGACGGGTTTAGATCTTGCTCTGTTTAATGGGTACAACCAGTTCAACAGGAATAATTTGTTCACCTAAAGATTTTTTTCTGAAGCAGTGAGGTGAAATTAGCCAGGGCCAGATACTGTAATAATAACTATAACTTATATAACAGGAAAATGAGGATGTGGGAAGGGAGATTAACATTTGTTAAATGCTTCGATGCCAGTCACATGCACTGTACCTCATAGAACCTCCACAATGACTCAACACATCATTTGAGTCATGATCACCTTCCCGTGGCTATTGCAAGAAGAGACTGAAAATCAGGGTACCTCAAATATTTTTGACATTAAGAGACAGAATTGGCCAAGGGCAAAAAACGAAGAACTGCTTTAGTATCAAGAAAAAAATAGAAGTGTGTGAAATTGATGATAATAGCTAACATTTCAAAAAGCAGCACAGTATAACCAGGAGCAATAGGGCCAAGGCTGTATGAAACAAACTGTAGGCAAACCATGATAGAATAAAGGATAAGTAGAAAAGTGGTATTAAAACAGTTAATGATAGAGGGAATGCAGTTAGCATTAATACATTGGCTAGGTGGAGGGCTAGGGGAGGGAGGGAGCAATTGAGGAGATCGTTTTCTGAACTATATAGATGTCTAACCAATGTACTGTATACTTGAAACTAATTTAAAGAAATTAAATAAATAAATAAATAAATAAACAAATAAATAAATAAATAAAATATATTTTTAAAAAATTAATGACAAAGGTATGTTCGTTGTACCTAGCAGTGTTGTCACCTTTTCTATTACTACTATATAACTATGGATATACTCAGATTTGTAAGCTGAATGGAAGTTAATTTATTAGTTTTGACCTAAATAAACTATAAGCATATGTATTGTGTTATATCCTCATATCTCTCAGTTACCCACATGCAGCCCTGCTGTGTCTAATTTCTTTGTGTAGAATCGACTTATGCCACTCATTCGAGGTGAAATTGCAGTGCTTGTAGGAACTGGAGAGTTTCTGCAGGAATTGTATTGCAGCTCCCTAGTACAGTGTAGTCCCTTCACCCCATGAGGCAGACGTGTTGTAGGCAAACACCAGTCTAGAAGGAGGGCAACAAAAGAGTATTTCATTAGTAATCTCGACTCTCTTTCTCTTGGCAAACTCTTCTGTTATAAACCTAGGCGATCTTGTCTATAAGGTAATGTTTCTGTTAATTGATGGACTATTATAACTTTTTTCCTGATAGTTAATGAACTAATATGTAAATTTTCTAATACACTACAGGAGTTCAAGACAGATGGCCACATGGTTGCTATTGCCATTGTTATTCATATGATCCTTCCATTTTCCTTTTTAAAAATGGATAATCATGGAGGTAAATGCATTTTTATCAATTTATATAGTGCGCGAGCAATTCTTTTAGTTTTCCATCATTGTTAACTAGGTCAATAAATTAATTAATGTCAAAAACTAGGATTCAAACTGACACAGGACCTCAGTATTTGCATAGTTCATTTCTAATGGGCAATTCCACTTGAATTCAGTGATGAAGCTTTGCACTCCATTGCTTAGATCTCACAGTAGAAGAGTACTTTTGACCCTAGTTATGAGGTCCCTCTGCCTGCTACTCCTGAAAGCTGCATTGCAATCAACCTTAAATTACTACCGTCATTGTTTCATTTCTTCACAGATATACACTGTTTACATATAGAGGGCAAGATACTAGGTGAGGGAAATGACATGCAGAATCGCATATGGATCCTACCCTTGGAAAGCTTATTGAGTAAGGGCAAAACAATGTAAACTCACAAATACTGTTTATGATAGGAATTTGCCTGTATTAAGAGAAGTACAAAGAGAGTGAAGTTCATTTGCAGAGGGACTAGATAACTGCTGGCTGGGGAATCATAAAGAAGGTGTCAATTAAGCTTGGAGACAGGGGGAAAGGATACTGCAATCAGTCCAACAGTCTGAATTGTTATCATTCTTGTCCCCTGCTGCCTCACCCCATGATTTTTTTAACCTTAGTTTTAGATACGACATTTCTTACACACACATGCTGACATAATAAATAACAAAGCTATTGTGTGTGTCTGAGTATCTCCATATATCTGATATGGCCCTTAAGTACATTAGTTCCTGGGGGACAGTCTCCATGGGTAATAACGAGACCCATTGGGTCCCCTACAAATATTAATAATCATTCTAAACAGAATTTTAAGTGCTAACTCATTTTTGTTTTACTTTATGCCTCTCAACATAGGTACCCTTTGAGCTCATCTAGTTCTCTTTCTCTCGTGCCATTTTATGTCCTCATGTTCTGCAAACAGCCCCATTTATAATAGTGTGATTGAGTGCAGCAGAAGAGAAGTGAGATTGTAAACAAACCTCAGGGAATCCATGAATCTAATTGTAGTTATGCCTCATGAGTCCCAGAGAGGCAGCAACCCACCATAATAAAGGTGACTGTGGGTTGCGTATAGAGATTTGGAGCGTGTTTAGTGTTATGAGGCCACAGCTACACAGAGTTTCCAGAATGACACTTGTGTGCTCAAGAGTGGCATGGAACTACAAGTGGCTATAGGGTAAGCCTAGGTAGAGACCTCACACAATTTCAAGGTGTTTCTTGTGAACGGAGTGATCTGTGCCCTCAGGGGTGACACAGATATAGCAAGAATCGGCACCAGACCCAAAAGAGTTTTGTGAACAGGATCAAAGTGTAGGTGCATAGCATTACGTGTGCCACAGACCATTTGTTAACATTCCTTTTCTGCCCTTTCTTTTTATATTGAAAGTTTTAGGCTACTCCAGCTTTATATTTTTCTCCGTGGTGTTAGTTTGTGTATTTCCAGTGGTCAGCCTTGACATAGCAAACACTTCTAGCTGCCTATGAAATAAATTTTATCACAATAGGATGAAGAAAATTGTTCTTTGTTTCCTGCGATTGCAGAAGGGTAGACGGTATTTTGCATTATAACAGTATCCTATATGTGTGATTTCTGACTCAAGAATCTCAGACTTTAGAGAATGTTTCTGTGTCCTATGAAGGGTTCTTTTAGCTTATCGAAAAATCTGTAACTGTAATTACAATAGTATTCTTTACAAATCTGATGCCCTGCCATTAATATTTAAATTGAATTATCTGTTTTACAAAAAGTATGGAAAGCATGTGAAATTTCTTCTTTAGAGCAGGAGGAAATAGATCTATGGCAGCACCCATGGAGATGAAAAACGTGATTGTCACAGGTTGGGTTTCCCAGGAAGCAGACAGAATTTAGGATGCAGGATACTGCTTAAGGAGTGTCGTTCTGGACACTCCACAATGTCCTCGTGGAGGGGAGGGTGGGGGGAAGGAGCAGCATTAGGTAGATGGAAAGGTTGAGCTATGTGCGATGCTAGACTGACAGCCTCAGCCAACCCCAGGAAAGTCCCTTCTGAGTTGTCGTAAGTTAGCCAGGCCTTTCTACTCCCACATAATCAGTCTTTGGATATGGGCCACCTTGCAGTGCTATGCTGGAGCGGGCTCATCCTGGCTGACCCGATTGTATGCATTCCCAGCTCCGCATTCAGTGAAGACAGTCACATCATCGGTAGCTTGAAATCAGCAGTGGAGGGAGTGCTTACAATACGAAAATTAGAAATTAATCGCAAAAGTTACAAATCAGGGTTTATTTGTTCATTTTATTGGAGAGTCAGTTCTTAAATATGTAACAGAACACCGTCACTACCACAAGAAGGAATAAGGTCTTGAATGAGGCATCTTTCTGAAACTGACGCAGTCCCGAAGTGGCTGAGAGTGGAAGGCTATATTCTCACAGTGCTGCCAGCAGCTAGGTCTATATAGGTTTCACTTCAACTACGGTTATGTTGGTTTTCTTTGGAAACAAACAGTTTAGAGAGTGTTTTATTCATTTAAATTAACAAATGATGCTTCAAGCTGGAGAAGTAAACTGAACAGGAAACAGATGACTGAATATGTTGAGCCTACACTAAGCTCAGTTATGAGCAGGCAAGGGAAATAGTTAACCTCCTTTGAGGACTTCTTGAAGATTCTGGATGCCTCTGGGTTATGCCTCTAGGTTGTTAGGAACCATGTCACTAAATAATAATTTTTTTTTTTTTTTGCTAGAAAACCGCTGAAAAAAAATGTTCTAACTACATAGCATGGGTTTAGGTTTTTGTTGCTGTTATGGTTTTCTTGTGGCTTTTAGAAAATTTGGCCTGGGGATGGATTCACAAAATAGTGTGCTAACATTGAATGCAAAGAACTAAGTTAGTCAAATTAAAACTGCAATGCAAATTGAGAAGAGTGGGTCATCATTCTTCATGAAAATGGAACCCCTCAGCACTGCAAATGGATCAGGTTTATGCCCCATTGGTAGGTAGGTTGTCTTTCCTCATGAGCAGGTTACTGTCACCTTTCTGGAAGATGGATACAGCTTGAAAGTTTGGATGATGGAGATTCTCAGGGTAACAGGGTGAATGTATTTTCCTCTTCCAAAAGCATTGTTCTTCTTGCCTTGTAGTTTTAAAAAGCCATATATTCTTGGCAAGGTCCAAGGGTACGAGAATACCAGCACTGAGATGGATGTGACCAACACACAACCACTAAGACATGCACTCTGTTAACATTTTCAGTAATGAGGGTGGATATGCTTTCATGCAGCAGTTGTGAGCTTCATCACACACTTTCAAGATGATTGCTTGATAGATGATTGGCTAAAGAAGCTGTGGTACATTTATATAATGGAATATTACTCAGCTGTAAGAAGAGATGAAATACTGCCATTTGCAACAATGTGGATGGACCTCGAGATAATCACGCTAAGTGAAATAAGCCAGACAGAAAAAGTAGAAAATCACATGATATCACTTTTGTGTGGGATATAAACCTAAAAGCAACAAATGAACAGGACAAACAGAGACTCAAGGACAATAGACTATATACTAGTGGCTACCAGAGAGGAGGGGAAGGCGGGGGATGGGAGAGGTAGACGAGATAAAGTGGGTCAAATATGTGGTGACAGAAAGAAATCTAACTATGGGAGGCGAACATACAGTATAAATATATATGCCTTATTATTAAAAAAAAATTAAAAAGTAAAACCTAAAAAAAAAGATGATCGATTGAGGTTTAGATTACGGTTGATGATCTTGGGGTGGAACAAATGTGACTCACTATGGAGGTAAACATATTATAAACTTAGGCTTAGTTCTATGATATAGGCATTTGACATAGTGCACTCTGATATGATTTGAACCATGGTTTCCAAACCTTCGATTTGATACCTTGTCTCTAATCAGTTGGCATCATAACTAATTTGTGACATTGCCCATAGGACCTTTGCTCTTACATCTTAGGAGATGCTGTAAAATCTCATTTTTTAAAATATCTGCTTATCCGTGTACTGACTGCTGGGAGCACCTGGCTTCCAGATGAACATAGAGGTTTCCTACGAGTGTTTTATAGTTTTTTATTTGTACTCTTGGAAACAGAGTTTTCCTAATACTCAATAATAGTAATATATATATATATATATATATATATATATATATATATATATTTAAATTTTAGTAGTTATCATGCACTAGGCACTGGTTCTATACATTTTATGCATCAACTCCTTTAGTCTTATAACAGACCCATGAAGTAGATACTATTAATATCATCTCCAATTCACATAGAAAGAAAGGTTAAGCAATTTGCTAAAAGTCACAGAGCTAATGAGTGAATGCGTCCAGGAGTCTTTATTTAGAGCTCATGCTCTGAACTGCTCTGCTATACTATATTCTCAATATAAATTTACTTCATAAACTAAATCTCTTCATTTTATTTTTTGTCTGTCACAGGAACCCAGCAAAGTGCCTCTGCCCAAAAATTATATAATAAAGTAATGGAAGGGGTATGACTGAAACTCAGAATCTAATTGTCACATAGCGAAGCTAACTTACCTCCTGTGCCATTGAAAGAAGTTCATCCAAAAAGAGATTATTATCATGGGGATGTTACTCTTCAATTATTTTGCTCTTTTCATTGAAAAATTCTATCTACTAATGGAGTCACCAATCAAAAGCTATTGGCTCTTAAGTTGTCTTCCCTTGAGGGAGAGTTGAAAGAAGAAAGGAAAAGGTGACCTGTAGAAGACAGTGTTTTTCCAACTTTAATATGCAGATGAGTCAACCGGGGACCCTACTGACATGTAAATCCTGATTCTGTTGACTGGAGTGGACCCAGATGTTCTGCATTTCTGCCAAGTGCCCTATTGATGCTGATGCTGTGGTTCGTTCTACTCCATGTTGGATAGCAAGGGCATAGGGTAGAAGAGCTCCCCCTAGAGATTAATAATGATGCTTGTTAGGAACAAAGGAACAAAGGGATGATTGCACCAGGGACCAGTCAACTGCACAAAAACAGGATAGGAGAAAATCAGCTTGGGGAGAAGTACAGGTGAAGAAACATTTAATGCATTTTGCTTTACTTCTAGTACAATATAATCCAATAGGACCACTAAAATATGTGAGATGAGAGAGAGATGTGGGTACACTGCACCTAGAGTAACATACGTAGATCTGACTAATAAACACATTAGTGTGACTCTTCCATTGCCAGCCCTAAGGTTCTACAATTATAATGGTTATGGCAGGCATCACATTTTTCACATGTTCTAAACAGGAAAACTTACCAACCCACTATCAACTTTCCAATATCTGTACATAACTAAGCTACTTCGTGGATGATCCTCCAAAAACTCATTTATCCTTCCTTATGCTTTGGGTTGCTTTCCTCTGCTATGAGTTTGTGTGTGTCTTGAGATTATTCATTAATTTAATGTCATCTTAAGGAAACACATACGATAAAGTAAAGAATACTTTCAAAGTCGAATTATATAATTATTTAATTAGCAGCTACTTGGAATTTAAGTGTGTGTGTAAATATATTTCCTGCTGGCAAAGATGTAGTTAGTAATGTTACACCCCTTGACAACTCCTGAGCCATTGACCAGGGCCTTAAGAGCTGTCCATGCTGGATCGAATGAGCAAAGATATATGTTTGATTTATTAAAATTATTGAATAAATTTCACTCTGTGGGAAAAAATATTCTGTTTTTAAGAATGAAAATTCTCAAAGCTGCTGTCGTGTGACAAGTTAGATCATTTAGAAAATGAGGATTGAATGGATGAAGAAGTAAAATCTCAGAGACACGCCCAAATTTGACAGTTCACCTGTATCAGGCTGTCATTCAAAATGTTAACTGAGAAAAGCAATTAACACTTCACCTGTATGGCTAACATGTTTATTCATTAGTAAGGTTAAAAACCCATTTTGTGTTTTATAGAAGATTTATGCAAATAATAGAAAGCAATTAAGATGTTTCTTGCCCAGATGTCGCTGTCAATTACGAGACAGATACCTATAGATTGAAGATGAGTATGGAGCTTACTCAGAAGGAAGTTGAAAAATATAATCAAGTGTTCATATAATAGAAAAGTGTTAGTTTGAGAATGAAAAAAAAAATGAAACCTAAACTCTGATCTGTCTGAAAGGTCTAAAGAAAACTCCTTACCACTTTGAGATAGGTAAAGCATGTCAGAATGATCTGAGAGAGAGAAGAGCTAGAGAAATAGGCAGGCAAGCCAGGAGGCTGACAGCATGAACCTCCAAGTGAATCTGAATGAGGCCTGGGTAAAAAGAGTCATCGAGAAGCAGTGGAACAGAACCATTGAAGTGCAAAGACAGGAAAGGGAAATGTGTAAAGGAAAGCTTCAGGTACCCATGGCATGAGTGATTTCAAGAACTCTTGAATCAGGGCAGATAAGTTCCTGTTTCTACAACCACAGCTTACAGAAAAGCTGGAGACTGTTACGTGACAACTGCCTGAAGTGCCCAAGGAGGTTGAGAGGAGCACTTGGAGGAGGACCTACAACCAGATTGGGCCCTAGGCATGCCTGCAATTAAAAACAAACAAAACAAAAGCCATTCCTCGAAAGTGGGCTTTTTTATTTCTTTTTAATGTTCAAAGATATTGGATGAAAGCACACAACCGTGTCTGCCTCCATTTTCTAGGAAAGTTACATAATCACAGAAATGTTTTTCTCATTTTTACTCTTAATTGATAATATCTTAGACTCTTTTCCTAGGTATTTATATTTTCATATTAGTGTGTCTAAATATCCATCTAGTTTGGCGTTGGGAGGACTTGAAAATGATTCTGTGAGTTCCCAGATTTGATAGTGTTTAGCTTTTCATGGGATATATCAAAGGTTATATTCTAACTCATGAGATGTACTCCACGAACACAGATTAATTATGTTTGGGATTCTGGTTCCCACCCCAGGCTATAGATTAGAATCACCTGGGGAGTATTTTACCGATGTCTTGGTCCCCTCCATGACACATTTTTATTTTATTACTAGGGGGTAATACTGGGGCTTTAGCACTTTTGGAAAACTCTGTAAATGATTTTCATGTCCAGCCACGCTCAAGAATCACTGGTTTAGGTATGGCAGGCACGGTATCAAACAATTGCATAATGTATTATTCGTAAGGAAGGAAAAGATTAAAATTTTAGACGTAAACTATTTATACCTTGCAACTACTCGTGACAGCAATGGGAAAGTTCAAAGAGAATGTTAATAAATACAGGAAGTACTAGTACTCAGAGCAAGTGCATCAAGACAAACAAGGATTTAACTTTTTTTCTTATGTCCCACTCTGATAATTTATAAAGATTCATCTTTTCAATCCGATCAGCTAAGTAAAAAAAAAGTAAACTAAGATATTCTCTTATTAATAGTCGGGGGAAAAGAGATGAATGATTGCTTCCTATTGAAGAAATTACATTTCCTATTAATTTGAAGTGTGATTTTATTAGGCCATTTCTGCAGAACTTCTTTAACTCTCAGAAGCACTCTGTCAGTAATTCATATAATTTGCCACCAGGTGGATGATGATGACTGGATTGGAGCCTCTTCATACAAGGCAAGGGCCAAGAAACTATTCCTGTAAAGGGCCAGACAGCAAATATTTGAGGCTTTGTGGGCCATGCAGTCTGTTGCAAATACTCAGTTCAGCTATTGTAGCTATAGACAACATATAAATAGATTGACATGAGTATGTTCCAATAATACTTTTTTTACTAAAGCAGACAGTGGGACACATTTGTCCCATTGGCCATAATTTGTCATCCCCTAGTATAAATAGGTAAGCTCTTTTTTTATTGGCATGCTAAACTCAAACATCAATCATTCGTTTCTATCAAAAAATGTAACTCTATCCAAATAGAAAATATGGGGCTTAAATATGACAACAAAATATAGAACTACACAAAGAAATATGAAACTCCAGAAGCAACTTTTCTCATTAACTTTTAACCAATTTCATCATTGCTTAATTTAGTTTCTGTTCTCTTTCCAGGTTAAAGTAGAAGTCAGATTTCTCAGTTACCCTAGAACATTTTAAAAGCCAGAGCCCATTTGCTATACCAATCCAGGCAGCAATGGTTTTTAGTTCTTACAGTTTGGGACTTTAGAACTCTTGGCTTTTCTTTTTTTCTGTTTTCCTGTGTTTAGCTGACTGCTTGCAGTTACCACAAAGAAGACATTACACTTCCTTATTGCTCCCAGTAGCTTTTGGAGCACTTCCTTGTATTCCCATTTATTTTTCCTGCCCTATAGCAAAACCATCAGGAAAGAAAAAAAATGACATTGTGGAACCATGAGTTTGCACCAAAATCCTATAACCCTTTTTCCAACCAATGTTTTCACTGGAACCTAACTTTATAACCTACCTGAGTAGAGGCTCAGTGCCCTTACCACCCTAAACTCATTGTCACAGCAGGGGATGGATTACAAAAATGCCAGACAAATTTGATTGTAAGAGTCTCTGTATGTGTGTATATGGTCTGTGCTTAATTCTTTGATTGGAGATCATGGAGGCGAAGGGGTGGCAATCCTCATGAGCAAGAACCTGTATCAAAATGGTCTATCAGCCAAAGAGTAGAAATGATGCCAGGGCAGGTCTAGATGGAAAGGGCCTGAGAGGGTGGCCTGTGGCCCCTCTCCCTGGTTTCTTGTAGCAGCAATGAGATGCTCACACATGGACACACACACACACACACACACACACATACACACATACACACAGTCCTTTCCATATGACGTAGGAGGAGAAGAAGAGGGGGGGAACAGCAATGACCATTCCTTGGAAAACTCATTAAAAACCAGCTCAGCACTTACACAAGGAATAACAGATTAGCGCAAAAGATGCTAGGCAGTCAGAAGACCACAGGGACTTTGCCTTCTCAATATGGGCCACAGAGGCTGCAGTTTCAGTAAAACAAACAAACAAACAAAAATCTGCTAGGCAGGAAACCTTCACGCAGGGCTCACTCTTTGGGCCCAGAGTCTGGACTTTCTTTTGAGCAATAGTTGTTGAGGTTTTTTTTCCCAGGTGGACAACCTAATGGTTTGATATTTGTATATATTACAAAACAATTAACACAAGTACAGTTAACATCCATCACCATACATTGTTACAATATTTTTTCCTCGTGATGAGGAACTTTCAAGATCCACTCTCCTAGCTACTTTTAAACATACAATACAGTATTATTAACTGTAGTCACCACGCTGTATGTCACATCCCCATGACATTTCATTTTATAACTGGAAATTTGTGTCTTCTGACACCCTTTACCCATTTTTCCCATTCTCTGCCCCGGGTAACCACCGATCTGTCCTCCATATCCATTAGCTCAGATTTGTGTCTCTTTGTTTTGTGCTGTTTGTTTTTTTTTTTTTAGATTCCTCATATAAGTGAAATCATGCAGTATTTTTTTTCTGTCTTATTTCATTCAGCATAATGCACTCCAGATCCATTCATGTTGTTGCATATGGCAATACTTCATTTTTTCATGGCTGAGTAATATTCCATTGTATATATAGTCCACATTTTCTTGAACCACTCAAATATCAATGGACACTATCCAAACATCTGTTGATGTTTCCATGTCTTAGCTATTGTAAATAATGCTTCAATTAACATGAAGGTGCATATATCTTTTTAAATTAGGATTTTCATTTTCTTTGGCTAAATAGCCAGAAGTGAAATTGCTAGGTTGGATGGTAGTTCTATTATTAATATTTTGAGGAACCTCCATATTGTTTCCATAATGGGTACAACAATTTATATTCCCACCAGCAGTGCACAAGGGTTCTCTTTCTTCCCATCCTTGCTTATTATTTCTAATAGGTTTTTGGTCAAGTGTTTAGGGTTTCCTATATATATCATGTCATCTACAACTAGTGACAGTTTTACTATTTTCTTTTCAATTTGGATACCTTTTATGTCTTTTTCCTGTCTGATTGCTGTGGCTAGGGCTTCTAATATTATGTTGATACTAGAGGAGAAACTTTGAGCTTTTACCATTGAATATGATGTTAGCTGTGGGCTTCATATATATGGCCTTTATTAAGTTGAGGTATGTTCCCTCTATACTCACTGTGTTGGGAGTTTTTATCATAAATGGATGTTGAATTTTGTCAAATGATTTTTCTGTATCTATTGAGATGGTCATATTATTTTTTTGTTTTGTTTTGTTAATGTGGCATATCAGAGTAATTGACTTGTAGATGTTGAACCATCTTTGTATCCCTGGAGTAAATCCTTCTTGGTCATGTTATATGATCCTTTTAATGTATTGTTGAATTTGGTTTTCTAATATTTTGTTGAGGATCTTTGCATTTATGTTTATGAGCGATATTGGCCTATAATTTTCAGTTCTTGTGGTATTTTGTCTGATTTTAGTAGAAAGGTAATGATGGCCTGGTAAAATGAGTTTTCAAATGTTCTCTTCTATTTTTTAAAAGAGTTTGAGAAGGATTGGTTTTAATTCTTCATTGAATGTTCAGTAGAATGCTTGGGTTTTTTGTCTATATATTATCTACATAATATATTTTTAATGAACACTTTTTTATACATAGCCTCATCCTAGGAAATAATATCTATTGTTCCAGTTTTGACGATACGTATTACTTTACTATCCCTTGAATTGAATAACCAATAATTTAAAATGTTTGTCCACCCACTAGCTGCAATCATCACACTTTGGGAAACATAAAATTATGGCACGAGTTGTAGCTTAGGATGTTTTGAGATGGAAAACTAATGCCCACATCTATTTCCTACCATTCTTTTGCTTTACCTCACCATTCCCTATTTTCTAATTCACAAGGAAATAAACCTAATAGGGAAAAACTACATGAAATATCTAGATATATGGGACCCAGCTAGTTCCTGATTTATGAAAAATTTCAAATCGTTGACTGTTATGGTTAAGTTTATGTGTCACCTTGCCTGGGCCACGGTTCCCAGATATGAGGTCGAACATTATTCTGGGTGTTTCTGTGAGGGTGGTTTTAAATGAGATTAACATTTAAATCATTATCTTTGAGTAAAGCAGATTGCTCTCCTTAATGTGTGTGGGCCTCATTCAATCAGGTGCAGGCCTGAATAGAACGAAAGGCTGACCTCCCTCAAGCAAGAGAAAATTTTGCAGCAGACAGTCTTCAGACTTCACTTGCAACATTGGCTCATGCTGGATCTCCAGCCTGCCAGCCTTCATCATCAGATTTTGGACTTGTCAAACCTCCACGATTACATCAGCCAAATCCTTAAAAAAATTACACACACACACACACACACACACTACCCTATTGGTTCTGTTAGAAAACCTGACTAATATAGTTGACTTATGGGCAAAAAGTTTATTAATTTTACATTAAACCAATCAGGTAATAAACAAGCTGTGCTTTGGAGGATATGAAATAGTGTATAAGACATGATATATATAGCCTCTGTCTTCTTTCTCTCACAGCCACAGGCCTGATTTTCATGGTGATAAGAGGGGGCTGAATTGGGAGACATTGTAAAATACAGCAACTGAAGGTGTTTTCTTTTGAGTTATGAGTTTGATCTGGAAATGGATCCCTTTGAATCAGAAAAGTTCAAGATGAGGCAGTTTGCACGATATCTGTAAAACTTTGTAGGATTCTGTGAACCATGCTCATCTTTGAATATTCTACATTACTTTAGGGCTACAAAATTCATGGCTGCTTAAAAAGGAGCTCTAGGTCAAGAAATAGGTTTTTAAAAACTCTGGAAGGAATTAAATTCTGCAGTAAGAGGTCTAGTTTTTATTCTCTGGCCGGGAAAAAATGGTTTAGCGTTGGAATCAATTTCTCTCTCTCTGTCTCCTTCTCCCTCCCTCTCATTCACACACACATGAGTGTGACAGAGAATGAGAGTGAGAAGAGTAAAGAAGACAAGAATATTAGAGTTCAGCACAGATCCATAAATGCTAGTATAGAGGCCAAGATACCAGCACTTTGTACAAAAGTCTCAGTTACCTCGTTCAACCCAGGCCACAGAGTAAATGGGGGCCATGCAATCTCTAATGGGATGAGCAGAAAAGCCTCTCTTGAAAGGCACAGTGAGTTACAGCTTTAAACACTGTGGCATAGCTGCGGACTCCCCAGAGAAAAAGGCAGCCAACAAATCCACCCTACAAAGAGCCATTAGGATTTCTGAGAGAGCTCAGACCTGCTTCTGAGGCAAAAAGAGCAAAGCACAAATAGCGCCAAATACCGCAACCTCCTTGCACAAAAGCAAAGCAAAGTCATTCTTTTCATGTGGCAGGGTGGGGCTTCCAGGCCAGTGCTGGCCTTTCACCATCGTTATCAGAAACACAAGTTGCTGATGGAAAGGTCAGCAGCGTGCAGAGCTTGTTTCTACCCTGGTGAGGAGAGTTTCTCCCAACTGAAGGCATCTAATTGGTTGCTGATGAGTCACAGCTGCTGAAGTCCACAGGCAGAAGCATCTGATTGGCTGCTGCACTGTTTCAGCGTTCCCAGTCACCAGGCCTGTGATGAATGGTACAGAGGGAGCAAAAGCTATCATTTGGATCAATTAATATGATGAGAAAAGGGTGAGGGAAGCTACCATCTCCCACATAACTAACCTAATAGCTATTCCTGCTGATTCATTTCCTCCCTGCTTGTTAGAGGATTTCTTTAAAAACAGTAGTTCGCTAGATAAGAAACTTTTTAATACTGTTTTTATTGTTGTTTTTTTTTTCTGCTTACATCAGTGAGGTGAGTGTTACAAGCAGCAGGGCAAACACAGAGACAGTCGTGATGAAAAACTCAAAGGACTCTGGCCAACAGAAAGGCTGTGGTATACAAGATGGAGCCTCTAGGACCCAATTCTAATCTTAGTCTGGTATCAGTGTTTGTCTCTGAAACCTGCAAGTGCCATCTACAAGATAGATTTTCTTTCTCTTTTTCTCTAATCTCAATGCTGCTTATTTCCACAGGGCCTTGAAGCTTGGGCCCTCAGATCACACAGTGGAGTCTCTCATACATACAGTGCATCCCAAATGTTTAATTGCTAGATCGTAAGAAAGGTAATTAGCATATATATAGGGCTTTGCATGCAATATTTATTTTGTATTCATGTCGACAGTACAAGTACTTGGCTAGTATCCCTATTTATAAGATGAGGAAAATGAAAACCAGAACTTTTTAACTTGTACAAAGTTTTGGAGAAAGTGGGGGAGCCAAAGGGGACCTCAGGACTTTCCTATGGTGGTGGCAACACAAGAAAGTGAAAACCCCCAATGGTCAGGAAGTACATCACTCTGAGTTCTCACTTATGGGTCATTGAATATTGATTTGTTTATCAAACACTTATCGAGCCTTCTGTGTGCCAGGCTTTATATGTACTAGAACTATAAAAATAATTGAGATGTGGATTTTGGTCTCAAGATGCTCACTGTCCAGTGAGGGAAAGGACCAATATCATGCGGTAGGATAAAAGACAGTCCTATGCCCAAGGTAACATGAGAGCCCACAGCGGGAGCAGCTCACCAACTGTGGAATTCAAGGTTTTCAAACTATTTAACCTTTGTAGATCCCAGCTTCACCATCTTCATTTGACATGTTTGGCCAAGGCAGAGATCCTTAACATGGTGTCCATGTATAGTAATCAGAGATACTTTGCAGCTTCTGAAAATGTATATAAATTTGGTGTCCATATGTGCAGTTTTAGATAAGAAAAGGACCACTTTCTGAAAGTGTTCCTTGACTCACAAAAAGCTAAAATCTCTGATGAAGCCTTTTTAATCTCTAAGCATCCTTTAGACACTTTCAAATCAAAGGTCTCATGGCTACTGAGAGATTATAAAATCCAAACAGTTTCTAATACAGAGAGGTTGTGCCGTGGAGAAGTTTTGCTATAAAATTGCAAGAAACAGAGAAGGGGGAGGAGGAAGAGAAGGAAAAAAGAAGGAAAATGAGGGTGGGGAGAAGAAAGAAGGAAAGAAAAAGAAAGAAAAAAAATGAAACTTAAGGTCACACCTGGGACTTCAGAATCAGTTTTTCTTCTGCAAAAGATACTAAAGGCTTTTTATTTACTTTGGAGAAGATAGTTAACCCTATGGAGCCATTAGAGACCAATAAACCATTGAATCCAGATGAATTACCTCCTTGAAAGTTAAAGAATGCTTTGAGGGAGGTTAAAGAGCAGCTGGCTGAGAATCCTTTTATAACTCATAATCCCAGCCATTCCCATTCTCTTTTCGGCAACCATCCAGGTCTCACAGCTAGAGCTTCCTAACCCTGATCTACAGGCTCAGCCAAGCCTGGGCACTCAGAGGCAGAAAGCAAAATGTTCTCAAGTCAAGGACAAGTCAAGAGTCCCAGATCCTGAATTCGGAAGCTCTATGGTTTTCGACCTTGTGTCCCAAGGTGTTTGATCTTGGATCAAAGGTCAACAGTCTTGGCTTCAGACTGTTCTTTAATTAATAATTGCTGGTTTTGTCATTTGATGTGTCTGGGCTCTGCTCTGTTGCTGCTAGTTTTCCTTGCAAGATTCTAAAGTCCTTTGTTAATTCACCCCTTTCTTCCTTAAGATTGGGGTCTGTAAAAGAGGGACACTCTACCACAGCTCTATCTGCATTCACTACTCTAAGACCACAGGCTGTCAAATAGCCTCTCAGACTAGTTCCTATTCCTTCTTCCTCACTTTGGCCCCAGGCTTCTCTAACTTCACAACTTGACTGCTTTCTACTATATCCTGGTTTATTTAATACCTGGGCCTTGGTTATTTTTTTGTGCAGCCCCTCCCTATGCTGCCTGATCCCTCTTTCTGCCCCAGAGGAGGTCAGATGTGATGTCTGAGCTGTAAAACTGGAACCACAGAGTACAACACCAAACAGTGTGTTGTAGAAGAGTAAATTATGGAAAAGACTAGAATTTATCATATTAAAAAAAGGTCAAAAGCAAATTTAGGAAGTTTAGAGATCAGGAGATCTATCTTAAACCAGGAAGAGTTGTGGGAAAGTGTTCTGGGAAAGGATTATGCAGTATTAGAAATGCATAATGGTTAGCAAATCATTACAGATTTATAAAAAGAAGTCCCAGCTTGATAAGCATGTGTTATTTTAATAAGTACAATGCAAGAAGCAAGATAAAAGCAAATTAAGGGACTGCATATATTTCCCCTAAAAGCTTAATGCCATTGCACCCAAAAGATTAATATGTGATGACAATCATGTACACATTTATATGGCATTAAATAAATGGCTTGAGAGCAATTACAGGGCCGAAAACCAAGAATGATGGACAGAAATCACTGTCAGATGATGGAAACTGAGGAATTGGATGCTGAAAATGCCATTATTTGTTGGCAACTATTCATTTATTGGCTAGATAATAAATGAATATGTCATTTTCCAAGCAGCTAAATATTTGCAGTTGGTAGTGGGAGAGAGTGGCTTCTGCCTAGAGTTTGATAAGAACAACATTTGAGAGTTGACATCCTCTATTTAATCTTTTTAGAATGAAAACTAGAAGGAAGTATGGGCCCTCTGCAAGGGTGTACTTTACTGGGATCAGGGAGGCGAGATGGATTTGCCTATGAAGAATTAATAGCATTCATTAAAGAAAGGACACATAAGACAGCATCGAATATTCCGAAGCAGACTGACTTCTTGGACTCATCAAGAGGAGTTAAAGCCAAGATGTTCATGGGCCATCAGCATCTTGTGAGCAGGCATTCTCCAATCCATAGAGCAGACTTCACTCTTTCTGCATAACTTGAGGGGAGCCAGAGAAGATGCTCTTGAACCATGGTGATTATATCTTAAAGTCAAAGGTTTGTTCTAACTTAGGGAGTCAACTTAGGAGAGGGAGTCATACCCATAAAGATACCTTCCTTCTCCTCGATAACAATGAGGCCAGTAATGATTGAAAATACAAAAATTGCTCATGTTGCAAATTAATATTAATTTAATTAAAGGGATTAATATTAAATTATGGTAGCGTTAAGATGACAGCCTCTTATTTTATTGTTGTTATTATTTCAGCCCCACTTTTAGGTTGCTATATGTTCCATTTGATGATTTTTATCCATATTGAGCTTTGGGTTGCCATGTCATCTAGACTCTCTATAGAAAAATGACTTAGGACTTAGAGCTATGTGATCAATTAAGTAAATAAATCCTCAGGTCCATGCTATTTCTTTACAGAATATAGATGATAGATTTCCCTTATAAATGGTGTTGTAGTTGGGATTGGTGATGCAGCCTAGAGGCTTGCCAGTCCTAGCAGTAATGAGTATGGATGTTGGCAGCAATATATATGTATATATGAACTAGCATAATTTTTTTTTTTGCTATTAGTTTCAGGTATATAGTACATTGGTTAGATGCAAAAAAAAAAATGAAACTGGATCACCTTTTTATACCATATATAAGAATAAACTCAAAATGGATTAAAGACTTAAATGTGAGACCCGAAAACATAAAACTTTTAGAAGAAAACATAAGCAGTAAACTCTGGTATTGCTACTAGTAATTTCCTTTCTGATATATCTCCTTGGGCAAGAGAAACAGAAGAAAAAATAAACAAATGGGACTGCATCATACTAGAGTTTTTGCACAGCAAAGGAGACCATCAACAAAATGAAAAGACAACCTATGAAATGGGAGAAGATATTTACCTATGATACATCTGATAAGGGGATAATATCTAAAATTTATATTATATTTTTAAAAATTGTGCATGTCCCTGAAATATAGGTGAAGTTTTACCAAATTTCTAAAGCCTATTCCTATATAAGCATAACATTCTTTTATTTTTATTAAATTTATTGGGGTGACATTGATTAATAAAATTATATAGGTTTCAAGTGTACAATTCGATAATACATCATCTGTATACTGCATTGTGTGTTCACCACTCAAAGTCAAATCTCCTTCCGTCACCATATATTTGACCCCTTTACCCTTATCTACCTCCCCCTACCCTTTCCCTCAGGTAACCATTAAACTGTTGTCTGTGTCTATGAGTTTTTGTTTGTGTGTCTTGTTCATTTGTTGCTTTCAGTTTTACATCCCACATATGAGTGAAATCATATGGTTTTCCACTTTTTCTGTCTGACTTATTTCACTTTTAAAGAAAAAAAAATATAGACTCTTTAGTCCATAGAACAACCATAGACTGTTTATTGCAACTCAGTTATAAATTCCAAACAGTGTAACTGACCTAATGCCACTTTTGAAAATATATGCTTTAAAGCACCACGCTAATACCAATGCATAATCATCACTCCATATTTTCAATATATACTATTTTGTGGAATTGTTTACGTATTTCCTGCTTTCTTCTAAGAACTTAATACAGAACCTAACATGGTTAGTTGGCAACAGGAACTAAGTCTAGCAGAAAGCAGAATGCTGGAGTAAATTGTGCCTGGACTAGGCATCTGAAGACTTGGATTCAAGCTCTGGCTCAGCCATTTCATAATGTGTAGCAGATACTCTGGGGGCCCCGCCCGTGTCTCCTCCCTCTTAGCACAGTGCAAAGGGCCCTGACTTCTGCCTTCCGGCACCTGCACCTCTGTTTAAGAGCATTCTCGTGCTGCTGGAGCTCACCTAGCTGCTACTGTAGCAGGCCGAAAGTGCTAAGGTATTACTGCCTCCTGGGAGCAACCCTCAAACCATGAGATAAAAAAACTCCAATTTATTCATTCTAACTAGGATCACTCTGAGGCACGTGGTCTATACTGGCTCCCAGAGTTTCCTTAACAAAATTAAGTTCCAATTCCCCACCGTGGCGATTGCCTTGATAATGCTGTATTGGCTTTCCACCCTTCCCTGTTTTGTTTCCCCACTTTTTCCGTGGCTCATCTTTGCTTCTGGGGGAACCCAAAATAACACAGTTATTGGCCTTAAGAAGGTCAGCCACCCACTCAGTATCTCATGTATTAAATGACAGAATTTAACAAAGCTCCCTTTCAATTATAAAATTCTGTCATTTTAATGTTTCCCCCTGCTTCACATCTGGGCCTAGAGAGAGGTATCTGAAATTTATAATAACTAGTAATAGTGACCGGTTTGTGGTTTTCTTAACACCTTTCCAAACTAGAAACTTAGACAATGGAAATATCCAAAAGCAATAGGAATGGGAAGTCACATACTACATTCTTTCCCAGCATACAGTTACGCTTCTGACTTTCTACATTTCTCGATAGCAAAGTTAGACCTTAAGATCAACAACAACGAAATACATTATTTCAGGTATACCTTGAAAAGCCATTAAAAAGCTATTTTCAAAAAACAGGACAAATTGCCAGATGAGAAAACCAAAGCTTAAAAAATGTTAAGTGACCATTCAGGAACTCAAGCATTTCATGTCTGGGATCTGTGAGTTTTCTGCCACATTCCATTTCTTCCTGTTACCCAAAGTTCTATTATATTAAAAGTGTTTGTATTTTCTTTCATGGATTTTTCTCTTCAGGATTCATGTTTTCTGAACTGTGGTGATAAGAACATTAAAAATCTACTTCGTGGGAAAAGCCACTTCCCACTTGGGTGGCGAGCTGGAAATGGATGCCCCATTACAGATCTCTTTGGCACTTCCTGGATCATTATATGAAATGTCTTCTTATCCACAGTATCTCATAGCATCACTGTTTAAGCATACAATGTCTAATATTGGGCAGCATACTCGAAGAATGTAATAAATGTAGAGATTTCAGGCATACATAGAAGAATCCTATTTACCTCCCTTACCTCCCCCACTTACTAGTAGATTTCTGAACTATTCCATCCCTTTAGCTTAACAGTTTGATTCCTGCTAAAATAAAAATATCCTTGATATGTGTCACAGTGGAAGCTGTTTCTAGTCATTTTCACTATGAATGATTTTAGGTCCTTTTCTAAAAACAGACCTGACAGAGTAAAGGGAAGTATCCGCAAATTGATCATCTTAAGTGGGAAAAGTGGTAGAAGAACAATGAAGAACAATGGGAACAGTGATAGAGGCAGAAGAGAATGTGGAACAGTGTCATGGCATATCTGACTTCATGATCTGCCTGAGTCCTAGACAAGGAGCCAAAGAATAAATTTACTAGCCATGTTTTCATGGGCAAATCATCGATTTTACTTAATGAACATTTTTCTATTTGGAAATGATGGGTTAGGCCTACTGATCTCCAAGTTCTTTTTAGTTGTGTAATCCTATTCATTTAATTCCACTTATTACTTGCTCCCATGGACATGGTAACCAAGGGGAATGATAAAATTCAATTTCTGGTTTCCTGAATATTAGCTAAGAAACCAAAAAATGGTAATGAGATTTTGTGTTTGAGCACGCAATCCGCAAAAGAATCTTCAAAACGAGAAATAAGGCAAGGCAAACTAGAAAGCTGGCAATTTGCATTATTCACGAGCAACCTTGAACACATGCTTATAATGGACCCATAGCAATTTGACAAGGTGCAGAAAACTGAAAGGTTATACCTAGTGTGCTATGCCTGATTTTTCTTCTGGGTCTAATCTAGAGGCTGCTGAAGGGCTGTGTGTGACAGCTAACCAGAAAGAAACAAACTGTGGCTCTTTCTAGCACTCACTCTCCATTTTCTGTTTTTCAGTGTGCCAGGCACTGTGACCACTGATTGGATTTCCCCAGACATAGAGCCTGGAACAAAGAATCGAATGCTAGTGATTTATTTAGAAAGTTCAGCAAATATCGGTAGAGAAGTAGGGACTTTGATACAAGGAAGAGAAGGCAACCAGTAAACGGTGCATTACAAAGCTAGCTACTACTATGGGCAACTGGAGCTTAATTCTGCAAAGAAACTCATGGAAACCATATAAAACATATGCTTCAGATTTATCCCTCCTAAGGGTCAAGGGAGATGAGGTATTTATGGCACAACTCCCATCACTCTTTGACTCTAGGCACTCTTGTGAGATGTTATTTCCCCAGTACTTCCTGGCATACATGCGGGAAGGCAAAACAAACCCTGATGGCCAGAGAAAGCAAAGCCCTCCAGTGAAAAATGCAGGTTAGAGATTAGGCCAGAAAACAGTGAACGAGTAAAGGTGAGGAGATATGGATATGTTAGAAACAGCATCACTATATGAGATCATCTCAAAAAATCCTCACAACGACCCTGTGAGGTGAATACTATTTCTATCTCTGTTATTCAGATGAGAAAACGGATGATCAGAGACTCTGTCTTATAAGGGGCAGAGTTAAGATTGACATCAAATGTCTGTCACAAAATAGACCATCTTGTTAAACACTGCACTTCTGCATAGTGCAAATAAAGGAGTGGGTGGATGTGTCATCTGTGGCAAGACTTGACCTAAATGACCCTTCTTCTATGAAGTACTCCCCGATTCTGTCATCGCTTTTCCTGTATGTGGCCATAGACCTGTCTTTATATTGCTACAGGAACAGTTATCACACCTCATTGTAATTATTTATATTCATCTTTCTTACTAAATAAGAGTTTCTTGTGTTGTAGAGGACATCGCTTTCTTGATTTTTATATTCCCCCTAAACAAAGAATTCACACATAGAAGAAGCCCTTCAATTAATGATAATAAAATACCAATGCCTGGATGTTTTTGATAGAGGCTTAAATTAACAGTAATTTATCCATTCAATGCAGCCAGTATTGATGGAGTTCCTACTATGTGCTAAGAAAGAAAAGATACAGAAATGAAAGTAGAAGGCACATTTGTACATGTAAGCTTGGTTATCTCTTTTCCAAATATTTCTGCCTAGTCAACTCAGATTTGATTAAATTTCTGTAATTCTTAGAGATGATGAGAGAAAGCAGTCTTTCTTTTGAATCTCATTTTACTCATGTGTGATAAACACCAAGAAACATGTAAAGGATGAAATCTGTTTAATTTGTTTTATACAAGCTGGGGCTGTGTATGAATACCTGGTTCTTAGATTCTACATTTTATAACATTATTTCTAGTGTCAAAATGAACTTATTTCAAATACACACCAAAATCTTATAGTTTGTGGCCAGTGCTTCCTTTGACTGCTGATATACCTCATCGGGTACAAACCAGGTGGGCAGTAATTTTCTCCATATTTCCACTACACAGCAAGAAGCAGTTAATTTCCAGGCACATATTGCTTTAATTTCAGTTACCCCAATCATTTTTCTGTACAGTGCCAGGGTCCTCCTGCCAGGGGCTATAATTTTATAAGACAAGGACTCTTGAAAATGTGTGTGAGAGATTAGTGGGCGTGCCTGAAATGCTTTCTTTCTCACTTTGTACTGTGCAAAGCCTCAGGTGAAAGCTTTAAGAGGTGTTTACGTTTGAAGAATTGATTTTGGATGAACTCTGGAGAAAAACTCAGCTTTTCTGTGGAGTTTAGTCATTAGAATTGGGACGGGATCTCACGTGCCTGAGATGATGTCGTGGAGAAGAGTATGCAGGCTCCATGTGGAAACACGTCTCTCTTGTGCTTCCCTTTCTTTTTTTTGGAAGGAATATTGATTCTCAATTTGAGTTAGGATTAACAGAGAAAAGAACAAGTTTATTCCAGGCTCATCAGAATCTTTAATACAGACCAGGGGAGAAGCAGGAAGTTGGTGATGGCCTCTGGGAAAACAAAAAAGCCAAATTCGTGTACAAGAAGACAAAATGCTCAGTACTGGCCCTGAGGTCAGGGCTTTATACAGTGGGCTGCATAGGCACAAGTGCCATATGCCAGCAGAAAACCAGTGCGTAATGACACCAACTGAAATTGTAAGTGCGATGTCAGTTCAGTCCATAGCATCTAAACCATGAAGTTTATAGAAAAGGACATATCCCAAATACAGAATGACCCAGAGTCCAAGTTACCAAGTGGGAAACACATAATGTCATTTGTCTCATCCTTTTTGACAGGGAGATTGCCAGAGAAACTGGGAGAAGAGGCTAGAAAGAAAATTTCCACATTACAAGTACTCATTTAACAAATACGTGGTATCTACTATGTGATATTCCAGTGTTTTTCATTGTTTAAAACTCACAGTCAAACCCTATTGATGTGTCATGAAATCAATTTTATGGCCATCAACTGGATTTTGAATGATATAAAAAAAGAATAGAATAAAGAAAAATGAAACTGCAGAATGCATCTCACACAGTAAGGGTATTATTTCATAAAATTTGTTTCAGTTATGTGTGTGTATATATATATATATCATAGATATGTTCGTATGTATATATCCACTTGTATGTGCATGTATATTCGTTATATTATGAGATGGAAGAATGGACTCAGATAATATAAATGCATTTTTCTTATTATAGATTATCATCAAAATAGTTTGAAAATCATTGTGTTACATCCTAACACAGATATAAATAAATATAAACCACGTATATTCACTGCCATTTAGAATCCTACAATCTAGTTAGACATGAAGAAAAGGGAAATGAATATTTATTTTATTCATCACTCACCACAATCAAGTGCATAGGCTATTCCATCTAGTTCTCATGACAGTCTCAGACGTAACATTATTGCTATCATCATTTTACAGGAGAAGAAATGAAATAATTTGACCAAGGCAATGCAACCCATCCCAAATAGATAGGGTCTAAATTCATAGCCTGGTCTGACTGTTGACACCATGATTTCCTCTACATTCTACAACCTTCCTGAAAAGGCAGCGAATTTGTGTAAAATGGGTAATGTGAACAGGGAGAAACTTGGAATTTTAAAGAAGGGAGAGGAATCTATTAGTCGTCAAAGGAGTAAAGAAAGTTTCATAGAGAAGGTAGGATTTGATTTTAACTTGAAGTTATGAGGAGAGGAAAGGAAGTAGGAATGAATTCCAAACAGCGGATAGTGTATGGGCAAAGTCTTAAAGTAGGGAATTTATTTGGAGTGCCTAGAGCCCAGGGAAATAAACTCATCCGGCTGGAGGGGATATGTGTTTGGAGACTAAAGAGAGAAAAGCCTGGATACAAATTGGCCCTGCGAGATATTGATTATGTATCATGTGTCAGGCACTGTGCTAAGAGATTTTTATACATTATTTTATTTAATACTCCCGACAACTCTGTGTGGTGGATATTATGATGTTTATTATAAATAGGAGTAAATGAGACTGAAGTGGGTTCTATAAGTTGTTCAAAATGTTAGTATGGTGCTGGATTCCAAGATATATGTGTCTGAATCTAAAGCTTATGTTGATAACTACTCTGCCATACATTGGAAATGATTCATAGATAAAGCAGTGAATTTGCTTTTGTTTGCACCCCACAGCTGAACCATCAACACATCCTGTCCTATGTTTCTTTAAAACATATGCAGAATCTGATCAGTTCTCACTACCTCACAATCCAAATTACTACATCTCATAACTAATGCAGCTGCCTCCTAACTAGACTCCCTAGAAATCATACAGTATTTGTCTTTCTCTGTCTTATTTCACTTAGCATAATACATAATGTTTTTTTTTTTTTAGTCTCTAACTCACTTATTTTCACTCTGATTTTTATAATTTCTTTCTTCTACCAACTGTGGTTTTTTTTTTTTGGTTATCTTTTTTCTAATTTAGTAAATTTTTCTACTTTTTCTAGTTCTAGTAAAGTTATAATGTTTATTTGACGTCTTGTTTGTTTCTTGAGTTAAGCCTCTGTTGCTATGAATTTTCCTCTTAGTACTGCTTTTTCTGTGTCCTAAAGATTTTAGAACATTTTGTTTCCATTTTCGTTATATTGGTTTTCTTTTATTTCCTATTTGATTTCCTTTGTTGACCCATTGACCCATGTTGTCTAATAGCATGTTGTTCAGTCTCCACATGTATGTGTCCTCCTCTGCCCCAGTTTTCTTCTTATAATTGATTTCTAGTTTTATACTGTTGTGCTTAGAAAAGATGCTTGATATGATTCCATTTTCTTAAATTTACTGAGACTCGTTTTGTGACCTAACATGTTATCTGTCCTGGAGAATGTTCCATGTGCACTTGAAAAGAATGTGTATTCTGCTGCTTTAGGATGAAATGTTCAGTATGTATCAATTAAATTTGTCTGGTTTAATGTGCCATTTAAGGCCAATAATTTCCTATTGATTTTCTGTCTGGAGGCCTATCAGTTGACGTAACTGGAGTGCTAATGTCCTCTGCATTAATATGTTGCTTTCTAGTTCTCCCTTTAGGTCTGTTCATAATTGCTTTATATATTTAGGTGCTCTTACGTTGGGTGCATAAATCTTTACAAATGTTTAATCATCTTGTTGTCTTGACCCCTTTATCATTATTTAATTCCTTCTTTGTCTTTTGTTACAGTCTTTGTTTTAAAGTCTATTTCATCCAATGTAAGTATTGCTACCCCAGCATTCTGTTGCCATTTGCATGGAATACCTGTTATTCATCTTTTTACTTTCAGTCTGTATGTGTCTTTCTGTTTGAAGTGACTCTTGTAGGCATTATATAGATGAGTCTTGTATTTTTATCTATTCAGCCATCCTATGTCTTTTGATTGGAGAATTTAGTTCACTTATATTTAGAGTAATTATTGATAGGTATGTGCTTATTGTCATTTTGTTCACTGTTTTCTGGCTGTTTTTTTAGCCCTCTCTGTTCCTTTCTTCTTCTCCTTCTTTTTTCCCTTGTGGTTTGATGGCTTTCTTTAGTGTTATGTTTATATTCTTTTTTTGTTGTCTTTAGTGTACTTATTATAAGTTTTTCTTTGTGGTTACCGTGAAGTTCACATATAACATACTATGTATATAACAGTCCATTTTAAGTTGATGATAACAAATTTAAACGCATTCCAAAGCTTTACATTTTTATTCCTCCTCCACATTTTATACTTTGATGACACATTTTACATCTTATTATTTTAGGTATCCCTTACCTAATTATTGTATTTTTAATTAATTTTACCACTTTTGTCTTTTACCCTTCATACTTGCTTTATAAGTGTCTAATCCACTATATTTATTATTATTTATCTTTTCTGATGTGGTTTTTACTTTTGTATGTTTTCTTATTATTCATTAAAGCCTTTTCTTTTTTGCTTTAGAGTAGTCCCTTTAACATTTCTTCTAAGGCTAGTTTAGTGGCGATGAACTTCTTTAGCTTTTGTTTATCTGGGAAACTCTTAATTTCTCCTTCAATCCTGGGTAGAGAATTCTTGGTTGAAAAATTTTTCCTTTCAGCACTTTGAATATGCCATGCCACTCCCTTCTGACCTGTAAAGTTTATGCCAAAAAAATTTGCTGATGGCATTTTGGAGTTCCCTTTGTATGTAGCAAGTTGTTTTTCTTTTGCTGCTTTTAAGATTCTCTCTTTATCCTTAACTTTTATCATTTTAATTATAATGTGTCTTGGTATTTTCTTTTTAGGCTCATTATTTGGTGCTCTCTGGGCATGCTGGACCTGGGTGTCTGTTTCTTTCCCCAGATTAGGGAAGTTTTCAGCCACTATTTCTCTAAAAAATTTTTCTGACTTTTCTCTCTTTCTCTTCTCCTTTTGGTACCCCTATAATGCAAATATCATTCCTCTTGATGTTGTCCCAGAGGTCTCTTAAGTTATTCTCACTTCTTTTAATTATTATTATTTTTTCTTTTCAGTCTGGGTATTTTCCATTGCTTTGTTTTCCAGCTTGCTGATTTATGCTTCCATTTCATCCATTCTTCTCTCGAACACCTCTAGTGTATTTTTTAGTTCAATTATAACTTCTATTTGGTACTTTCTTTTATTTTCTCTCTCTCTGTTTGAGTTCTCACTGTGTTCATCCATTCTTCTCCTGAGATTGGTGAGCATCTTTCTGACCATTACTTTTAACTCTTTATCAATTAGGTTGTTTATTTTTATTTCATTAAGGTCTTTTTCTGGAGGTTTATTTTGTTCTTTGGTTTTGAACATATTCCTCTTTTCATTTTGCCTATCTCTCCATATTTGACTCTATGTATTAGGTGAAATGGCTACCTTCCTCAGTCTTGAAGGAGTGGTCTTATGTAGGAGATGTTTCCTGTAGTCCAGAAGGAGAATCTCCCCTGTACACCAGAGCCAGGTACTATATGGGTTTTCATTGTGTGTGGTGCCTGTGCCCACCAGCTGTGGTAGGGTTTCAGCTGCTTCGTGGGGAAGGCAGAGCTCTGGGCATTTGCTTGGCCTGCTTACTCCCCTCCTGTGCAGTAAGGGCGGAGTTCAAGACACGTGCCCAACCAGTTGCATTTCGGATTATGCATAGGGTGTGTAGGGCTTGGGGGGCTTTTCTGGCCTGATTGCAGCTTGGCTGTTGCATGGGTATGGCAGGGCATGGGATACTTTCCTAGCCCAGTTTTAGCATGGCTGCTGTGTGGGGAATGATGAGTCTGGGATTCTTGCCCATCCTGGTTACAGCTCTGCTGCTGTGTATGGAGGATGGGACTTAGGGTACTCAACTGCCCAGGAAGGGCAGGGCTTGGGGTACTCACTCCTCCTGATTATGGCCTAAGATGGAAGGAATATCCCCTATGGTGCTAGCAGGCTCCAAAAATGGCACCCATCATCTCTGTTAGCAATAGGTTAGGATGAGATTGTAAAACTGGCACATTCCAGTGCTTCTGATCTCAGATAAAGTCCTTGCAGGTTCCTGCCTCTCAGGCAGCCCCTTTAAAGTTTAATAAGTAGGTCTCCCTCACTTATGGTCTAGGCACTTTTCAAACTGTAGTTTTTGCACTGAATCTCAGAGGGAATGGGTCTGCATATGAGCCCTTTAAGAGCAGTTTCTCCATTCCCTACAGTTCTGTGTTTCTCCTGGACTTAATGCCCGCTGATTCTCAAAAGAGGATGTTTTAAGGACTCGCCTATGTGTACGGCCTCTAGAATCAGGGTACCTGATGTGGGGCCCAACCCCTTCAATCCTCAAGGCAGAGTTTCATTTTTGGTAGGCAGTATCTCTCCTACTTGTAGGTCACTGTATCGGGGTAGGGTCCCAAGTGAGGCCATGTCTCTGCCTCTCTTACCCTTCTCAGTGCATCTGTTTTATCTTTTGTTGTGGAGGCATTGTTCCTCTAGTTCTCAGGAAGAATGGAAGGAACATTTTAGAGGAAAATTATTCCATACATAGCTGTAAATTTGTTGCGTCCATGGGAGGAGGTGAGTTCAGGGTCTTACTATGCTGTCATCTTGAACCCCCTTCAGGTCCTGTCCAATTTAGACATCTTACACTGATATTAGAAGGCTATCTGTATTTAGTACATGTTAAAATGTGCAGAAAAATGCAGAGTCTACAGTTATTCTTAAACCTATGCTCATTTTCTATATGGCAACCTAGAATTTAAATAACATAACATTAATCTATGTCCTCACTAGTATGTGGTGCTAATAAGTACCTTTTTTTAGAACAGTAAGTTTTATTTGATGAACATGTTCATTAAAATTTAGCCCAAGGCAAATTTATTAATCTAAGCCCTTATACTTGGAAGTAACAAACTTTTTAAAATATTTAATCTGTTAGTAAAAGAGTTCAGATACTTCCTTCTTAGTTTTTCTACATTTAAAATGGTTGATTTTATTGTATTTTATCGTTCCAAGTTTTTTGATAAATGTTGAAATGACTCATGTTCTGGCTTACGTTAAAACAGTATTTCCCAAAGTGCATTTCACAGAATACTAATCCTACAAGTGTTAATTGGTGATGTTCAGGGGAAGAAAAACTGTTCCCATGGTCAAATGAATTCTGGAAATGCTTGATTAGATGAAGAACAAAGTTTAACAAGTTTCTCATTGTGAGATTCTTACAACTGTTAATATTATGAATTGTGAATTCTAAGAGGAAGGGTTAATTTTCAGGAATTTCAAACTGTTTTCACCATGGAAAATATTTTCTGACAGCTATCTAGCTACAGTAGTGTTCCATGGAACACAATATGGGAAACACTGGGTTAAAGCCCCAGCAAGAGTACGATTATTAATAATAAGAGTATCTGTATAGAGCTTAAAATACCTGTTGTTCAGAAACGCTGAAATTTCTGTTGCATGTGTCACTGATAATAATCTCCAGTTGCAATTTTAAATATTTGACTCTGTGGGAGGTAAGGGTGACCTAGCCATGATAAAAAGAGAGAGAACACAGAGCAATTACAAAGCATTTTTTTCCATTCCGATTAATCTTTTAAAAAAATCTTCCGATCTACATTTTGCCTCTGGAAGATAAAGACTGAATTCTGATGGACACATCCCAAAGGTGATGTGTTTTTAATACCTTCAGATAAGAAATGGCCAGTCCAATTTTTAAGCTTAGTTACCAGGGTAACCATATGTCATGGTATGCCCAGGATGATCCAGATTTGCACCTGTTATTTCTGTGTAATTATTAATAATACTCCTTTTAATCTAAAATATAGTATCATTTTGAATGATAAATTATAGACTCCTCATCCCAATTACCCACGTGTGGCAGATGATGTTTTCCAAAGAGGTTGCAGCGATATCTCCTGTCTACATGCCACTCTCCCACAAAGAGCTAGAGCCTAATTTCTCTCCCTTGGAATCTTAGAGCGCCTGGGGTACAGTTGTAACCAATAAAATACAATAGAAGTGGTACTGCCTGACTTCTCAGCTGAAGACATAAAAAGCAATTTGCTGTACTTTCACTCAGTGGAAAACCTGCCCTGGAGCCTATTTGCCATGTAAGCAGTCTGACTTCTCTAAAGTCACCATGCTGTTAGGAAGCCCAAACTAGCGCAATGGGGAGATTGCATGAGGAAGTCCTGAGGCCACATGGAGGGAGAGATGCCCAGCCAGCCCCTAGATGTTCCATCTCTAGTCATCATCAGACTGCAACTACGTGAAGGATCCTGAGTTAAAAGTGTCAGCCACATACTTCCTGGAATCCTGATCCACAGACATCATGAGAGATAACACATGTCGCTGTTTTAAACCACTAAGTTTTGGGGTGATTTGTGACACAATGAAAGATAAATGGAGCACTCTGGAATTTAGATCAGATATAATAAACTTGGAGTACTTTAGGTCCAATTAACTTGTTTCGAATTGGAACTTAGGCATCAGATATTGAATTAACAATTTAAAATTCAAGTATAATCTTGAGACTACATATAAATGGTACATCTAAGTACCACCTATCTAAATATAAACTTGCAAAATTACATAATTTGGTAAAAAACAAAATACCAAGGAAAAAAATTATTTCCTTTCTTTCAGCTCTGATTTTACCTCTTGTTTTGTTAAATGTGTATAGAAAATAGTAAATAAAACATATCTGTTTAGCTTAAAAGGTTACAACGAAATGAATTTCTGTGTACTCACTTGCTATCCAACTGCAGAAACTGAACATAACTAGAACCTTTGAAGTACCCCCGCCAAGTTTCTCTTCCAGAATTGCCTGTTACTCTTTCCCAAAAGTATCTACTATGCCAAAATTCAAATTCTTTATTCCTTAATTTCTCTGTGTATTTTTACATCTCATACACTTTTCCTGAAAAAATACATTATTTATTGTCCCAGGATTTGAATATGGAACCATGCAGTATGTTGGGGTTTTTTTTGTTTGTTTGTTTGTTTTGTTTGCTTGTTTGCTTTTTTTGCCATTGGTTCTTCTGCTCACATGTACATTTCTGAGGTGTGTACATGTTAACGCGTGTAGCTGTAGTTCTTCCTCTTTTACACAGCTCTTATTCCAATTAATTAAGCTGATGGGAAACAAATGCTGCATGCTCACTTGCCTCAGAAGTTTCCACGAAGTAAAATGAATAAACAAAGGATAAAAGCAAAAACTCTAAAGCTGATTTAAAAGCATTTACAATCCATAGGTAAAGAAAAATTAACAAATGTGTTAATATCTCAGTTCTGAAGGACTTAAGTTAAAACACTTTGCTCTATGAGGCAAGTTCATATTGTATCTAGATGAGAAAGCAGCTTGATATTTGCATCACCTTAACCTAGCAGTAATAAAAATTCCTTAACACACCATCATTCTTTCCTCATTATGATCATCCTAGTGTCATAGGTTCTCTATACGTTCATCCATTCTACTTCTTTCTCTTGGGAGCAGTGTTATTTGGGTTCCATGTGACTGATTCTGGCAAATATAAAGTGAGATGATATCAATGTATCCCTCTCCAAGGCCTTACCCTATATATGCCTTAATGAAAATTCTCAGAGATGGCTATAAGATGAAAGGAATCTGGGTTCCAGAGTTACCCTAGGACGAGATCTGTCAGGGAGAGTCAGTTGTCCAACTGACACTGGGCTGTGAAATAACTGAGAAATAAATCATTTTTTAGTAAGTCACTTATTTTTTAGAGTTGTTTGTTACAGCAGCAAAACCTCACCTATTCTGATCATTACCGTCATCAATAAATGTTATAGAATGCAATGTCAGGAACTGGAGGACATTACCTTGAAGTTGTTTTTTTTCTTTCTTTTTAATTGTATTTTCACAGAAGACCAGTTTTTGTTAGGTTGTAAGAGATAAAACTCTATAAAAGAATACCAAATACCATTGATTGAGGCCTTACTATTTGCCTTGAAATTTTCCAAATAACCTAAAAGCAAAATGTACTGGTTTGCTCATAGCAGCTCTATGAAAGGGGTACTATTTAGTCATCTCCATCTGCCTCTGAGGAACTTGAGGCCTAGATATGAGAAGAAACAATCAAAATTTTAGAGCAAATGAGTTTCATTCAGAATGATGATTTGAACTCAGGTCCTTCTCCAAATTTCATGCTGTGAAAAATGGTGCTTGACTCAACTTTAAAGCTCCAGCAACAAGGCAGTTTAATAGAAAGTAATTCTAACTAGAGGCAGTGGTTGAAAAGATTTCAGTCTTTCCCTGCCATATTTTCCACATTTTCACTGTAAGCTTACTGACGCAGTGCGAGATAGGAAATACCCTCACTATGGCTCCTTGCCTTGGATGCCTCATTGTTGTCACTGCCAGGAAAGCAAACTCTAGAGAGAAGAGGGAGAGCAGTCTGAGAACAGCCTCTCTGATGTACATTAAACAGCCCCTTGGAATCATTCAGAGCTGCTGGCAACCGAAAGATATATTGAGCTGCTTGTGTCTGTGTTGAATTTGCAAGTCCACTACCATTGTACAGGTGAGGATTTGAAATGCCCGAAAATGAATGTTGAGGCATTGTGGCTGTTTAGGTATTTCAAATTCCATGTAGAGCTCGATATATGATTGTCACTAATTAGAATTTACAAATGACATATTCATTAGACATTGATGAATTTCAAAAGATGAACAGGTCCAGATAAGCATCCTCAGATTCTGAAACTCATCATTTGCACTTCTAAACATGCTAAGCATTTCTCTTGTTAGCTTAGAAGCTAACTACTTTCATGATGCCTTCTGAGTATGGAAATTTTTGTTTATAAAATAACCTACTTTTGATGGGACTGTACAGTCCATATGGAAAATAAAGAGCCTTTTAAGATAGTATAATACGATGAAAAGAAGCAGCATAAAAGAAGAGAGGTGAAATGGAATAGGAAAAAGACAAGAAAAAGAAATAGAGACAGAGGGGAAAATATTACATCTACAATGGGAGGAAGACATATAGGAAGAACATTTTTGAAATGGAGTATACTTACCTATTTATAATATCCATGAAGAAATACTGTGAGTAATGGCTTAAGAACATTCTTCGTTAAAGTGGGCTTAAGGAAAGACAGTCAATCTATTTTTCTTACTAAAGGGAAAGATAATTATTAATAATTTGAAACAATAAATAATCCTAAAACATTCATTTTGTACTTATCCTCAGGATGCATTTAGAGGATTTCTATTCCTTATATGTACCTATACAAACACATACATTTTGTGCTCCCTCTCAGTTCTTGCCCACTGTAAATATGTGGGTGCACATGGAAGAATCCATCCCCACTCACATCCCATATCAATACAGATAAACCACTTAAGAAGGATGGAATTAATATGGTTGCCTCATAATCCTCAGTAAGCTATAAAGGTTTTCTTTTTGAACAGCAGATGAGATAATATGCCTATGGTATCAGGATGATGTTTCCTGTCAGTAGAGGGAGAAGGGAGAGAAGAGATAAAAGAGGAAGTCCCTTTAATCTGAATTACTTTGTGACTAGAAACTCACAAGTACAGCCTGGAAGGTCTGGACAGCTACTGCACTGCTGCTCATGTGGTGCTGATAAGCAATGCAGTTTATTTCCATCATCTCAGGATAACTGTAGGAAGGCCACCTGCAGGCATGAGCAAAAGGAAAAGGAAGGAGAGGCAGGAAGCCTCAGAGAGTATCTCCTATGATAGTCTGGCTTAACCACCATTTATTACCCTTGTTTTCATTCCCAAGACTGTACCCCATCCTCTTTATACACCTTAGTGCACAAGTACAAGGGTTAGTAGTATAGTTGACTAAGAAAAAAAGGATGATATGCTTAATAGCAGCAATTGAGATGAATTCTAAAATCTGTCTATGGATTTATTTCGAGTGTCTGGCTCAGCACATAGCTGGCACATAGTTGGCACACAAGATAATAGTTTTCTTCCTTTCTTATTACCCTTTCTCTTCTTAATCTCCCGTTTCCCTGGTTGGTTTATTTGGAGTTGGTATCTGGGAGTCGGTTGACTAGATTTCTGTATGGTCTTTTGTCTCAACAAAGCAGGCTACAGACACCAAAAGTCTGAGAACCACAATTCCATGAAATGGGCAATGACTTATCAAAAATAAGATTAGTCATTTGGGCCTGTGTTCTTCCTCTTACTATTTGAAGGAATGAGAAAGAATAACTCTTTCCCATTTTCTAACTCGTTTCTAATAAAATGATTTTGATACTGAAATATTTTATCTCATAAAGTTGTTGTCTCGTATTTCTCTAGAAATAAATTGGCATCAATAGTAACATAAACAATGACTTTCATGCATTGAGAAATTGCAGCCATTGGCCAGTAAGTGAAGTAATTTTTCATATATAATCTCATTTTATATTTACAACAATTTTCAAAGAGGCTATTATCCCTAACTTATGACTTTCAGATTATAATTAGATAAACCGAATAAGAACATTGGTAAATTATCAGAAAAAAATGTTTAATACATTCTGAAATTCTACTAGAACTTCCATTAATCTTTACTGCAAAGCTAGTTCAAGATTGCAGTGTTTCTTTTATAAGCATGAGCTAACCATAATAAGGCTGAGCTGAAGGATGTAGATGACTCATTTTATGATCACCTCCCTTTGCCTGCCTTTAGCTAACACTATCAAGTACTTCCTTATGTTACCATTTAAACTCATCCAAATAAATTAATTGATGGAAAGATATTGGAGATTATGTAATTACTTCCTCTGGCTCTGGTGGTGTAGCCATCTGACTTCCAGGCAGCAAGATGAGATCTAAATTAAATGCAAATAATTGTTCACAATTAGGAAATGAAATGACTGGAGAACCCCATGGTATTTCAAACAAGCTGATGTACTTGTCATCAATCAACAGTTGAGGCTTTGTAGCATGTATTTGGCTTGAGTCCCAATGATGACACTGTGCACAGCGGCAGGTTCTCCTGCACCAGAGACAATTCCCTTGGATGCAACCTTCAGTATGAAGTGAACTTTTGCAGGAGTGTATACATAAAAAAGTACTAGTAGTTCAAGTTTGGGTTAGGTGGTTGATTTCAGGTCATGCGGTGACTTGTAATATAAAAGTTTACCTAGAAAATCATTTAAGTTAATAATCTTGGACATCTAAGGGACTGATGAAGAGTTTTCTCAAGGGAAAACATGTCTAGCTTTCTCTCAAAGCAGTTAAGATGGTAGGTTTTGTGTTGCCTTGCTTTAGTTTCCAGGCAAATAAACTATTCATTTCTAAGACGTTTCTCAGGATCCTTGGTGATGGCCTTGATGCCAGGAGATTTATCCATACCTACCATGACCACATCTAACCAATAAAAAGACTTCATTACCTTTCAACCTGTTTAAAAAAGATGCTACATTTTCAAAAAGACAAGGACAGAATGATGAGGGAGAAAACATAAGTCTGAAAAAAAAAAGTTTCCAAAGAAAATGACCTTAATAGTCTAACAGCTTAGATGAATATGGTTTTTATATAAACACTACTAGTATTCATTTAGTATAGGTAGCAGACAGCAACAAAAATTGGAAAATAGCTTGGATGTGATCACCGAAGGGACAGAGGGAGGCAAAATACATAAGCTTCCTGAGTACAAATCTCAGTGTCACCAGAGAGAGCACAGTTGGAATGTCCCCCTTTCCTGATTAGCAACCATCTAATCAAGAACATGGAGTGCCTGCCAGGTCTATATACATTTCACGTTGAAAAACAGAAGGGTTCAGGCCATGATGTTTTCAACCTATTGTTTCTACCAGTTTAAGAACAATTTAAAAAGTAATTATTTGGGATAAATTTGAGGAGATGGAGGAAGGAGTAGTTCTTTTTAAATGAAAAGAAAGTCTTTTCAGCTGTTATTAAAGAAATCCAAAATCTCTACATTTATCTACAGGTAGCTAAGGTAGGAGGACATAGCGGTAAATCAGAAAATCCCAAATACATATATGCAAGTATATTTACACATTTAAATTGAATAGTTGTTCAAAGAAACACTCCTGTTTTTGAATGTTTCACGCTTTCCTATGAATAATCATTGATTGTTGAGGGGTTCCAGAGGAAGAAAAAGGAAAACTGGTTGTTTTGGGTCAGTCAGATCTGAAAACAATGATGAAACACACTTTTGAAAAGGGGCTGGATTTGCATTTTGACTAGCGATGACATTACAAATAAAGCTATGCCTTTACCATTCAAATAAGTATGAGAGAGGTCAGAATTAGAATGATCTCTCTGAAAAGCAGATCTGATGATATTCTTCTCCAAAGTAAAGTTAGCTAATGTCTGAACTCCTTAACAATCTACCTCAAAATGTCATTCTCTGTTCCATTTCTCTTCCTCTGCATTTTGCCACATTTCCCTCGCCAACCCCTACACAAATTCACTCTAGATTTCAACTTCATCGAAACTGTCTTTTCTCAGCACACTGTGCTCTTCCATGCTTCTGAGGTTTGCACACACTGTTCCAGTGATTTAGACACCTCTCTGCTCATCCATTTTCTATATGAAAGTTTCTACTATTCTTTAAAGTTTTGCCAAAACTTCCATATCCAAAATTATTCATTCCCTGCAAGAGCAGTTGTATATACCCTATAACAATACTCATATGTGTTCACTGCTTTTGTTCATTTCTGCATCTGACGGTGGACTTCTTGTTCTTCAAGGGCAAAGACTGTGTCTTACTGATTTTCGCATCTCAAAGGGCCAGTAACTGCCAGAGAAGGCAATATAGTACAGCAGTTGAGAGCAAAGACTGGAATCTGAGTGTTGGCTTCAAATCCCTTCTCTTCTACTCACTAATTATGTGATCATCAGCAGGTCTCTTTGAATTTTAGTTTTATCATCTACAATGATTATCATAATGCTTATTTAAATATTATAAATATTATGAATGTCATAATATTTACCAGAGAGATAAAATGATATATGTAAAATGCTTAGCATATTGCCAAGCACATAGCAGATTCGTGAATTATAACTATTTTTATTATTATAATAAATATTTGAGGAAAATTGTGCTATTGTGTCTTCCTCAGGATGAAGAGATAGAAAAATGAAGCAGTGATAAAAAGAAAGTCTATGTTCTAGGCTTAATCTTTTAAAGCAAGACTACTAGATTTGAATCAAAGGAATTATAAAGCAAAGTGTGTGAGACTAGAGGCCAGACATTTAAAGTGTGCAGGATATAAATGCAAAATAATGTTGTGAGTTACTAATTACATGAATTTAAAAATAGCTCTCTTTGCTTTACAAAAGTGCATTAAAAGGGAATAGTGAGGAAAACAAAAATAATTATTTATTGACAAATATCTTGTCGCAGATACTTTCATACACATCATCTCAGTTAATCTTCTCTGAAGGGAGGTAGCATCCACACTTTACAGAAAAGTTATTCCTCAAGTAACTGACTTCAGGATGTCAGATACAATCCCAACCCAAATTTAGGAGCCATGCTCGTTCGTTTGTTCATTCATTCATTCACTCATTCATTCATAGATACAAATGTTTATTAAGCTCCTATGCTTTCTACTCCTATGCTTTGCTCTAGGTCTTGGGGAGTGAGTGGTGCTTAAAACAAACAAGGCTCCTGCCCTCCAGGTTGCTCATATTTTAGTGGGAGGAGCATAAAATGAGTTCATAAAAAATAAACAAGATAAATACAACAAAGAGTGATGACAGAGGTACAACCACCTTAGATTGGATGGTCCGGGAAGGCCTCTCTAAGAGATGGACTTGGGCTGAGACCTGAATGATGAGAAGGCACCAGGAACATTCCAAGAAAAGTAATAAATGCTAAGACTGAGGCAGAAATAAGCTTGTTTAGTTAGAATATCAGACAGAAGAAAAGATGGCAAAAACCCATATTCTTCCATTATATCACACCAACAAGAAACTAGGATAAAAATGGTCCAGAAACCTGAAAAAGAGCTAAGGTTGTGTGCACGAATGTAAATGGAAGGCATGAAGCAAGACGTCACTAAAACAAAATCACCTCTATGTTATCCTCAGCCTTGAAGGTACTAACAGCCTATGGAGGCCTTTAAGTACATGTATGCCTCAGAGATATTGGGGGTTCAGGTCCAGACCACTCTCGTAATAAAGTGAGTATCACAATAAAACAAATCATAATCTTTTTGCTGGTAGAGGGTTGCATCTTCAGTTTGTAAAAAACACACCTGTGAACCACAATAAAGCAAAGCTCAATAAAATAAGAGTATGCCTCTGCAGCATTTGGCGAGACTTGCTCACAATGATACTACATTAAGACTGGAGTCTCTAAACTGAAATACCAATCTATTAGATTGCAATGCAAAATAATACTGTCTAGCCCTCTTCCAGTGGATTCTTGACTGTGGTCATAGAACAAATATATTTGCTCTCAAATTTTATATTACTTAGGAAAGCAAATTACTATTATCAGGCTTCTTTGTGAGTAAGGAATCAGAGGAAGGAGAAAAGACGTGATTCAAAGATTTCCTACATCAGTCTCAGATGGTCCATAACAGGGATATCCCTGCCAGATGGGCAAGAGTGTAGCATTTGCTTGCCTGGGCACTCTCTCTGTTGTTCAGCATTTGGAAAAGCTTGAATAGCTCTGGCTTCACAAGCAATCCCTTTTCTCCTTGTATTCTCTGTGCCTGCCTAGCATACCCCGAGGCTCAAAGGCAATCTGAATAATTATTTGAGGAGAAGAAAAATTAACAAATGACCTCTGATCGATACCCTCTTTTCTTTATATTTCTTTCCTTTAAAATAATCTTTTTCTGATCAAGAAACCATATTCTGTGCCTTAAAGTGACTTTCATTTCTCTGTTCTAATAATGTGTGCATTTGTGCATGTGATGTTTAAGCTAAATTCTGAACTAAGAAATTCACATTTGAGACAAAAACAGAATAGAAAGTCTAGTAGGCATTATGGCCCAGGAAAATTATCTACTGTGCAAAATAAAGCAAAGACCACTCAAGGAGAATGTCATGCTTCTCAGAAGCTCTTTGGTTTGTTTATATATTTTTTTAATCTTTACAAACTGACCCTTTACAGCGATCCCACTTTAGCTTCCATAAATGTATCAAAATAACTGTGGTCATGAGGTGATCTTGGGCTTTGAAGAATCACAGGATGTTTTTAAGTGATATCATGTGATTTTCAACTTTTTCTGTCTGGCTTATTTCATTTAGCATGATTATCTCGAGGTCCATCCATGTTGTCGCAAATGGCAGTATTTCATCTCTTCTTATAGCTGAGTAATATTCCATTGTATATATGTACCACAGCTTCTTTAGCCAGTCATCTATCATAGGACACTTCAGTTGCTTCCATGTCCTGACCACTGTGAATAATGCTGCTATGAACATCGGTGTGCAAATATCTTTTCGGATATGGGTTTTCAAATCTTCAGGGTAAATACCCAGTAGAGGGATTGCTGGATCATATGGTAGATCAATTCTCAGTTTTTTGAGGAACCTCCATACTGTTTTCCATAGTGGCTGTACCAATTTGCAATCCCACCAGCAGTGTGTAAGGGTTCCTTTTTCTCCGCATCCTCTCCAACATTCGTTATTATTTGTCCTGTTGATTATAGCTATTCTAACAGGTGTGAGATGGTATCTCATTGTGGTTTTGATTTGCATTTCCCTTTAAGCTCTCTATTTCTTATGGTCACTCCATTTACTGATTATTTTCTGGATACTCGTAGGTAGTTACTTATACACAACAGGAAAATTATTTAGGACTTTTTATTTTCTCATTTTATTCAAAATATATATTTAAAAGATAGCAGATATATGTAGCTAAAAAGTCTCTGAGTGAGACAAACTAATGTTTAGTGTTATTTAATCCCTAGAGTTGAAATGCTAGTTACTCTAGTGAGTTGAAAATCCTAATCTAGTGATGTGCTTCTTTTCTTGTGTCTCAAATATCCAACCAAGGTAGTACTTCAATATCCCTTGTGCCTTAAAGATTTATATATTATTTCTACCATTCTTTTCTAACAATTTCTGTTCATTTTAAATAATTTTAACTTCCTTTTTAAGAGTTCAATCATATTTTCATCTTCTGACTTCACTCTATATTAAAATAAAATCTAACTATACCTTTTCTTTTAGCCATATTCTTATACATGTGTGTACAATGTGTTTTGCATGTATAAGAAGCAATCGACAACATATACAAGCACACTAAAGGATCTTTGGTATCTGCATTAAATGTTATCCTTACAATTATTCTCCTTAAAGTCCTTTTGCACATTTTGAAAAGAGAGGCAAAACAATTTCAAGTAGTTATTTAAATCTGTCAAGAAAAATGAAGCTAATATTTATTTGTAGGGACATTTATCGTACTTAGATGTACAAACATTTGACTGTTTTTAGTCTGCCTTCAAATTGAATGACAAATTTCTTCCAAAGACCACAGAATAATTATTATGGAGAATGTTTTCAGTGGATATGTCTCAAAATGTAAAAGGATATTTGAAGGGCAGTTTAACTCTTGAACAAATATTGAGAATCTTTTAAATAATCTAAGGAAGAAGAAAAATCATCCCTGAACATAAATCTGTTGGGAAAAAATTCTTTTCAATTCCATCACTGTGTGATACTTTAATGGATCTGGGAGAAAAGCAAAACACAATAATTAAAGGAAAAAAGAAAGGCAAATTAAAGAATTTCAGTAATATTAGTATGGAAATGAGTACCTTGGCTGAAGCAAGGCAGAATTCTAAATAAATGATTTTGTAGTGTACCCATCTGTCTGCTTTGCAAAACTACCCTATAATCTGGCACGCATTTTTGTATGTGAGCTAAGAAGAATGTAAGGAATTTGAGTTTCTCGTGAACAATGGGTAAACACTCTTTGTTCTCATTTGTCTTAAATTATAACTGATCATGATGTTTTGAACAATTTTGGTGAATAATTTTCCAAATCCAGGCTGCCAAATTCCAAAGGACAGTGCTTGCAATGCATTCATTCATTTGCTTGTTTTCTTGCGTCTTTCGCAAACCAAAGTCAATCACCTGTGGTTGGTTATCCTAATGAACTTGGAGTCTCAAATTCAATCACAGTTATAGGTCATTTATGTATCCTTTCAACATATAAGGATCATTTGCTTAATGCAAATAAACCAACATCTTCTTATATGTTTTGGTTTATAGGACTTTCTTCTGTGCTCTTCCAGTGCCCCTCCTTTCCATCATTTAGTCAACCATAGTCATAGAGCATGTACATGTTAGTGTGTTGCTCTTTGTGAAATTCCTGAGTATGTGCACCTTTGTTGTACACTAGGCACTAAGGTCATGACAATGAGAAAATAGGTTTGTCACCACCAAGGAGATACCTGTATAGTGAAAAGATAGACATGCAAACTCGTAATTATTATAAAGTATTAACTGGTAGTAAAATAAAGTTAGATATAAGGTCCTATGAGCACATTAAAGAGTTCCAAAGAAAGATCTAAAAGATAAATGATGTGTTAAATTTGTTTTTGGTCTATAATATAATAATAACAACAATAACTGCAATTTATTGATTGCTTAATACATTTCAGATACAGTGTTAAGCACCTATTATGATTCATTTTTTGAGCTTTTTAGTGACCCAGGATATTGAAATTATCATTTCCTCTATTTACATATGAGAAAATTGAGCGTGGAGAATTTAGGTAAGGTTCTCGCTGTCACACTGCTAACCAGTGAAGCCAAGGCTTGGGTCAAAAAAATCTGTCCATTCTCAAGGTGTTTTTTCTTTCTTATTTTTTAAAATTTTTTATTTTTAAATAATTTTACTCAAAGAAATATTTTATTTTTAAATAATTTTACTCAAAGAAATAAAGTCATAACCCTATTGAGTTTTCTCGTGTTAATATTTTATCATATTTGCTTTATCATTCTCTCCTTCATCTTAATAGAAAGATAGATAGTTGTATTTATAATTTTTCCTCTGCATCAATTGCTAATAAATTTCAGGCATGATGCCCTCTTAGCCCTGCTATGGACTGAATGTTTGTGTCCCCCCAAATTTATATGTTAAATATTAACCCCCAATGTGACGGAGTTAGGAGGTGGGGCCTTTGGTCGGTGATTAGGTCATGAGGGTGAGGCCCCCATGAGTGGGATTAGTTCTCTGAAGAAAGAGATCCCAGAGAGCCTCATGGTCCCTTCTGCCATGTGAGGACACATCAGGAAGATAGCTATCTGTGAACCAGGAAACTGGCTCTCACCGGACACCAAAATGGCTGGTGCCTTGATCTGTGACTTTACAGCCTGCAGAACTGTGAGAAATCAATGTCTATTGTTAAAGCCACCCAGTTTATGATATTTTTATTATAGTAGCCCAAACTGACTAAGACAATTTCTAAATACTTTTTTTCTAAAAGTATTTAGAAATTGTAAAGTATTCAGATTTTTTTCTAAAATGACAAAGGGAGAAACTCCACTGTAAAGTTACTATTTTTCCCTTTATAATTACTAAGTATTTTGTGGGAAGATATAAATATACTGTTCTTCAACAAATATTCACCCACTAGTTCTAGCATGATGATTCTTACCTGAATTAATTATTAGTATTATAGTTACCAAATGGTAATTTTCCAATTCCATCATTTTGTCTATATTTATTAGTTGGCATTCTACTGTAATAAAGACCTTTCTCTTCTTTCCTATTTATTTTAACATTTATTTTATTTATATTTGTATGGAATCATGAATTTATATTTTATCAGTGAGTTATAATTTGTTACTGTCATAATTTCCTGCTCCCGTTGTCCTATATTTGGCCAAAGATATCCCTTTCAAGCTTGTTCTTATGTTCTATGAACGATGTCTGGATCATTCTTTGAGCATCACTTTCTGGTGCCACAAAACATTCCAGGTCCACTTTATACTTTCCCTGCCTCAACCATGCAGTCAACTGTTTTTCTGAGGTAGGCTCTTGTTCTTAACTTTTCTTTCTGGCTACTCACCAGTTCTTATTTTTATGCACATTAAATATGAGTAATACAGGCATTTTAATATCCAGAAATCTCTATTAAATAGTCATTTTCACAACTACTACAATGATAATAAAAAATCACTAAGCTAGCTTGAAGTCTTTATATAAGTTTCTAAATTGCCTTCTTAATCTCCCCAAAAAGGATGACTTGGGTTCTAGCAAAGATGAAAGAAAAGATGAAGAAAAAGAGAGGAAGAAAAGGGAAAAATAACCAAAGTCATAGAAACGGATTTTTTTTTAGTACCTTCTCTGTGTTAGACACCAGGATAAAAGTAATTTCTGAAGTTACTTTCAGAAGTAATTTCTCTTTATATCTCTGCAACCAATTTCTCAGGGTACAGATTATGATCCTTACTTAATAGATAAGAAAACAGAGGTTCAGAATTTCAATGACTTGATCTAACCTACACAGTAAGACAGAACTAGGAATTGAACCTATCTAGATCCCATTTTAAACCGATCTTTCTCTACTCAGTGCTGCCTCTATACAATTTTAATGCTAATTCATACCCTAAATTCTATTTTTGTAATTGGCCATCTTTCTACAACTTACAACGTAGCTCTTTATTTACCCATTTCCCAAATACCAGAACACCTTATGCTCATACAGATGATAAAGATGTTCCTTAGCTCTAAGGGCAACCTGTTACAACAAATATCTATCCTTGAATTAGGATTCACCACCTGCTTTTTTAGGTTAGCTTTATTTTCTGAACTGTGAGGCACAGTACTCTAGAGCCACTTGACATATAATAGACAGCCTTTATTCAGCAGGCTGTTATTAATGCCTCTTGTAATAAACACTATGCTTGGTGTCTCTGTTTTTCTAAAGATTATAAAATTTGGTGGAGGAGGAGGGATGCAGTTCATTCATCAGTAGACAATTTGAGAGAATAGGGAATTTTTATTTCTCTAACTGCAAAACTAAAATGTCTGATTATATAGTAAAACAAGGTGATGGTTATGGTGTTTGTTCTATGCATGAGTTGATTACAGATAAAAAACCAAAATGCATCTACAGATATGGCCTAGCAAGTTAAAAAAGTCAGGATTCAGGCAGGGTTATGTGAAACCTTTGGTAAAATATAAAGAACTACTTCCTCATAGAGCATCTAGAAATAGAGAATAACTAATGCTTGCACATTTTAAACAGTGCATTCACATGCATTCGCATCTCAAAATAACCCTGTGAAGATGAGTGGGTGTATCACCTCATCCTCATTTTACAGGGTGAATAATATTGAGGTTCTGAGAAATGAAGTGACTTACCTAAGATCTCACAGCTAATAAATCGTCAGTTGATACGTAAATCCTGCCAAGTGTTCTTTACACTGCACCATGATGAAAGTTCTACAAATTAGATTTTTACTAGAATCTCTCTGGGCTTAATCAAATCAGTGTGAGCAGGTGACAAAGTGAAGGAAATCCAAGTCCACTTTATTCTTTGAAGCCTTTTAATAAAAAAAAAAAAAGTGGAGGAAAAGATGTGGAACCCTTGATTCTATCATTGTAGTAAAAATTATGTTTTATTTTTAGACCACAATATAATGTATGAAATGTATTTTTGGCCAAATTAATAGCATTATACCACAGAATTTATTTTGCCTCTGATATTATATAATCAATTGTTTCACTGTAGCAATCAAGTAATCTATTCTACCATGTGAACAAGAATAAATATAAACCCAACAGTAAGTAGAAGAGAACTGAAGGAGTATCATGGAATTGGAGTTTGCCTACACACACCACTGTCACCACCAGCATTCTAGACTAAGGTTACTAATTGGCACTTATCACATAAGGGAGTTTATATGAGAATCACTTTATCACATTATGAAAAATTTTATGCAGATATTATGACCAAATATCTGCATAAATTGGTCATTTTATGCAGAACTTATGACCAAATTCTTAATCCAAATATAATAATCACTATCTTATATTAAATACCTTATATGTGCCAACTAGAATTCAAGATACCTTATTGCCATTTTTGTCATTTATTATTAAAACAAATATATTTCGATGGACATGTTTGTTCCTGTTTTTTTTGTTGTTGTTGTTGTTTTTCTTTTTAGATAAGAATACTGAAGCTCAGACCACACAGCTGATAATCAGGGAAGCCAGAATTAGAATCTCATTGTGTTGAACAAAGCCCGTTCCCTTAACAGGTTGGCTGTATCACAGGATCAGAATGTTGTAGATAATATGGTAGATATGAGTGTACTATTTACTCTCAATCCTTCTTCACATAGGAAGTTAGTGAATTACCTCTATTTAGGAGTGCTCGGGTCTCTCTGTTAGTTATCTTTAATTTTACATGTTACCATTTTCCCTCTCTTATCTTCTGTAGCCTTCTTCTGGGTGTGGCAAAGATTTGAATATTCCTTTTGCAGCCTCCAATTAATCATTTTCCAATTATTTGGACTTTGCTGCTAACTCCCTCTCTTCTACTCCTGCACACAAGTTCGTATATTCTGTAGTTCTCTCTCCTGATGTCTTATCTTCATCATCTGGTCATTATTGTTATAGCTACCTGGTACTCTTGCTCTATTTTTATCACTTGCTTGGTGCATTATCTGATTTTGACATCATGTTTCATGTGATTATCCTGTGACATTCATGCCCATGAAAATCTGCCTTCTCTTCTATGGCCCAATTCTTAAAACCTATGCATATTTAATCTTCTAGAAAGTTAATAACTTCCTTATTTTCATCTACTCCTTCTCTTTCATTTGGGGAACTATATAATGCTCACCAGGCACAGTGCCCATAGGAGGACAATTTTCTTAGAGCATTAGTTCTCAAACTTTAGCCTGTATAAGAATCCCCTGGAGGACTGGTAAAACACAAAATGTTGAGCCCCACCTCCATTCTCTAATTTAATAGGTCATGAGGGAAGGGTAGGGCATATCTTGCGACTTTGCTTTTCTAACACATTCCTAGATGGTGTTTATACTACATGTCCAGAGATCACGCTCTGAAGACCACTACTTTAGACTGAGGTCAAAAAAGAAAACCAATCTACCATATTCCTATCTCAAAGCACTCTTGTTGAAAAAGTCGTTTGACAGTTTTTAAAATTATCTACTGTATTTCAGCACATTTATAGGTAGTATGTAGAAAAAGATAAAGAAGGCTTCATCCATGATTTCAAGGAATTTACAACTTGATAGACCCATATGTAAATGAATAAATGCAATAGAATACGATGAGGCCTATGACAGTGGAAAAACAAGACACAGTCAGAGGACAAAGAGGTGGTAGTGACTTCTCTCCTTAGAGATTACATCAGACTTGACTAAGTGGAAAAAGAACCTTTGGAGGAGATGTAGGCGGCACAATCTAAGGTAATAGCAGTGTGTTCAAAGCCACAGAAATATAATTGGGGAGTTGAAGGGAATTGGCAGGTTTTTGGTATGATTTAAGTGTTGAATGAGGTAAAGATATTAAAAGAGATATTAAGGGGATATGATTGAACAAATAGTGAGATTGGACCTTTTGTGTGATCTATCATGCCCTTTTCCTGAGACTGGGAGAGTAATTTGAGTGTTTGTATCAGTCAAGAGCATTATTGGACTTGAACTTTAGAAGTATCACTGTGGAAGATTTTTGAGAGGAAGAAAGAACATGGTGACAAATAGAAAGCATGGAGACCACTGAACCAAAAGAGCAAGACTGAGAAACTGGGATACCAAAGATATTGATACTTGAGAGATTTCTGTTTAATTTGGAAATGCTCTGTAGACATTGTATTGTAATGATTTCTTTTGATGCCCCTCTTACACAGTACACTGAAAAATACTTGCTTATCTTTGTATTATCAGTGCCTATGGTAGTGCCTGGCTTTAAAAAGAGCTCAAGAAATGTTGTCTGAGTGAATAAATAAATTCACGAAAACCAACATATTAATTATTTGACTTTGGTTTTAAATCCCATCTTCTATAAAATGGGGAGGTAAAGATTTTTCATTCTCTGCAGAATGTGACAAATAAATGGATGAATATTAATATAGTGATATGAACTTCTTAGGAAGCAAGTAGAAATGGGTGGCATTTTGGTGATGGGATATCACACAAATTAGAACAGTTGAACCTTCATTTATTTGAATAAAATTTCTGAAATTATCTCTGAATTACTTTGGTAAAGATAGCTGGACTGAATTAAAAGTGTTATTACAAAAGTCTTCAAATGTCCGTTAATTCTTTTGCACAAGTAGACTAATTTGCAGAAGATTTACCCATTCCTATATGAAACCAAGGCACTGCTGGTTCTTTCAGATAATTTTCTCAATCACATCTCCAGGCAATTAAATAAATTGCAGAAATAGTCCATTGCTTTTGGAAACTCCCATTCTGAAAGGAATGAAATTCTTACCTATGAGAGACTAAGTATCACTGGTCTAAAAAGAAACTTAAAAAATAACTGCTTTTAATCTTATCTACTCACTTCCCTGATCACTCCTTTCCCTAACACTCTAGCATTGGCAAGACCAAAACATTTTCATGCTTCCGTTCTTTCTAATAGAAATCTAAAACTTCAAGGATACAGACTCTAAATACCAAATAATAATAATAATAATAATAATAATAATAATAATAATAACAACAACAACAACAACCAAATAAGAACTACATTTAGACACATGCTAGGAATGTTTTTGAACCCAAAGGATAACATCCTAGAAAAAGAAAAAAAGTTGTTACATAATAAAGGAGAATTAGACTTTTCTTTGTTTCCAGCAGGAGATGCTAGTTAGCAATGATGAAATGTCTTCAAAAGTATGAGGGCAAAGGCTTCTGAATCTTAAATTCTGGATCCATTTAATCATAGGGGGAAAAATAAATTCTTAAACATAAGGATTTGGAAATATACTCGATGCACTCTTTTCCTGAAAAACAGTATTACTAAAACATATGGTCTAGCAAACTAAAAAGAAAATCCACAAAAGAGAAAGATATTAGATACAAGAAACGGTATGAGCAGGGAAACCAACAAAGTCCATCCTTAAACTGAAATCAGTTTTCCTCAATGGTGGTGCTGTGGGTATTTTGAGTGAGCAACTGCTTGTTTTGTAGACTTTCTTGCCTATTGCAAAATGCCTAGCACCAATTTAAAGGAATAATTCTGAAAACAGTAGGAACAAAACACTTTTTTAAAAATGAATAATACGAATCAATAGTTGATAGTCATGGGAATGGGGAGCATGGCATAGGGAATGCAGTCAGCATTAATATAATGGCTAGATGTAAAGCCAGAATAGAGAAAGAGCAATTGGGGGATCATTTTATAAACTATATAAATGTCTAACCAATGTGCTATATGCTTGAAACTAATAATAAAAGAAAAAAATTTTAACAGTGAATAAAAAACTGGAACAATAATTCTGGGTGTGTGGGGGGGGTGAGTTATAGATAATGTTTATTGTGGTACTTTGTTACTATGAAATTAATAATGTGTCAATGAAAAAGATACAAACATGATTAAAGGCAGCAAAACGTAAAGTCTATGTCACTCTAACCCTCCTTCTTTCTACATAGACTGTTTTCAACTTTTTGTACATGCTGCCAGGACGTATTTATGAATATGAGCATATTATATACACATATTCATCTACAGCTTCCTTTTCCATTTAACTTACATAAAGTATATTTCAAATCAATACAAAAGTATACCTCGAACACAAAATGAGATGTGTCTCCTCCTCTTTTCACTTTTAACCCCATCCCTGAAGAAACCACTATGAAAAGTTCTGCTTAAAAAAAAAAAAAAAAAAAAGACCCGCTTTTATCTCTTCTGGGTTTTATCACTTTGTTGTAATGTTCCCTATGTCATGATTTATCCTCTTTAGACAATCTCAATATCAATCTCCCTCCCTCCCCTCTCTCTCTCCCTCCCTCTATCCTTCTCTCTCTGTCTCTCCCTCCATCATTCTCTTTCTCCCTCTCTTCCTCTCATAAAATATAAGCAATTTTGCACTTGTTGTCATCTTCTCTTCCCTCCTATATTTCTTGCAAATTGCTGGTACATGACCTTTGTCAGATGAAGAAAATTTACTTCTGTCCTGATTTGCCAGGAGTTATTATAGTGACATGGAATTTATTTTTTATTAACTTTTACCATATTTGTTAGATGACTATATGATTTTTCTTATTCTGTTACTATAATTATATAAATTGATATCTAATATTACATCAACCTTGCAATCCTTGAATAAATTAAAATTGGTCATAATACCAAGCCCTTTCTGCCCCCTGGTAGCCAATCACCAAGTTCAGTCCATTGGGATTCACTGGACTTCTGATATCTAAGAACCGTTGTCTTTAATTTCTGAAAAATTATCACGTGTCTTTTCAAATGTTCTCTCACACAAACCTTTTCTCTCTAGAACTTCAAATAGAAATATAGTAGATCTTGTCATCTGTGCTTCGTGTCTTTTTACACATTTTCCATCTTTTTGTCTTTCTGTACCTCTCCCTGAATCATGTCTTCAGGTTGATCTTCTTGTTGCCTAATTCTGTATTTAAATTGACTATTAAACTTTTACATTTTTAAATTGTATTTTTATTTTCGATTTTTTCATGTCTGAAAATTCTATTTGGTTATTTTTCTAGGTGCTATGTCATTTTTAATTTTAATTCCAATATCCTAACCCATACTTTCAATCTCTTGTTTTACCATTCTAAACGTATCAAATACACTTATTTCATTTTGCATGTCTAAAAATGTCAATATCTGAAGTATCATTCTAATTCTACTATTTGTTGTTTTTTCTAGCTACCACCTATGGTTTCTTATTTCTTTGTGGGTTTTTTATGTTTATTTTTTACTCTGCATTAGTATTCCTTAGAACTTTGAGGAATATACTGAAGTCTCAATCCCCCAGAAATGAATCGTATTTGCTTCTGCCAGGGGCCCCACCTACAGATCACTTTGAAGTAATATTAACCTGAAATTTTTCGGACCTACTAGTATGAATTTAGGCTATGTACAGAATCACTTGTAATTGTTAATTCTTAGGAGGCAGGCTTTCCATTTTTCATCCTCTCCCCTGTTCACCAAGAAACTATGAACACTACCCCAAATCACCTGGATTGATCAAATGGTCTAAGGGCAACAGTGCCCTACTCACCTCTTCAAGTTCCATGTTTCATTTAATTCTTAAAAACTAAAGAATGTTTATTTTCTTTTCAACTTATAAATGCATATAAAAAGTGTTTTCTCTTATTTTATTTAACATTTTATTTGTTTACAGTGTGTGATTGGAAATAACAGATTTTTTATATAGGGTACATAAAAATTTCTGAGTTCTTACAAGTTTCTTAGTTTGCTATTTAATGGATAATGTGTTGTAATTGTAAGTGTATCTCTCAGAGTATTAAAGGCCTTCTTGAGTAATGTTCTAGCTTGCAGTAATGCTTATGTAAATCTGATTTCTGGGCATCTGATTTTCTTCTAAATGTAAACTCTCTTTTCTCTTTTCTCTCTTTTCTCTCTCTCTCCCCACTTCATAATACACACATATACATGTACTTTGCTGCTTGCTCTGGGTGACTTCCTCATTTTGTTTGCAAAAAACATTTTGACTCCTTTATTTTTCATTGTTATGAAAAATATTCCTATCTGCAATCAGAGGATACATTCAGTTGAGAACATATATTGAAATTAGGGAGAAATTTCTCCTACTGTTTCTCCATTTATTTCCTCCACTATGTAATATTAATTATCAGTGTCTGAAACTCTTATTACTAGACTGTTAGACTTCCTAGATTGACCTTTTTGCTTTTTTCTTTATCATGTTTTTTCTTTCTATCCATTTGTCCTTTACTGTGAAATACATCCTTATATATTTTAAGGGTCACTTTAATTTGAATAAAATGGAGCATCTATATGACCACCTTGATCTACCCTACATGCTACAAAGTGTTCATCTTCACTAGGTCCTACATTTCTTCATTGATAAACTACACACATAAAAAAGATAGATCCATGGAAACCTAGAGATAGACCTGAGTTCAACTAGCCCTAACTTGTAGCTTAAGCAAGTAAAATTTTAAATTGTAAAGTCCTTGAAAAACAAATGCATTTTACTATTACCATGTTAAAGTCTCCCATTCAATGAAATAATTAAAAAGCAATAAATCTAACTTCTACATGATAAACATAGGGGCAAATGAAGGCAATATTATTCAGAACCAGAAGGCGAATCATAAAGTGGAAGTTGAGGGAAGCAGAGAATCATCAGTGGGTGCAATGAATACTAGTGGAACTAATTGTTTAAGATAATAATATGGAAATTTTTAATTTGAATATTGTAGACTCTTGGCACCAATGTGTGGCATGACCATTACTGTGAATTATGGCATTAAAAAAATTATTGACTGTTGAATACCTGATTTGTGCTCCAAGCTTGTAAACTCAAAGGGCACGCAGGCTTCAAATTATACTCTTTGTTTTCTGCTGAGTATAAAACCTATTTTCTCCCAATTGAGAAAATACAGAGAAAAGCATATAATTATCTGTAATATGATGAGATCATTGTATTTCCTTTTTTCATTTACATTTTTGGATATTTACTTGATTTTTATCTTTCAGCTCAAGTAATCATATGCCAGAGTCCAACTTATTACAATGAAATATAGAGCAATTTTTATCATATTTGAGAAATTTTTTACTATAAATTCTATTGAATTTGTATTAATTTATAGAGAATTAAATTTGGTAAATATCAAAACTATCTATTTTTGGCATTGTTTTTTGATTCTTAGAATTTTCATCTCTCTTTGAACATCATGCATCTATTCTTGCATGTTTTCCACTACTTCCATTAGAGCCCTTTGCATTCTGGAAATCAAAAACCCCATAACAGAAATGAAGAATGCTTTTGATGGGCTCATTAGGAGAATGGGCACAGCTAAGGAAGGAATCAGTGAGCTTGAGGATATATGAATAGAAGCTGCCAAAACTGAAAAACAAAGAAAAAAAAAGGTTGAAATATATGAAACATAATATCCAAAGGAATGTGGAACAATTACAAAAGGTATAACATATACATAATGAGAGTATCAGAAGGAAAAGAAAGAGGAAAAGGAACAGAAGAAATACTTGAAGCAATAATGACTGAAAAAATTCCCAAATTAATATTAGATACCAAACCATTGATAAAGAAATCTCAGAGAACACCTAAAAGGATATATGAAAAGAAAAACGCTGGCCATACGATATTCAAACTACAGAAAAACAAAATTAAAGAAAAAAATCCTGAAAGAATCCAGATAAAAAATACTTCACTTATAGAAAAACAAAGAATTATATCTGATTTCTACTCAAAACCATACAAGTAAGAAGAGAGTGGGGTAAAATATATATTGTGTTGATAAAACAAACAAACAAACAAACAAACAAACAAACAAACAAACAAAAAAACCAGAAACCTAGAATTCTGCATCCTGTGAAATTATCCTTCAAAATTGAAGACAAAATAAAGACTTTCTTAGTCAAACAAAAATTGAGGGAATTGTTGGCAGTGGACCTGCCTGACAAGAGATGTTTTAAAAAGTTTTTCAGAGAAAATAGATATGATATAGGCCAGAAACTTGGATCTACATAAAGAAATAAAGAGCATTAGAAAAGGAATCAGTGACAGTAAAATAAAACCTTTTATTTTTCTCATTCTTAATTGATCTAACATAATAGTTTGCTCAAAATTAAAATAGCAACAACGTATTCAATGATTTTACTTTATGGATAAGTAAAATGAATGACAACAATGATATAAGAGATGGGAAGGAGGAATTAGGTATATTTTGTTATTATAAGCTACTTGCACTATTAACTGGTATACTATCATTCGAAAATAGATTTAGATTTGTTGTAAATGTTATATTGCAAACTCTAGAACAACCACTAAATAAGTTTAAAAGAAGAAGAAGTAGAGTTGCTAAGAAGGGAGAGAAAATGGATTCTCGATTAAAACACAAAACTGTAGGAAAAAATGTGAAAAATAAAAGTAAGAATAAAGAACAAGGACAAGAAATAGAAAACAGTAAAAAAATAGTAAACATCTATTCCACTATATAACAATCACTTTAAACATCAATGGTCTAAATATACCCATAAAAAGACAGAGATTTTTGGAGTGGATTTTTAAAAGACTCAACTATATATTCTCTACAACACACCCACTTTAAATATAAAAAATGCATATGATTCAAAATAAAGGGATGGAAAAAGATATATCGTGCTAATGCTAATCAGAAGAAAGCTACAGTCACTATTATTAATTTCAGACAGCAAACTTCAACACAAGAAAAATTATGAGAAAAGGGGCACTACATAATGATAAAGGAGTCAGTTCTCCAAGAAGACAACAATACTTAATCTGCATGCACCTACCAAAAGAGCATCAATATATATATAAGGCAAAAACTGATTGAACTGTGAAGATAAATAAATGAATCTGCTATTATAGCTGGAGACTCCAACACCCCTCTAGCAGTAATGAGCAGGTCCAAAAGGTAGAAGACCTGTAAAGACATAGTTAAACTGAACAGCACTATCAACCAACTGGATCTAATCGATACATTTACAATATTTCATCCAACAACAGCAGAACACTTCTTCTCAAACTCACACGGAACATCCTTTTTTCTTATCGCTGTCCAGGTATACGCAACCATATCTTTTATCAGCTAAAAAAATGTATATTTTACTAAATGTCTGTCGCTGTATTTTAATCATAGAGAACAATTCATAGTGTTTATAGTTTCTTCTACAGTTCTAAAAGCAAAACAATTTCTTTAAAATAAGATTTCCTTAATTCCCTCAAACTATAAGGCTAGTTATAGTTTCAGTGTCACTTCATTCATTCCTTCATTCATCTATTCAAAAACTGCTTCTACCATCTAGTCTATGGCTCATATTTTACATAGCCTTCAATGAATTCTCTTCAAAACTGCCATTTTATTTTCTTTATTCTGCCATTCAGAAGAATGACACCTGATGACTTCTTTGGAAAAGGGAGAATCTTGTGCCTCATTCGTTCCCACCTGTATATCTGATGTCTTTCTATTCATACCCAACTTATCTTTGCATAGTATGTCTAGAGTATGTAAATATAGTTATTTTTTTCAGTGTGGCAGGTTTGGGGGAAGTAAAAATGAATATAGGACAAAATCTCTATTGCCGATTCTGATGGAAAATATTAAAACATATTTTTCTTGGCATGGCTTCAGCAGCACTGTTCCATAAAATAACAGATTTGGGAAAGAAAGGTATCAAAAAACAATTCATGCTCTTGTTAAATCTGTCAATGAAATATTGTGAACACACATATATGGTTCCTTTTCACATTGTGACTGTAGGTAGATGGTTGTCTTGGCAACCTTGAACCCACTTTTCCGACAGTTGTCACTTGATTTTCAACCTAAGTTACTCTTTTCAATATAGTCCCAGATTTTGTTATCAAATTACCCTATTGATTCTGAGGGGGAAACTAAAGAATATCCTAGGAAAATTAAAGTAATGTAAGGTTCTCCTATAGGTTTTCTTATTCATGTATTTGAAACCAGAAGATTCTGAATTTCCATATGATTTATCACATCAGATATATGCATGCCTGACTAGGTTATGTGTGAAATTGATTGTTAAACATGGCTGATGTGACCTTGAATGTTGCCATTTTCCTTTCTCTCTCACTTTTATTCATTGTGATCTTTTTCAGATCTCACCCATCAAATATTATTGATCTAATTCCCCAATATAGAATATGACTAATAAAGGTGAGAGAAACAACTATAGAGAAAAAATAATAAGAGAACATCCAGAGTTAAAATCAATGGAAGCATAAAGGGCACTAGCAACAAATAACTGCTTGCCATATTGAGACACTGTGGGAGATTCCTAGGATGCCTTGAGATGCTACTAAATTCACACTGCCTGACTTTATACCATTCTCCTAGGATTTATAGCAACTGCCAGAGGCCAATTGAAGTTTTTCCGGGCTATTCTTCACATCCTTTTCCATATTCTTAATGTTCCCAAAAGGCACTAGATGGGGTCGATGGTAAAGGGTGTAGAATATTTATTCTTTCAAACCTAGAGTGAGATAATCATATCTGAGGGACTATTTAGCTTCTATGTGAAGGCACAAAGATCTAAGTAGTCTCTTAAGGACCTTTTGTTCCAATGATTTTCATACATTTTAATTAAAATTTTGCAATAGGAAGAATGATAAATTTAGTGAGTAAGATAGAGTATAAACTTTTTTAAAACATGCAAATCAAAACAAACTAACATGTCATCTGTGTAGGCAAGAGATATTTTGGGCTAAAAGAAACAAAAATTTCACCCAAAAAGATGTTCAGAGGTGATAATGGTAAGTAGTATTAGTGCAGCTGCCACTCAATGTCATTAAGGACCCAGATTCTTTCTCTTTTGGTGCTCCACCATCTTGGGTATGTTTGGCTTTGGACTTCATACTTTGACATCATGAATGCAATAGAATTTCTCCAGTGCCGTCTGTGAAGTCCATAATTAGTACAGGAAGAAGGTAAATGGTTCATACTACTACACATGTCTCTCTTATCAGAAAAGCAAAATCTTCCTAGCAGGACACTGGCATATAACCTCTTATATCTCATTGCTTGAATATAGCTCATATGCTCATTACTAGCTTCATGAAGGTTGGTAAACTGATTCTGTGGTATTTTGATAATTTATAGTGGGAAAAAACGGGTGAAAGGGTTGGAATTGCTATTATGCTAGACATCCAAGATTGTCTGCTACCCAAATTACATTAATTGGGTTATATGAATTCTTGATTCATGCACCATTATGTGACTCTAGAAGATAAATTCATGAAAATTGGCATTATGGGAGAAAACTTACTGCAGTGCTTTATCATAGTAAACTATTCTTTCTGTATATAAATTTTCGGGTTAGTTAATAGGGAAAATATTTACCATGAATTAAAGATTATTATTATTAAAGATAATAATTTAAATGCTGAAAATAAATTTTGAGAAATTGTTCACATTGATTCTTTTTTAACTTAAAAATCAGCTGCATAAGTTCTTGACCAAAATTTTCAAGTTAAAAAAAGATTAATATCACTGTTTGAAAAACAATGTTTTAAATAGAGATTTGAGAGATTAAATGGATGTCATTGGAATCTATTATCATTAGATTTCTAATGAGGTTACTTCTGACAAACAATCCAGCTTCAGTGGTTTGCATGAATCGTTTTCATTCTTTGACTTTGTTACTTACAGGGCATTTTCTTCTTTAATTGCAGACTGAATATATTTAAAACTACGTTGCTAATAATCATTGATGAGTGAATTGCACAAATTTGTGAAATTTGGTTTCAGTCGAATAAGAGAAGTCAAACAATTGAGCAATTAAATTCATTCCATTCAACTGAGCTTGTAGAAAATCAGTTTGAAATTGCATTGAGAAACCTAATTTAATTTCTACATATTGTGTGCTAATATAACCATGGTCCAAGGACTTAGCATCATGCACTAATCTTTGAAGCTAGAGAAGAGTCACCCTGGTTTGTCTGGTGAAAGTAAGTGAGGTTTAAATTAACTCCCGTCATTCTTCAGATAAAGAATCTTAGTTTAGAAAAGATTAACTAACTTGATCAACATAATATAACTAGTTAGTTAAATTATGAGCTGGAACTAGATTGCCTTAACTCTTGTGTCAATATGCATTCTACTTTTCATTTTTCTTTAAAATAATGGTCACATCACTATTTTACTTGCTACTTAAGAAAATTGATAGGAATAAAATTCATAGGCAAGCCAAGATTTGTAAGTAATGTTAATATATGAGAGTTATGGCTTACAGGGCCTTCATATACGTATTAATGTAGCCCAACAAAGAAGCAGTAATCCATCTAACTAGAAACAAACAAAATCTTGAACTTAAAAAAGACAAGACAAACCACAACGAGATATCACATCACACATGTCAGAATGGCTAACATCAGTAAATCAAAGAACAAATATTGGCAAGGATGTGGAAAAACGGGAACCCTCATACACTGTTGGTGGGAGTGCAAATTGGTACAGCCACTATGCAAAACAATCTGGATGTTTCTCAAAAAATTAAAAATGGATATACTTTTTGACCCAGCAAAAAGTATATCCTGGGTATTTATCCCAATAAAACCCAAACAATAATTTGTAAAGATCTATGCACCCCTATGTTCATGGCAGCACAATTTATAATAGCCAAGATATGGAAGCAACTTAAATGCTCTTCAATAAATGATTGGATAAAGAAGTTACGATTCATATATAAAATGGAATATTACACAGCCAATAAAAGATGAAATCCTACCATTTGTAATGACATGGATGGACCTAAAGGTGATTATGCTGAGTGAAAGAAGTCAGAGAGAAAGATAAATATCATATGATTTCACTTACTTAGATTCACTTACAGAATCTAAGGAACAAAAAAACCCCAAACTAATCAAAAACAGACTCACAAATATAGAGGACAATCTGGTGATGGCCAGAGGGGAGGGATGGGGGGATGCGGCTGAGAGAAATGGGTGAAGGGTTAAAGGAGTACAAATTAGTAGTTAATAGTTGGTCACGGGGATGGGGAGCAAGGCACAGGGAATGCAGTTAGCATTAATGTGATAGCTAGGTGGAGGGCCAGAGGAGAGAACAATCAGGAGGACATTTCATAAACTATATAAATGTCTAACTAACGTACTGTATACTTGAAACTAATAATAAAATAAAATTTTTTAAAAAGGCAAGACATCTTATCAAAATCAGATAACAGAATAATGCTTCTCCATTATATTTCTTCTATATGTTCTCCAAGAAATCAATCTGAGGGGAGGAAAATATTTGTTGCATCTAGGTGATTGAGTACTCACCTGTGGAATTGTAAAGATAGTTAGAGAAATAACGGAGGTTTTCTGTTAACCCCATCTGTATTATATTTGCCGGAGTCAGAGTTTCCTTGCAAGACTAAAAATAGTTTGCCATTTTTCCCAATAGAAGTGTTTTCTGTGTAATTCAATACTAGATAATAACTAGCATTTAGCACATTCTTTTTTTTTGTATCAAGAATTGCACCTCATGCAGTGAATGCTTTTTTTATTTGATTTTTCGTAAAAACTCTATGAGATAATGTGATATTCATTAGAACTGACCACAAATACATATTTTTTTCTTCTGGGCAGTAGTAGGATTGCTCTTTTCTCCCTCCTTGGAGGTAGAGATGATCATACGTTTTGCTTTTAGCCAGTGAAATGTAAGCAGAAGTGATAAATGCCATGTCTATGTAGAAACTTTAAGATCCTATGTACAATTCTTCAGGATCTCTCCTCCCCCATTACAATTAGCAATATTCCAAAGTGGTACTCTTAGCCTGTGTCTTAAAGTGAGGACCACTGAAACACAGTTCTTAGCTGCCTTGCAATGGAAATATAGAGGAAGCGAGAGATAAACTTTGTATTAAGCCATCGCAAATATGAGGGTTATTTGTTACTGCAGCGTAGCCTGGTCTGTTTTGACTGATATAGATAATTATTATTATTATCTTCTTCAATTTACAAAGAAGGAAAATGAGGATAATTTGTCCATAATGACACCACAAGTTAAACAGAACTTAATTAGATTCAAAACAAGCAATCTGACTCCATTATTCAACATGCTTAGCCACCATTTTATGTAGCTATGAGTAATTCACTTATTGTGAAGAGGGAATGTTCACTAACATGATGTGGGGCCTTATACTCAATTTCTAAGTATAGAGATGTATTTATTACTTTTAATTTACTTAACTTCAACATTTTTAGTATTTACAAATCACTTACACATACATAAAGCCCACTGCTTATTAATCCAGTAGGATATATCCGAATGCTGTTGCCTTTGGGAAAGAGAAGAGTATGAAAAGGTCATCAGGTGTATCTCCAGGGATCCTTCACAAATACCCCTGTGTCAGTCAGCTTGGGCTGCCATAACAAAATAGCACAGTCTGGGTAGCTAAACAGCAGAAATTTATATTCTCACAATTGTGGAGGCTGGAAGTCCAAGATCAAGGTGCTAGCTGATTTGGTTTTCGGCGAGGACTCTCTTCCTGGCTTGTTGACGGCTACCTTCTCATTGTATCTTCATGACAGAGAAAGAGGAGAGAGGGAGGGCGGGAGGGGGAGGGAATGCATGCTGGTATCAATTCCTATTCTTATAAGAGCACTTGCCCTATCAAATTAGGACTTCACCCTTATCACCCTGTTTAACCTTAATTACCTACTCCAAAGCCCCTTCAAATACAGACACAGACACATTGGGGGTTAGGGTTTTAGCATATAGATTTCAGAGAGATGCACACATTCAGTTCATAACAATCCCCTAGGAGCTCCGAGCAAAAAGAACACTCCCATCTATTTCAAAGTATTTCCTGTCTCTATATATGGGACTGGAAAGAAATTCAATGAGAAGTATTTCATCTGTTCACTTATTCACTTATTTAACACATTTTTTGAGTGTCTGTTATGTTCTAGGCACCGAGGTACAGTGATGGGCAAAACAAATTTCCTTCATGAAATTTATGTTCTAATAAACAAAGATATATGAATATATCATTATGACTGAGTAATATATTCTATTAATAAATGTAAATCAGAATAAAAGTATAGAGAATGATAAGGGCCAGAATTGCTACTTTTCAATAGTATTCAAATAAATTCCCCTAGATGTGCTGACTTTTATGTGGAGACCTAATAGTTTAGCTTTAACATCTTCAAATATTAAAACTGAAAAGATTATGAGAGAGCATATTCTCAGATTTCTTCATTTTACAGAAGGATAAACTGGGATCTAAAACAGGAGGTGGCAAATATTTTTCTTTAAGGCGCCAGGTAGTAAATATGTTTTTACAGACTAGACAATCTCTATCATAACTACTCAACTATACCATTGTAACATGAGAATAGCCATAGATAATAAGTAAACAAAGAATGTGCATGTGTTCTAATAACATTTTATTTATATAAACAGGCAATGGATAAGATTTGTCCCTCAGGCTGTAGTTTGCTAGTCTCTAATCTAGAACGATGAAATGACTTTCCCAATCTCACACATTTGATGACTGATGAATGAAGAGAAGACAAACATGTTTCATCTGTTATTAAAAACAACAAAGACGCCTTTAGAGAAGATTAGCACAGGTAAGAGACAGTTAAAGAAATAATAATGTGCCATAGGTGAAAAAATTATTCATTGAACCACTGGCACCTGGATTTATTTTAGAGAGGGAACTGTCTTTGTTTAGGAAAATATATGGATAAACAGGTTCTTGGAGGTGATACCCTGAGGGCTGAGTTTAGCAGGAAGCAGTAAAATAAAAGGAATGTCTTGGTGGCTTAGCATTAGAAATGAACAGAAATTAGAGGAAAAGGGAATGAGGGAAGAGCCAGTTAACAGAACTGGGTGGTACAAGAAGGCATTTTAAGAAAAAGATGTATAATCAATTTTTAATGGGCTGCACTGCTATATAATGCAAACCTTCTATTGTCTTCAAAAATTAAGAAAAGTGATGCACAAATCAAAGGCCTTTTATGAATGGGCTTTGGAGGATGTGTGTGGGGAGGGGAGGAGTGGGAGGAATTAAGTAAGGAAGCTGAGTTTTGTCTTTTTGTGTGTGTAGCATTTAATTAAATCCCAACTTTCTATAGCTCAACCAACTGTTTTCTCTATTCCTTTAGTTCAACATCACCAAGGAAAGTCCTGTTAACAGGGCAGATTGATCCAGTTATAAATTTAAAAATGCCAACCTCAAAGGGGTTTTCAACAGTGCCCATAGACTCTTTGCAACAGCTATTTCACACCTTCTTTACTCTATTCAAAGCATCAAGCCTTCCCCTCCATCTCTCCACTTATCAGACAATAACCTGGCATTTTAGGTGAAAGGAGGAAGCTTCAGATGGTAACTCCCTTATCTTCCCCCCACCCAACAGTCTATTGAAGGAACCTCTAATTCTGTAGTACCCTTATTCCTTTCTGTGAAGAGATGGCCGCCTTTCCTCCTATATGTACGGTGGATCCTTCTGTACCATGAACTGAACATACGCTAGTCATTATCCTTTATCACTCTCATATTCCAAATTCTCTGTGGAGCAGAATCCTTCATGCCAGGGCTTAAGTCATTACCATTTTTTAAAAAAATCTCCCTATTCCCCACATACTACTAACATCGACAGCCCTTTTTCTTTTCTCTCCTTCACCACTTAGCTTCTTGAAAGGATAGTTGGCAAAATTGTCTTCATTTTCTTATTTCCCCACTCACTTCTCAACCCACTCAAGACTCTCCATCACTGTCACATCACTAAATCCAGTGGAAAATTTAAGTTATTTCCTTGTTCAAGCGTTCCAGAGCACTTGATATTGTTGACCACTCCCTTCTTGAAAACCTTAATATTTTGGTTTGGAAGTCATTGCCCTCCCATTTTTTTCCCCTCTGCTCTAACTTCTCACTACTGCCTTATTTGCAGTTTCATACTCGTCTGCTCCCTGGACACCTAATGATGAAGTTCCTGAAATGTAAGTTCCCTTTTCTTCCTCCTCTGTTCCCTTACTAAGCGATCTTATTCTCATTCATGGTTTCAAATAGCACCCATCATCTGATGACTCAAATGTAATTTCTACAGAACAAAACTCTTCTTGGAACCCTAGACCATAAATCCAAATTTCTATTGACTATTTCTTTATATATGCTTCAAATCCATGTCAAAAATCAAATTCATGATCTCCCTACTTGATCCTCTTACACTGAAGAGCGAATGGCATCACCATCCAACTACTTATACAAGGAAGAAGCAGAAGTAATCCATGACTGTTCCTTAAACTTAAGCCTTCATATCCAATTAATCACAAAGCTGTCATTTTAACCTCCTAAATATGTCAAATTTTCCATGTCTTTCCACATCTACTGCAACCACCCTAGCCTAAGCTATCTCCACTGCTCAAGTGGACTCCTGCAATAGCCTGCTTTAATTCTTGGCCTCTCCACTCAGTCATGCTCCAAATTTGGGTCACCAAGGTACTGCTTTGAAGTGCAAACCTGATTAGATCCTGCCTCAATTACATCAGTGGCTTTTCATTGTTTGGACAGCAACCACAGTCTATGACATGACCTATAATTTCTTATGTGACATTGCCATTTTTCCAGTATTATTTCCCACTATGATACCTCCTGATTTTGTACTTCAGCTGCAATGACCTTCCTTTATGATTTCCTTCCTGTCACAGGGCCTTTTCATATAGAACTCTCCATTTGCAACAGATGGTAACTCCCTGATATTTCTCCCACCTAACATACTAATCAAGGAACCTCTAACTTTGGGGTGTCCTTTCCTTCTGTGCAAAGAGTGCTGCTTCTCCTATATAAAGTGAATCCTTTTAACTCATGAATTGTACATTTTCTGTTATCTTTTATCACTCTAGTATTCCAAATTCTCTCACAGGACTCAATCCTTTACATAAGGGTTTAAGTCATTATCATTAAATAAAGCATGGAACTTTCTTACCCTCTCCTTTAGCTTAGTTAACTGCTATAATTCTTTTGGGTCACATATTAATACATTTTTTCACCCAGGAAAGCTGTCTCTAACATCCTAGATAAAATCCACTTACATATTTTTTAAAACATACTCTTTTCCATCATAGCACATATCATTCATAATGTTCTATTTATTTGTGTGATTATTTAACAATTGTCTCCTCCTTACACTAGCCTATTGTTTCTCCTAAAGCCAGCCTAGTGCCTCACATATTATGTGGCCTACCAAATAATAGGCCCTCAATAAATATTTAATAAAAGGATAAGTGAATGAGTGATGCTCTGCAGAATACACTAAATAGTACGACATTTTATACAATGTACTTTTTCAAAATAAACAGGATAATAAAGCCAAAGGTGACCACAAAAATATGACCTCTCTGATAATATACAGTAATTCAGAAAATGGCATTAAACTTTCTGCAAGAAATGAAATTGAGAGGTAAACAAACTTCTCTAGGCTATAGCTGACATCTAGATTGCAGTAAAATTTATTCAGTATGTGAAGAATGTAATTCAGATGTGGAATTGAGAAGTAGTGGACCATTTTTTACTTGGTGATGTTACATGGGACCACTATTGGGGAACAAAATGAGATTTGGACTAATCTCCACAGTTGAAAACAAGAACTTCACCTGCCAATTGACAATTTTGCGAATATTTACTATCGTTCACCTCATTCTGATATTGTATAAGGATAGTTTCAGTAAGATTTTTTAAAATATCTCATTTAAAAATAGAGTTAATTAGTATGTATCATCAAGTAAGGTCCAAATTCAATTTTCACTGGAGTTATCTCACAGAGAGACATCACATCTGCTATATTAAGAGCCAGCAAAGTTGGGTGTAGTTTACTTAAACAGATCTTAATACCCTTTTTTGACTGGCAGGTATCATTGCAGTCATGGAACATATCATATTTTAGATATTTTATGCCTTGAGTTTTATAAGCTATGATAAAGCTATGATCCCCAGATATTAATCTAAGTCTTTTATCAATTCTCTGGCAGGCACCCAATGCTCCATGACTTGGTTCCTCCAATTAATCATCTTTTTTGACTCAAATTGCTCACAGCTGTGATCAAACATTGGCATAGCTCCTAAGAAGGAGGGGCATACGAGAGCTGTTATTGGACAAGTAATAGAAGCTGTCACACAACCTGTGTTTAGTTACAAAAAGTTTGCAAACTTAGAAAATGCTGACTGTTGGGCTGAAAGAGACTCATTGGGAAGGCAGCCCCATTATTTAGATTTCTATAACATTCTTTGCCCAAGCATATGATGTTGAGAACCATTACTTGGGCTGCAAATCATTTTCAGAAGGTATACAAATACCTCGTAAATGACTCTTTGAGGGAAACATCCAAGTAAACAAATTTGAGGGGATTTGACAAACAGAAAAACTTCTTACACATAAGTAATGTACAAATTTATTTATAAGAGCCTTTGAAACAGTATAGATATGCTTGTCTATTTTGTTTTTTGATAAGTAATCTTAAAACACAAAGGTAAAATTGTTCTTCCTCCTTCTGCTAACTTTTCTCTGTATGAAGAAATATATCAAGGTAGAGTAACCTGTTAATATACTAATTCAAGAATATTTAGGATATATTCTTAAATTGCATTTTATTTTAAAGTTAATGGTATAAGAAATTTGTAAACATTTCAGATCTCTGGGCCTCAAAGAGTTGATTTAGTTTCTCTTGTTCATGTAGATAGGAGTGGTAGATTTGGAGTTCGAACTCAAGTCAATGGACTCTAGAACTCAAATTTTTAAATAGCCTCTCAGTTAACCTCTTATTTTGTTTTGTATATTGGTAGGACTTAATTATTATTTCACCAAAAATAAAGCAGGAATCATCAGTAAGGGTACAAATACTGACAATGAGATGTCGTCCCACTCTTCATAAGGCCAAATGTTTGTGAAATTATTCAGTTACTAAAGGAGAACTTCATAAATCCCAGAGTCATTTTTTAGGGCTCTAAATTACATAGATTGTCATTTTACATTAAAGGCTGATTAGTTTTATCCAATAAGAGGATATAACTCCTGTGTTTGCAAGGGTTTGGAGAAGCAGGCATTCTTGCTCAAATTTGGAGAGAGTGTTCCAATATTCTCAGTGGGCATTCACAAATGAAGTGAATTCTGTCTTATTATGTACATAGTTAGCTTGTTTCATTCAAAAATGTTTTATATAATCTATTGTCCAAGTTCTTGAGTCCAACATAATTTCTAAGATTGTATCGGTTTTGTAACATATTATTCAAAGCTGGGTAGTTCATATGAACCAATACTTTCTCACTCAAAGAAGCTTCCACACTCACTAAGGCTGGGTGATAGCACAGAAGAATTTGAGAGCCGTACGATTTTATTTGTGCCAGTGTAAAAACTAACTTGGAAATTTTCAATGGATCTCTAGAATTATTCTCTCAGGAACTGGAAGCCTAAAAGAGGGGGTTGATGTTATTTAATCCATCCTAAGGTGGTGATCTACATCACATGCTCTCTTTGAAATTCTCTTTTTGAAATACAGGGCAGGAGGCACACAAAATACTCAGAAAAAAAATCTCTAGCAATAAACTAACAACAAAGATGGATAAAATATATTTTTTAATCTTTGAAAATGTGTGAATGAGTCAATAAGAAAGTAAGGGAAATCCTCAGAGGTCAAATATAAAATGACTCTAGAAATATAAGTAAGCTCTCAAACCAGTGCTTGCCTTGTAACTTCAGCCATATGGGGAGCAGGAAGTAAAGCCCAGGGTCATAAAATGTGTAGAATCAGATTGGGTATTGTTAAATATATCTAGAGTCTGAAGGGTTATACCCTCAGCAAAAATATTTTAAAAATATACCCCACAAAACAAGATAGCAAGGAAACTTTCCTATCTCCGAACCTTGAATCTGGACAGTGTGGGGGGAGAGAATTTCCCCTAAGATGTATTTGTATTCAAAAAAATTTGGTCCAATTTTTTTTAAGCCAAGGAATTATATTAGTATTATCTTTGGTGGTAATGCTCACAGGTACTGGCAGGAAAAAAAAAATAAGTAAGAATCCTTCCTGGAAGGACACAACTTCTACTCAGTTCTCAAAATAACCCCATAAAAGAAGTTCATACTGAGAGAGTTCCAGCCAAGGTGGATGAGTAGATAGATGCTGTGCTGGCTTCCTCTCACGACCACTTTAAAATTACAACTTACCTACAGAACAACCATCAATGAGAATTGCCTGAAGTTGAGCCAAACAGAATTCCTATAACTAAGGACATACAGTAGAAGCTACATTGAGACTGGTAGGAGGGGCAGAGACTCATAACAGACTGGTCCCACACCTATGTGTGGTGGTTGAGAATCAGGAGACTATCTGGGCTACAGAGGTTCCCCCCCCACCTCAGGAGCAAGGGGTCACAGCCCCAAACTGGGCTCCCTAGACTGAAGCATCGCTGCCGGGAAGAGAAGTCCCCACAACTTCTGGCTGTGAAAACCAGGGGAGATTGTGGCCAAGTTAGACAAAGGGCTGTTGGAGTCTGAGGTTTTCCTCTTAAGAGGCCCATACATGGACTTACTCGCTGACGAACTCACTTACTCCAAGCTTCAGTGCTGGGGCAGCAGCTCGAAAGGTGCCGGGGCACATGGGGAGGAACTCACTATTCTGGTTTCAGGGTGAGGGCTAGAGGGGCAGCTTTTCCCCAGACAGAAGTGCTGGCAAACTAATTTTTTTCTTTTTCTTTTTTTTTAACACCTACAGCACCTGGTATTCCTAGGTGGTCTCCCATCCAAGTACTAATCAGGCCCAACCCTGCTTAGCTTCCGAGATCAGATGAGATCGGGCACATTCGGGGTGGCACGGCCGTAGACAATAAAGTTTTTCTTTGTTTATCTCTCCCCTGACCCAGCGTGCAGAAGCAGGCAACTGCCACATCTCAGTCTCCATCAACCTGACTAACACTTGTCACCCTGCTCTGATAATTCTCTGAGAGCCTACTTTACCCAACTTCCAGACCCACCCAAGCTTCTTCCGGTGGTTTTTCCATACAAATACCCTGTCTTATCACATGCTGAAGACTTTCTTAAAATCTCTCAAAGTTTCACAAACCCAAACAAGCAGCATCTGGCCTCAGCATGCCCAATACCTTTTGCTAAGCAGCCTCAAGCCCAGCACTCACAGCAGTCGGCCTCAGTTCGAGGCTTAGCCTCTCCCAGGTGCTTCCAAGCCAAGAGCAGGTAGAAGACATCTGTGGATTGCTTTGTGGCTCATGCCAGGTGGCCCCTAGCAGGACATAGGCTACTGATGAACTTGGCCTGTGCAGGGCCCCTCTCAGAAGGCTCTGGGTCCAGCATACCCAGTAGCTAGCTTCAGATCTTGCTGGAGCATCACCAGGCCACCTCCACAGATGACACACCCAAATGGCAGTTTGGGCAGGCACCAAAGCCCTGCTAAAGTGAATCCTGCTCTGTAGGGTCAGCCCCTGCACAACAGTTCTTCCACTGTAGTCAGGGCCAGTCCTCACAGTCAATCAGCCTGAGAGTCAATCCCTCCCAGTAATGTGCAGACAGCAACCGAGGCTCGACTACAACAGGATAGCACATACAACTACACGAGGGACATACACCTGGAGCACCTGGCTCAGGTGACCTGGGAGACCTAGTAGTTCTACCTAATACATAGAAGCAAACACATGGATACAGCCAAAAATGGGGAGACAAAGAAACGTGTCCCAAATGAAAGAACAGACAAAGCTCCAGTAAAAGAACTAAACAAAATGGAGACAGACATGTGATCTACCAGATGCAGAGTTCAAAACATTGGTTATGAGGGTGCTCGATGATTTCAGTGAGAACTTCAACAAAGAGATAGGAAACATAAAGGTGGAGGTAGAAAACATAAAAAAGAACCAGTCAGAAATGAAAAATGCAATAACTGAAATAATGATTACATTAGAGGATATCAACAGTCGATTACACAAAGCAAAGAATCAAAACAATGATTTGGAAGATAAGGTAGCAGAAAACACCCAATCAGAATAGCAACAAGAAAAAAGAATCCAAAAAAATGAGTATAGTTTAAGGGGCCTCTGGGACAATAGCAACTGTAACAACATTCACATCATAGAGATACCAGAAGGAAAAGAGAGAGAGCAAGGAATTGAAAACCTATTTTAAGAAATAATGACAAAATATCCCTAAGCTGCTGAAGGCAATAGACATACAAGTCCAGGAAGTGCAGAGAGTCACAAACAAGATGAATCCAAAGAGGCCCACACCAAGACACATCATAATTAAAATGCCAGAGGTTAAAGACAAATAGAGAATCTTAAAAGTGGCAAGAGAAAAGCAGTTAATTATCTACGAAGGATCTCCCATAAGACTGTCAACTAATTTCTCAACAAAAAGTTTGCAGGCCAAAGGGACTAGCATGAAATATCCAGTAATGAAAAGCAAGGACCTAAATCCAAGATTACCCTGCAAAGCTATCATTTAGAATCAAAGGACAAGAATTTCCCAGACAAGAAAAAGTTAAGGAGTTCATCACCACCAAACAAATATTGCAAGATATTCTAAAGCAGTGGTCCCCGATCTTTTTGGCACCAGGAATCAGCGCTCCTATGAGAATCTAATGCCTAATGATCTGAGTTGGAGCTGAGACAGTGATGCCAGTGCTGGGGAGCGGCTGCAAATATAGATGAAGCTTCGATCGCTTTCCCACAGCTCACCTCCTGCTGTGTGGCCCAGTTCCTAACAGGCCATGGATCAGTACCGGTCCACAGCCCAGGGGTCAGGGGCCCCTGTGTTAAAGGGACATCCTGAAGAAGAAGAAGAAAAAAGAAAGATGAGAAAAATGTGAATAATAAGATGGCAATAACTACATGTTGAGCAACAGTGAGTTTAAATGTAAATGGATTAAATGCTCCAATCAAAAGATACAGGGTGGCTGAATGGATAAGAAAACAAAACCCTTACATATGCTGCTTTCAAGAGACTCACTTCAGATCAGACACACACAGAAACTGAAAATAAAGGGATGGAAAAAGATATTTCGTAAAAATGGAAACAAACAAAAGGTGGGCTAGCAATACTATACCAGACAAAATAGACTTTAAAACAAAGGCTATATAACAAGAGATAAAGAAAGACTCAGTGATTCCATTTGTGGATATTTATCCAAAGAAACCTAAACCACTGCTTCAAAGGGACATGTGCATACATATATATTCATTGCAGCATTATTTATAATAGCCAGGATACAGAGGCAACCTGGGTGTCCACCTGTGGATGAATGGATAAAGAAGAGGTGGTATATATATACAATGGACTATTACTCAGCTATAAAAAAAAAAAGAATAAAATCTTGACATCTGTAAAAACTTGAGTGGACCTGGAGGGTATTGTGCTGGGTGGAGTAAGTCAGGCAGAGAAAGACAAATGTTAAATGATTTCCTTATATTTGCAATCTAAAGAAAAGGATAAACAAACAACAGAAACAAGCCCATAAATTCAGAGAGCATTTTGATGGTTGATGGTTTGGGGGTGGGAGAATGGGTGATGGGGAGAGGAAATTAAGAGGTACAAATTGACAGTTACAAAATAATCATGGAGATGTAGAGTATACCATGGGGAATAAAGTCAGTAGTATTGTAATAACTTTGTATGGTGTCAGATGGGTACTGGATTTATCAGAGTGATCACTTTGTAAGTTATATGGATGTTTAATCACTGTGTTGTACACTTGAAACTAATATAATATTGTATGCCAACTATAATTGAAAATATATATAACACTTAAATGTATATATATATGTATATCGCTTATGTATATATATATGTCTATCTAACTATCTATATATGTCTGTCTATCTATCTATCTATCTATCTATCTATCTATCTATCTATCTATATATATATAACTGGAAACATACATCATCCTGAAGATTATAAAAATAGTATATTTTCCATTCTATTTAGTACATGTGATAAGTTTATCAGCAGTATTTAAAGATCAGATTTTTTATGTTGCAGTGCAATACTGGCAAAGTGACATTCCCCCATTTTCTTGTTATAAAAGTGGTATATTGGATACCCGAAAAAGTTCATACTAGTATGAACTTACGAGATGACATCTCAATCCCCAAAAGAAAATAAGGCATCATGAAGGAAATCCAGGAGAAATAACCAACAGAAGGGGCCCAGAGGCAGAAGTGGAAATACACAAATGCTTTCTCAATTCTACTACTGTCCTATTGACCAAAACAAGTGATGTGGCCCAGCCTAGAGTCATTGTGAATAGGCACTACCAAAAATGCTCGTCATCAGGAATCAAGGAAAGAGGCATTATAAGCAGAATATACTTTTTTAATACTTTTAAATTTTGTCAAATTGATTATAAATGCAAAAATGGCACCCACCAGCACCTCTGTCTCTGGAGAGAGTTCTAGCAGGCCTCTGCCCTTCCAGCAGGCTCTTTAGGATTAGCAAATGCATCTCCTTCACATATGGTCTAGATGTTTTTCAAACCATCCTTTTGCACTAGGCACTGAGCGAGTGAGTCTGTGCCCAAACCCTTTAATAGTGGAATCTCCATTTCCTACAGCCCTGTGGTTTTCTTGGATGTGAGCCATGTTGGATTTCAAAGCCAGATTTTGTGAGGGCTGGTCTCTCTGGTGTAGGTCCCAAGGGTTAGAGTGCTTGATGTGGGACACAAACCTCTCCTCAGAGAGAAGCTTTGTATTTGTGAGATCCTTTCCAATGGTGCGTCACTGTGCAGGGTTTTGGTGAAACCACATCTCTACCTCTCCTACTATCTGGATGTGATCCTTTTGTCCTTTGTTGTAGAGGAACTGTTCAACTAGTTTTCAGATCTTTTCCAGAGGAAATTGTTTCATATATAGCTGTAAATTTGTTATGTTTGTGGGAGAAGGTGAGTTCAGGATCTTCCTACATCACTATCTTGAAATGCCTTCCCTATTTTGCAGATCCTTGAAAGGTTTTCATATCTTTGAATTAGTATGCAAAGCCTGAAGATATATCAGCTTAGAGTTTCGGATGGTGGACTTCTAATTTCCTGTGATAGTTACATTTAATTTGTGTATATATGTACCTCTTCTGAAAAGGAACCTCAATCTGGGCTAAAAGGAAAGGTATAATTCTAAGAGAAGAGCAATCTGAGTTTTGGGCCAAAATTTCTACTTTCAAGTAAAGCTATCAGAGTACAACAGTATCATATCACTCTTCCTTTTCAGAAAGTATATACTATTAATAATATACTAATTCTAATAATAGATAGCATTTATTCCAGTTGCATGATCTTTCATCATTTTATATGCATAATTTCATTTCATCACCACAAAGGCTTTCTGAAGCAAGTACACTAGATTGTCTGTCGTCAATTTGTCTTCATCACCACCCCCTTCTAACTTACACAGGGACTTGACATTTTTCAAGGCGCACATCTGTGTATGGAAAATGAGTTAAACCCCATGAGAGTAGGAGGAAAAGGAATTACATTTTCTACAATGCCCTCTTTGTGTTTGGTTTCAGGGTTAAGTGCCAGAAAGAGGGAGACCAGGAAGATTTGGGGAGATACGTGAACAAATATGAAGTTCACAGAGCTTCTGGATGGGGAGACCCTGAGAACCACTCACCTCACTGCTACAGATTAAGATGGTCTTTGACATATTCCAGAAATTCATTGAATTGCAGCAATTTCCAGGTTAGTTCTTAAGCACCACCTGCCCAATGCTTCATACCAAGGGTTTTGCTGGCCACTTCCCTGATCTTTGCACCGCCCCCCCCACAGATCTTTCAAAGTTTGTTTAAGTTTCTCATTTCCTGTATTAAAACCTTTTATACTTTAAATGCATAGAACAACTTCTGCTCTCCTAGCTATAGGTGGAAAGAAGTAAATGCCATTGGGACTTGACATCTTTCAAGGTGCACATCTGTGTATGGAGAATGAGCTAAACTCCATGAGAGTAGAGAAGACCACTGGGCAGATGAAGGAAGTCCTGAATATTCAATGAAGTGTAATTAAGAGAGTATAGCACACAAGCTTCCCCCAAGAAATAACTACAGCCCGTTCTACCTAAATTCTCCTTATCCTCCACTCCCAGGATTGCCAGCTACATAAAAATGAATAGATGGGAATATGTAGCCGTCATACTATTGCTCTAAGTGGGTGAAAACCAACTGTCCTCACTCAAGAAATTATCTACAATGTATTCAAGCTAATTCAAGTTCCTAAGCAGTGATTCTAAAAGGTAGGTAGTTTCTATCACCTCCTAGAAGGCATTTGGGAAAAACCTTGTGACTCTATTTATAAGTTGCATTGCTTTTTTAAAAATATTATTTTATTGTTAGTTTCAAGTAGACAGTACCTTGGTTAGACATTTATATAGTTTATGAAATGATCCCCCTGATGGCTCTTACTCTCCTCTGGCTCTCCACCTAGCCATTACCTTACTGCTGACTGCATTCCTTGTGCTATGCCCCCCATCTCCATGACCATCTATCAACTACTAATTTGTACTTCTTTAATCCTTCACCCTTCTCCCAGCCCCCCAAACCGCTCCCTTCTGGCTGTCACCAGATTGTCCTCTATATTTGTGAGTCTGTTTTTGATTAGTTTGTTCTTTTTGTTTCTTACATTCTGCATATAAGTGAAATCATATGATATTTATCTTTTTCCATCTAACTTGTTTCACTCAGCATAAGCTGCATTGCTTTTTATGGCCTCAACTCAAAAATCATATAATTTTACTTCCATTGAATTCTATTGCTTACAAGCAAGTTACAGAGACCAGCCCAGATTCAAGGGGATGGGACATATATATCCTTGTCTCCATGGTAAATATGTCAAAGAATTTGCAGGCATGTTTTTAAACTACCAGACTACTCTATCTAAAATTACTCCCTCCCTCAGTAAGTCAGACAAAGAAGGACAAATGCCATATGATTTCACTTTTATGTGGAATATAAAGAACAAAATAAACAAAACAGAAACAAACTCATAGATACAGAGAACATTTTGATGGTTGTCAGACAGGATAGGGGTTGGGTTGGGTAAAAAAGGGGAAGGGATTAAAAAGTACACATTGGTAGTTACAAAATAGTCGTGGGGATATAAAGTACAGCATAAGGAATATAGTCAATAACATTGTAGTAACTATGTATGGTGTCAGATGGGTACTAGATTTATCAGGGTGATCACTTTGTAAGTTGTATAAATATCCAATCACTATGCTGTACATCTGAAACTAATATAATACCATATATCAACTGTAGTTGAAAAATATTTATATTTTTTAAAAAAATAAATTAAAAAAGAGAAAAGCAAAAAAATAATAAAATAAAATTACCCTCACTCTCAATTCTGATCTCTCTTCTCTTATTTTTCACAAAGCACTTGAGATAGAGAAAGAGAGAGAAAGAGAGAGAGAGAAAGCTATGCCTTCCCTCACCAGAATGTAAACTCCATGAGGATAAAGATAGTTCCTTTTTTTACTAGTGTATCCTCAGCAACTAAAACAGTGCCTACCACACAGAAAGCACTCAAGCATATTTGTAGAATAAATGAATTAATTTCTCCACGTTAACTTGTAACATCTCAGTGCTAGTTTCATAGCTTTCCAAGTTTACTATTGATAGCTGCTCTAATAATGGCGCTAGTGAAATAACATATAAGCAAGTTATTATGTGGTGAATTTGATCAAAATAACCTAGTCATGAACTTGGATAACTAAAGCTGAGTTTTCTTTCCTATTAAATTGGATTTTTTTTTGCTTATTATTCCAATAAGGCTCTCAACCCTCATTGATTCATACTTGTATCATACACTTATCTCTAACTTTAAATGAGTTAGCCTCCAAGAGAAATGCCTTGTCCATTTCTCTTTGTAATCCAGGGTAATAGAGAAATCTAGAGTCATTCCAAGGAAATAGGAGAAGACAAGTCAGGGTTGTGCTTAATTGTTTAGGCAAAGCAATGTAAGCTACATTCTGGATGAAGTCAGTGAGTAAAAGATTAATGCAAAATGATCTTCAAAAATGAGACCATGGTATCACAAAAGTCGATTGAGCAACTTTGCCAGAGGTTATTTCCAGTCATTTCAATTGGTATTTCTGGATATCCATCATGTTGCTACAATCAGACTGTAGTAATTTAGTGGTCCAGATCTGAATGTTTTAACTTGACCAAGCTAGAACAAATGCATTTGCTGCTACTGCACAGATATGCATATACTTAGGGAACTGTGAAGAATTTAGGCAAGTAGGTAAATATATAAAATGAGAAACATTGGGTGCAGATAGAGATGCACACATCTGGAATTTACTAATATTCTACTTCTAACTGCAAAACATATGACAAAGAATGTTTACCTCTGTGAGCTGAGCCTGTTTCCTCATCTGTAAAATGCCTATCATAATACCTTCGTGTCAGAGTTTTGTGAGGGTTAGGTAAATAATGCACACAGCCTGGCACATAGTAGCATTCAATACATGATAACTGTTATTGCTAGTGGTAAAAGTTAAAAAAGAGATAATACATTTTCTCAAAATATCCAGATAAAGCAGAATAGGTTCTATAAATTTAAATATTCTGAGAATGGCCACCATATTCTGCTTTCCTTTCACTGCAGAGTAACTGTTGTGATTAAAGAATGTGGACATAAGTCTACAACCCAGGCCTCTCCAGTCTGAGGTTACAGTTGTAACCTCACCAGGCCACTTTGTATGAGGAACAAGCTGTACGTCTGGAGAGATGAAAGGAATTCCCACTATTGTTTCTTGACCAAAGACACAAGCACCATTCTGCAATTATTTTCAAATTCATTTTATCATAATTCTAGCCACAAGGATAATATGGATTGTTTCACTGAGGACAGGGACGGTGGGGGGGACCTGTGGGGTTTCCACCATGCTGTGAGTGGTTGAATTCTTTTTAAACTTTATGTGTGTGTGTGTGTGTGTGTGTGTGTGTATTCATGACTCTCTCTATATATATCTATATATAGATATAGATCCTCTCATCTTGGGCTGGAGTGCAGATATAGATATAGATATAGATATAGATATAGATATAGATATAGAGAGAGTCATGAAGTTTAAATCTCCCTTGAGTTGTTTCTTTGTCTGCCTTGGCATACTCTGTGCTGGTCTTTTCCAGTGGCATGCTAATGAACTGAACGATGAGGGAAGAAGCATGGCCATGAGAGGCATGATAGCCTGACTGCAGCTATGTGACACTAATGCCTGCATCAATTACCTCTGGTTAATAAGCCCTACCCTCCATGCGTGACTAAGTCTTGACAGCGAAGACATACCTACATTTAGTCAAATCTCTCTTTCTTAAAAGTGAAGATAAAGAGGTTTAATCACTCTTTTGCTAAAAGAAAGCATTTCCAATTGCTGTTCAATATAAATGAAACTGATAAAAGATTGTTTTTCAGGATTTTAATTTTCAAGTCCCTCCCCAAATTGTGTATGTCTTAGAATGATACAGTCCTGATTCATTTATAGCTAGCTGTTTTAAGTAGGGCATGCTCTGGTTTAAAAGAAAACAGGCTTGCAGGATAGCTCTGGGTCTGGGGAACACAGGCTAAAAGTCAACTGAGATCAGGCCCATCAACTTTATTTTGCTCAAGTTATTTCTCTTCGAATATATTGATACCAAAATAGCAAATATGGGAGATTTTAAGACTAAAAAACAAGACTCTATTTTTTTCACTGTATGCTAGGAAACATACCACAAATAAAGAACCAAAAGCTAATCTTTTATCTCCAAAACCCAAGGACAGTAGTGTATTTTTTTCTGATTAGTTTTTTATGTGCCCCCTGTATTGATTGTGTATTCTCAGTGGCCTTAAAACAGAGAATCAAATTCTCAGGGGGTCTCATTATTAAAGACTGATATTAAAGCATGGTCAACCATCAGCTCAAAGGTAAACAATATATATTTATAATTTATTTATCATTTGTATTTGTTTTTCGTAAAAGCCCATTACTCTTTTTATTTCCTCCAGCAGCTATGCTATTTTATATGCTTTATAAGAACCATTTGCAGGAACAATCTGTTTCACTGAGAAATACTTTAACCACTCCATCAAAGATGCAAGACCACTGCTTCCTCTGTAATTTCCACAGTGTTTAATTGGGGAGTAATCTGGATTCTGATTAATAAATAGTCTAACGTGCTGTTGCCTCTTTCAACTCTTCACATATCTCTATCTTTGGTTTTTATGTTTTGGCTGACATATATATAACTGGATGAATAATTGATCATTTCTTTGCTGGTGTGATGGAGATTGATTTCGAAGCTACAGGGTAACTTTGGGAAAGAACTTCACTAAAGAAACATATTTCAGAGTCTAATTACATCTATTTCCTGCTCCTAATTATGCTTTATTTTTTTCTTAAACCCACATTATACAAATAAATAAGATACAAAGTAACATTAAATGTTTTGAAACCTTTTATGGTCTTGAATTTCAGGCAGAAATTGAAGTGTGGGGACATGACCACTGAACCATTTGAAAAGGTGGATTTTACCCCTCTTCCTTGACAAACATGGGTAATACTTTACCTGGAACCAAAAATAAAAGAAAAAAAATAAAAAGAAAAGCTAACAAAATTCAGCAGAGGATACATTTACATAATGCATCTTTTAACAAGGGATTGAGTGAGAGCATACGTGACAATGCTAGCATGATGTTCTCTCCCTCCTGTCAATTATCCTTGAGTCACCCTGCAGTTTAAGCTTTAGGTCAATAAAATAAATTTCAAAGCAGAAGCCTTCAGCACCATAGAGGAATTAACTCTGTGGGGTTGCTTCAGAAAAGCAATGAATTTTCCATTGCTTATATCTCATGCAATAATTTTTTTTTTCAATTTTTGCTGTCTATCAGAAGGGTCTCTTATTCACAGTTAATTCCATTTCTTGGTAAGAATTCATTTCTATAAACAAATATTTCTCTCATTTAAATACAATAAAAATTGTGAATTTAAATTGCAGTTTTTTAAAGTATAAGATATATGTGATGAATCCCTATCAAATATTTGCAAGTAACTCTTTCGGTTGAACATCACAATATTTTGTATATTTCTTTCCAATTTCCTATGACATGCAATATGCTGCCTTCCCACGCCGAAAGATAATTTTGCACAGAGAGGAATCAGGGCTTAAACTGACTCTTCAGTAGTTGAGGATGATCTGAAACCATCTTGTTATCTTCCTTTAACAAATTTGCTTTTCATTTATCCTTCCACAAAAAGATGTGCAAACCAATCACTTCCGTCGTTCTTTCACTTAAGGTAGGGTCAGCAAAGTTGTTTTTAAAAACTTTATTTTAGAACGTTTTTAGATTTACAGAAAAATTACAGAAGAATACAAAGAAATCCCATCTACCCCACATCCAGTTTCCCCTATTACTAATATATTACATTGTAAGGTACATTTGTTACAATTAATGAACCAATATTGATACATTATTATTAATTAAAGTCCATACTTCGTTTACATTTCTTTAATTTGTACCTAATATCCTTTTTCAGTTCCAGGATCCCATTCAGGATACCACATTACATTTAGTCATCAGGTGTCCTTATATTCCCTTGTTTTTGATAACCTTGAGAATCTTGAGAATTACTGATCAGATATTTTGTATAATGTTCATCAATTGGGATTTGATATTTTCTTACAATTAGACTGGGGTAACGGGTTTTGGGAAGGAAGATCACAGAGGTAAAGTGCTATTTTCATCGCATAATATCATGGTATCAATATAACTTACTGCTGCTGATGCTGACCTTGATCACCTGACTGAGATGGTGTTTGTCTCTTAAGTTGCTCTTCTTTCCCTCTTTCTATATTTCCTGTACTGTGATTTTTGGAAGGAAGTCGCCATGCGAAGCCCACACTTAGGGAATGGGGAACAATACTACATAAATTGTGGGAGGAATATCTATACAAATTATTTGGAATTCTTCTGCATGGGAAATTTTTCTTTTCTCTCTCTCTCTCTCTCTCTCTCTCTCTCTCTCTCTCTCTATATATATATATATATATATATATATATATATATATATATATATATAAAAGAAAAATTATATATAATTATATATAATATCAGTATGGACTTGTGGATATCTATATTATATATTGGGTTATAATCCAGTGCTTATGTATTTATTATTTTACTTCTTTGCTCAAATTGTTTCAGCTTTGGCCACTTGAAGCACTTTCAGTTGGCTCCTATGTCCCTTTAACATATCTAAATCATGTGGGTTGCTTGTTTCTTTTCTTCTTGAGTACTTGCTTACTTTCTGACACTGTAAGATGCTCCAGCCTCATCATCTATTTTGCCTGCCTAAGTCCTGAAGTCAGCCATTTCTCTAAGGAGCCTTGATTCATTTTATTGGAGAATTGTTTTAGAAACCAAGAGCTGGAGGCTACGTGTGCTTATAGCTACTGGTGTGTCATTGTTTCTATGCTCTCTCAACTGACACTAAAGGAATATGTGTATGTATCCTAATCTGAATATATACTCATACTTATAATTATTTCTATATGTAACCATCTGTATCTCTATTCACCTGAACATGAGTTCATACTGATGTCCTCAGCTCTAATCAGTTGCCTTGAAAATCATTCTGACCTCTTCCCTTGCTGATCTGTAAACTCCCACTCCAACAGTGAGAAACCTGACTCCTACCATCTGCTATCTATTTACTTAATTATTCAGTTCCAATATACATGTACAGTGGTACTAGAATTCTTAACATACACATTCATAGGGAAAAAAAACTGTATCAAGTAGAGTGTAGTGAGCATGTACAGCTTCTTTTGCCTTTAGTCTTACAGATTCTACTCATTTCCAAAGTTCCTTAGGTCACCACCTTCCCTCTTCCCCTTCAGTGAAGTCATTTCGTACATTTGTAACACAGTTATTTTGTCACATTATGTATTCTATCTTGGGATTTCTTGACCTCCTAAATGAGTCTGTTTTTAACATCTCAATCTTTTCCTGGACCTGTATCCATAGGTTCTGACCTTCACAAGTGTTCCTTAGTTTACCCTCCTTGTATAAGACAGGAAAGCCAGAGGTAGCTAGAATGCGACAATGTCCTTCTTCCATGTGGGACAAGGCCTTTGTTACAAGGAACGGTCAGGGCATATTTCACAATGGCAACTCTTCTTTTCTCCCTCCCAGAGTCCAAAAGCATCTTTCTCAACATTTAACACTGGTGATACTTCTGGAGGTAAATTCCATGAAAACATGGGGACCTCCGGACAATCCAGAATTTCTTACTCTCATGCTAGTCCATACTCAGGTCCAGCAATTAGCGAAGATCACCATTTAAGTGTTCCTACCAGTTAATGGCCCCAGTGGCTTTTGCTCCAGGTAAGCAAATCTTGCCTGTGACTCTCTGCATTCACTTGTCCCTCCAGATCTTGAGATAGATAGCAGGTTTCTCTCTAATCTTAGTTCTCTGATAGGTCCTTGAAAAGTTGTTGACTTTCAGTTTGCTCAGCCGAAAAGATAGGAGTTATAAGAAAAGGTGCACCAACTTCTAAGATTTTTACATTTGGAGCTGAAGCTGGGATTCTCTGCAAAATTTCTCTGTAAAGAGTTAAATAGTAAACATTTTCAGCTTTGCAGGCCATATGGTCTCTGTTGTAACCAGTCTACTCTATTGTTATACTAGCAAAGCAACCAGAGGCAATATACAAGTGAATGAGTTTAGTGGTGTTGGTGGTGTTCCAATAAAACTTTATTTACGAAAACAAGGAATTGGCTGGATTTGGCCTGCAGGCCATAGTTTTCTTACTGCTGGCTTAAAGCATAGTTTGGTAATCCTGAAAGCCAAAACTTGTTTGATGTCTAATTTGTTGAATGGATCAATAAATGAATGAATCTGTCTGCATGTTAAAATGTCTTCAAGGGATTTGATGGTGCCATGAATAGACTTCTCTGTTAAAATTCAGTTAGGAGAATATTAATAACCTATACATTTCTGCTGTTACAACCTTAATTATAAGAGTTACTATATATACCCAAGTTCAGATGAAAAGGGGGAAAAGGCACTTAGTTTCCTCTTGAAAATATTTTTATTCTCTATTTTGCCAAAGAAAAACATTTGAGTCCAAATAATTAATACAAGGCAAATAGTGAACTATTTCCCCTTAATTATAATTCAAAAATGATAATTTTCCATTTCCTGCAGTAAAAAGTGTAATATAACCTTAAGTACCTAGAATTCAAGTAACTGTATCCATCAAGAAATCATTATCTTAAAAAATAAGAGGCTTTCGCAAAAATTAAAGAGTTAAATCTTCACAGGATAAAAGAACAGCACTATCTAAACTCCTGAATTTAAATTATTTGAAGAAGAGTTATGTGAGTGAAAAGCATAAATTTTAGTGGACCAAAGAAACGTAACAATTTTAAAGAATGGGATAACCCCTTTAGGATTTTTGTTACCTAAGTTAAAACTAATGCCTATAGTAAAAATCCAATATTTTCAGGAAATCATTCATAGAATAAATTTTCTAAAAACTGATAAGATGAAGATGCTTTCCTGTGAAATATGTAAAACATTATTCGCAAGCATTTCCTTTTCTGAATCTACAAATTTCCTTTCAAATTGCCAAACAGAACCTCAGGTGAATAGAATTTAACTAAAATATTTTATGTATGCGAATTTGCTCTCTGCCAACTTCTCAGACCTGGATTCCACATTGATTTATTGTTCTCTGGCTTCTGGGAGCTAATCTGTCTTTCCTGAAACTGCCTAAATCCTCTCTTACTTATTCATTACCTCAACAATTAGTTCAAGTTGCTCATATATATAAAGGCAGATGACAGCGTAAGTCAGCAAATGAGTATCTGCTCTCTGTGTCATTGAGGCTGGATGGTTCACTTCGATGACTACTCTCACTTTTTATCCATGTTGGTGTAAAAGAGACAGACATATAAGATGGCAGTTACTGAGTTTGAGAATTCAGCTTCTAGAAAACCCAATTTAGATATTTCGGCCAAGATCCGTGGTTTGTAATTTAAATTTAAAATTTCTCAGTCTTGTACATTCTTGTTAAGAATAACCTTTATTTAAATTGTCTTTTTATTATTAATGTGAATGGGTTGTACTTTTCTGTTACATATTAAAATTATTCATTGCTGGTATGTAAGTAAGGCTTTGAATGTTTATCCAGAATTACCTTATCAGTAGTAAAATTCATGTTAATTATTTTTGGTTTTCTCAATAAACAATCATTACTGGTATCAGTAGAATATGGAATGTATGCAGGAAGTGACAAGAGATGAAATTGGAGAGGATGTTGGGTCCATAAGAGCCATGTTTTGACATATGGCTCCATCCCACTGGCCACAGTTGACTGAACCGGGTATAGATACTTGACACACACTGAGTCAACAGTTACTCTTTCCTTGGAATTTAGAATAGGAACTGAAAAGAACAAAACAGCCCCTGCAAGTGTATATGTAAAGTATAATATGTAAAGTGAAAGTATAATATGTAAAGTGAAAAGTTATGTGTAAAAAATTATTGTGCCCAGTGGAAGATTTATACGGGCCCTCATAAAGAAGAAAGAACAAATAGAGAGTCCTGGCAGCTTTTCAGGTCTTTCCTAAGCTGGCTGCATTCCTGCCCTTGAGTTTCATGAGACACCTCAGTATCCTTATGACACATTCCTCTTTTTTGCTAAAGCTAGTTTGATTTGCTTTCTGTTAACTTGCAAAAAAATAACCTAAGATAATATGTGTTACCATTATCACAGCAGCTTTTCCAAATTCTACTATGATTATTTACTTCCTCTTACAGATTCTTTAAGTAAGTGGCTATCACTTATTTTTTTCCATATCCCCAGCACTGAGTCAGTACTCAATAAATATCTGCAAAGTGATGAAAGAGAAAAGCTTGTCCGAATGGGAGACAGCATGATGAAACCTGCTACAGCAGTCATTACTTCTCATATGGAAATATTTCTTCATGAGCTATTGTTTAAAAAAAAAAACTCTCAGAGGAGCTTTTCACAAATTACATTTAGTAGCTACCCACTAGCTCAAGATGGGGATAAGTGTTCAGTGCAGAATGGTTTGACAGTAATTATGTGTGGAAAATACTGTGTTATACAGAGTTAGCAATTATCTTCACTGTACTAATTCTCAGAGCCTTTAAAATGATATAAGTATACTACAAATCTTCAAGAAGATGATAAAACAATCAGGGTTTCCCAAACTCTTTGACCATGGGATCCTTTTACCACAAAACTTGACAGAATTCAACAACAACAGCAACAACAACAAAAAGTTTTGCTTTTATAACAGGCAAAGGACTGGAATAGACATTTCTCCGAAGAAGATATACAAACGCCAACAAGCACATGAAAAGATGCTCAACATCACTAAGCATTAGAGAAATGTAAATCAAAACCACAATGAGATACCACTTCACACCCATTAGAATGGCTACTATAAAAAAATCAGTAAGTAATAAATATTGGTGAGGATATGGAGGAGAAATTAGAATTATTGTGCAGTATTGGTAGGAATATAAATGGTACAGCCACTCTAGAAAACAGTACTGAGTTTTCTTTAAAAATTAAAAATGAAATTACCACATGATCCAGCAATTCCATTTCTGAGTATATACCCAAAATAATTGAAAGCAGAATCTCAAAGAGATATTTGTAAATCCTTGTTCATAGCAGTATTATTCGCAATAGCCAAAAGGTGTAAGAAAGCCAATTATTCATCTATGGATGAATGGATAACAAAACGAAATGTGGTATAAACATACAATGGATTATTATTCAGCCTTAACAAGGAAGGAAATTCTGACACATTACAACATGAATGAACTTCGAAGACATTATGTTAAGTGAAATAAGTCTGTTACAAAAAAAACACAAATATCGTATGATTTTACATATATGAGGTACTTAGAGTAGTCAAATTCTTAAATATAACCATAGAATGGTAATCATTGGGGTTTGAGGGGAGAGAAGAATGGAGACGTTTTTATGGATGTAGAGTTTCAGTTTTAGAAGATGAAAAAGTTCTGGAGATTGGTTGCACAACAAAGTGAATTTACTTGACACTACTGAACTGTGCACTAAAAAAATGCTTAAGATAATAAATTTTATGTTTTGTATATTTAACCACAATTAACTTTTTAAAAAAAGTTCACAAAACAATATCTTCAGAAAAAAAATGTTTTTCGAAATAATGTCAAGATAATTTCATGGTGTGTTGCTTCCCAAATCACATACATGGAGCAAAGCCATTCTAACATGAAGAAATGGTGATAGTTAACTTCCCTTTGCGGTGAAATTTCCACTGTAGTAAGTTTTAAGATAATCAGTGTAATGTAGTGCCCACTTGTTTTGTCTTGAGAGTGGGTGAAAATAAGTTACATTTTCCTTCCTGAAGGATAACTTTTAACATTTTATTATTATGTTGGCTTCTTTCCATCTTTAAATATAAGGTGTCAGAGAATGATAACCCAGAATGTTTAGGACTGATAAATAGCAACCATCTACCTCTTACCTAATTTAGTAGCCACAACACATAGCACCAAGGAGACCTCTGATGGCAAGTGTAGACTTCCAAGAATCTAGCAATAGCAGGTAAGGTGCTAAGTACCAAGGTTTACTAAGTAGCAAAGTACTCTTGATCTCCTAAGCTTCTCTTTTACTTCTCATCACATATACTAAAAGACAATGCAATCTCAGTTCATTATAATCCTACTGCTGCCATTTATAAGTTTCTATCTCATCCCATACTCTCTTGATAGCTGTTGTCTTCTCTGAAACCTGCGGCCAATACCAGAACAACTTTCTGGCAGCCACCCTGAAGAGTAATGAATAGAAATAAGTTATAAATATAAAATGATGTATAAATCTTTTAGCATCAGAAACTTGGGATGTTTTAAGCATACAAAGGACAGACTCATAAGACTATCAATTCTGTCTCCAATGAATTTATAGACATTTAGAAAGTGGGATCCCATCTATGCCTGGATCTTAGAGCCTCAGTTTTTTAAAAATCAATATTTCCATTGATGTAGAAAAATGTGCCCTTTTGCCTTTCTGGGGCAAATTTAATGATTTTTCCTGTTAATGTTAAGGCTATGTGAGATGGAGTGATATTTTAACTGCAATGTAACTAGATTCATTATGGACAGTTTTCTTAACTTAGAGAGTATTCTGCTCAACAGAGATGCTACTCTGCTAGCATCTGGCTACATTAGAGATATCAGATTGAGTAAATATTAATGATGAGGTTGTTTCCATATTATATAGTTAACATACTGACAGAAAAAATTAAGTTAAAAAGAATCAAGGTTGACAGTTTTAAAACCTTAATGGGATGCTATTTTCAACTGTGTGTTTTAATCTTAAATAACTTGGTCTTCATTAAGGACCCAATATTTAAAATTACATGTATTTGAGTGTTCTTAAAATATGATAAAAGTTGACTAATAGTCTCTCTGTTGTTGAAGTAGTGAGCAACTCTCAACTGTGCCCAGTTCCATTTATATAACTTTTTCAAAACAATCTGTAGGCTTCCACCTACCAAAATTTTACTTGTAAGTAAGAAATCCATGTTAAAGAAGCATGTGTGTTTATGTGCAACTAATTCTTTGCATAGAAACTTCTGCCGTAGAGTTAGTAAAAAATAAAACCATTGAATTAGTAGTCCTGAAACCAAAATACCTTCCTAGTCCATCAGAAGAAATATGTGTTGGCCCAATCAGCTGAATCATTGGTCATGCCGATGCAGTACACTGGTAATTTGTCTTCAATGTCTGACACTCTACTTTTTGAGGAAATTAGGGGAAGGAGATGCATATCCCTGCAGATCTAGTCCCTGTAGCAAAGTTGCTACTATCAGACTTCAAATCCATCTTCTTCTCAAACTCCTTTGTATCCTGGTCTCGAATCCTACAGAAAACATTTTAGCCATTGAAGGAAACGAGATAGCAATAAACACATTTTTGTCTTCATTTCCTTCATGAAATAATAAAGTAGACTATCCTCATTTCTACTTTCCGTTCTCTTCCTCTTTCTCAGAACCTCCCTTTTCGCTCTGACTAGCTTATCCACCAGGAGATAGGTGCAAAGGTACAAAATATAGAGAGAACACTGGGTGTAATTGAGAAAAGGAGCTCAGAGAAGCCATCTTTTTACAGATAAGCAAACTTAGTTACCAAGTGACTTCTCCAAGACTAGGTTGAGCCACTTTCTCAACTGAGTCAAATTCATGTGTGCAGGAACTCAGAAGCAGATCCAAATAAAACCACAACAAAAATAACAAAAGCAAAAACATTGGTAAACCCTATTTTCCCTCTAGAAAGACATCTAGATACTTTGTGGAACATTATCGGAAGCCATTTTGGATGAAATATAACTTTTCCCCATTTCAGCATCATCACCCAGATAAATGAAGCCTACCTAACCCCCAATAAATCATCAGTGAATTTTCTTCTTCAAAATGGCAAATCTTCTCACTATCATTTCAAACCAAAGAGCCTATTAAAACACTAGGTACTTCTCCACAGAGATGCATTAGATTAGGGAATGATAGCAGGTAAATTCTGACCTCTAGATCTAAAAAAAAAGAGTTTCAGTGATTGCAATAGAAATATTTTCAATTACTTAGAAGAAACCATCCATTTGCGTGAATCATCACTGCCATTTTTGGTTAAGGTGTTGTTCTCTCTAGTGATTCTTGACTGGCAAGGGGTCAATGGAAATGCTTAGGCACAGACATTCACAAAAAAAAAACAAAAACAAAAAAAACTTACTTCTGAGCTCATAATACTGTATATTCTAAAGACTTCTGGATAATCTTAAATACCAATATTTTTAAAAGATAAAAATCAACTTCAAAACCCAATTTTCGGATTATAAAGTATTAATTCCTTCTCTTCTGACCTGATAAAAACATTGGAGGCCCAGCTACAGTAAGAGGCTTATCATATTCCATTTAGTACAGACTAGACCCCTACAATTACAGCTTCAAAATGTTTTCTAGGCTTCATATGCTTGTCCAGAAAAAGAGCTGTTTGAGGAATAATGATAAAGTATCCTTCAGAGAAAAAAAAAAACTTTCACATTCTGTGGCTTCTCACAAAAATCTGGCTCTTTCTCACACTTTTGTGGCCGCGGCAAAATCAGTGTCAGTAGTAGCATCATAAACTTTATTATTAAATGACCCGGGCATATGGAGGGTTCTTTCTTGTTTCAAGGTGGGAAGGATGCCAGGACCACAAGCACTCTGAAGTGAAAGGATGTGCTTGACATACTTATCACAGAAGTTGGATGATGTTTCAGGGCACAGATGCCAGGAGTTTTGTTTTCTTTTCAATTTTATCATGCTTTTAACACCATTTTTCTTTCCACAGGCCCCTTTAATGCCTTTGAAAAAGATTCATTCTCCTGAGTCATCCTAGAGGATGGAGAACAGTGTGAGCTTTGAGCTGAGCAGAAGACTCTCTCTCCTCTGACTGGTAAGAGGTGGTTCTCTAAGTGCCTTATATGTTCAACCTTCAATTAATTCTACTCACATTATATCTCCATTGGTAATGAAGACGAAGAGTGTTGCAGTCTTCGGGTCTAGCCTCAATGTTTACTTCTGGTAACAGCCAAGGATATACTTCTCAGATTCTGGGAACTATAAAAATCATTTTGGAGAAGACATTTTTAACTTTTTTCCCTTGCCAAAGAGGAGGAGGGCCACGGGAATGGTTAAGAAAGCTGAAACGAGGAGACAGAGTACACAAAACCTGAACTCCACCTTAATCTGACTTCAGACATCCTATTATGAAGAGTTAACTGCAACTGTTATTTATCAAGTATGGCAGATCCCCACCACCACCACACTCCTGTTCCCTCCAGCCCTTACATTTCACTGTCCTGCCAACTTCCAGCATCTGCCTCCTCTTTGCCCTTAGGCTTTCTCTGGCCTTAAACTCCTCAGTACTTCCACTCCCCCGTACAAACACAAGGCCAGAAATGCCAATAAATGCCTCCCTACAAGAACAGCCTTTGACCAGTGACTCACAGAAGTTGCTGCATAAATATCTCAGTGCCTTTGTCCCTCAGGTGGGATAACCCTGACGTGTTGACCAATTATTCTGGGTCCCAGGGTCTCCCAGTGTGATTAAGCTCCACTTGCCTCCAGTAGTAATAACACAACTTTATTTTCTGGATCCTATTCTTTGTTTTACTTCCGCACTCCTCTACTTTGTCTCCTGAGATCACACCCTAAATAAAGTACGTGCACTTGAATCTACATCTATGGGTTGGCTTCTAAGACACACTTTTGAGATATGAACTCTAAATGAAGAAGATGAGCTGCTTTGTTAGATGAGGTTCATATGTATACAACCCATCCTCTTCTATGTACCTCCACCAATGGATGTTAGCCTTTGGAGCAGCTTTTCCCTTCAGGATTAAATTATACTTGATTTCATTTGGATATAATATAAATGGTGAAGCAGTCTCCTGCCTCACACCCCAACATCTGCTTCCTCTCCCCCTGTTCCATGTTGACGGGTCTTCTGATGACCACCTCTGTCCAATCCATAGGTTTAGCTTTACTCAACTTCTGAGTCCTCATAAAGGTCTTCACACACACACACACACACACACACACACACACACACACACGAGTTCTTGACATTTTTCTGCTATAAAGTTCTTTGGCAGGCTGCAGGCTCATCTCAGAATGTTTTTAATTCATAAAATAAGATTACAAAGGAATAGTTATAATGAAATATATTGGTAACCTGGATTCCAGATAAGAGTATATTCTTATACATATACATGTAAGCTCAAGGAAATTTAGGCCTTATCATTTCTCTTCATTTCCCCCATAAGGTAGTGAGACTTATACTTAGATCATGACTTTACACTTGCTAACTTCCTGGACAATTCAAGTTTTCCAGTGCCAAGATCAGAGTGAAGATTCGTGCCCCATGACAGAAGTTCTGCTTATCTGTGTTGCTCCTGATTTAATGTCTCACATCTGCTTTTTAACCCCTTTTCTAAGTAGAACCACTCATATTCATGCCCCCCATGAATTGCTTGGTTACCTGGCTAGCTTTCTGCCCCGACTTGAAATTGTTGCCTGCTTTGAATCCCTCTTTGGTTCTTATAACCTCAAATCTTTCAATATTCCCTCCATTATACCTCCTCATTATACCTTTAGATCACTGGCTAAGGCCCTCTTTGTTATGAACAGAGATACCATTTATGATATCTGTAATTTTCTTTAAAATACTTCAGCATAGACTGCATGATACAAATATGTCGGTTTTAATCTACCCTGAGGAACAATCAGTGATCATAATCAGGAATCCATATCTCAGAAATGGTCAGGTAACAGCTAATAAGAAAGGTCATTTCATGGATGGCTATTATAAATGTCTCCACTATCTTTATCTTCCATCACCATTAGGCATTTTGCTAATTAGCATAATCAATGGTAGAAATAGATTCTCATTGGTGAAGTTTATAGCTTGTGAATTAGGCCAAGAAATATTATAAATAGGCTCTCATGGTTGCAGTTGGTGGTATTCGAGATATATTCATTGGCTAAAATATTTTAAAAACACTACCCATCTCTGAGAATCAAGCAAGCTCTTTACATTTATCATTAGTTTTGACACATGTTTAACCCTAAATCCAGAACCTAGTTGTTGTTCTGGAATATTCCTAATCACCTCTTTATAATGAATGGTTAGTCAGTCCCACCACTACAATAATATTGTATTTGTGTCAGGTGAATATTTTATGCAAGTTACTTATGGAGCAACAGAAAACAGAATTCTAGGATTTTAGCTTGAGATTATATAGCTCTTCTTGCCTGTATGTTAATAAATGTCTATGTATGTAGCAGGATTTGGTAACCAGAGGACTTTCTTTTATTACCAAGTCGTGAGAGAGATACCAACCCTCATCTACCTCTATGTTTTGGTGGTTCCTGACAGCTTCCAAAATGAGCCTAAGAATTGTGATGATATAATTGCCTTACCTCCTTGCCCTGCTCCTTGATCACAGAATAGTAGAGATTTGCCATTATGCATAAGGCCATCTTGTTGAATCCCTGCTGCAAACCATTTTCCACAATGAGGATTGGGATTGTTTCAGTCCATTGGGCTACCTTCTCTGGTGCCAACTCTGGTCTTGAACGAGTCTTCCCTAACCTTTATCTTGTCTCATCTTGTCCTGGATAGGTTTAAGCCTTGTTATGGTTGGTTCCTTACCATCACTGGTGTTCAGCAACTATTAACTGAACACCTTCTATGTACTATGCAGGGTTATATACCCAGGGGATATTTTAGTTAACAAGACAGATAAGATCTTATGAGTAAAGATGAAGAAAAGAGTGAACAAACTAATACAATAATTTCAGATACTAATAAGTGCAATGAAAAAACTAAGATTATGGATGTGGCATTACAGCAGGAGATTGACTATTTTGGAAAGGATGGTCAAACAAAGCCACTCTGAGGGTTAATAAGGTACACTAAGCAAAGATCTTATAATTCTTTGCATCTGAGCCTTCAGAGTTAGAATTGGCAATCAGTGTGATTTGCATTGAAGGGCGGCTCTGAGAGTTCTAAAGACTTCATTTTGGCTGAGTAGTATTCCATTGTATATATGTTCCACATCTACTTTATCCAGTCACCTAAGATAAGACACCAGTTGTTTCCATGTCTTGGCCACCATGAATACTGCTGCTATGAACATCAGGGCGCTTATATCTTTGCGGATAAATGTTTTCAAGATTTTTGGGTAAATACCCAGTAGAGGGAGGGATTGCTGAGTCATATGGTAATTCTTTGTTTAGATTTTTGAGGATCCTCCATACTGTTTTCCATAGTGGCTTTACCCATTTACTGCCATTTGTGACAACATGGATGGACTTGAGATTATCATGCTAAGCAAAATAAGTCAGACAGAAAAAGTTAAGAACCGTATGATTTCACTCATATGTGGGATGTAAAACTAAAGGTAACAAACTTGACAAACAGTCAGAGACTCTGGTAATTTGTGATTACCAGAGGGGAGGGGAGAGGGGATAGGTAGACAGGAGTAAGGAGAGGTCAAATATTTAGTGGCAAAAGGAAATTTAACTTTGGGTGGTGAACATGTGATGTATTATTGAACTGTACACTTGAAACCTATTTGATTTTATTAACCAATGTTACCCCAATAATTTTAATTTTTAAAAAGTTCATTTTTAACCTTTTAGGAACAGTCAGATCCTTCGTCAGTGCCTATACCTCAACTCAAGGTTTAACTAAAGTGTGAAAGAATCCCTTAAAGAACCAACATCTATTTAGCTTCCTTCGAAGCTATATAATGCACAATTAGCACTTTAACTTTTTTCACTGAATTGGTTAGTTGGATCGGTTTATGTAAACTGATTGGTTTAGCCTTTTATAGTTCACAAATAAAGAAAATCAGTGGAAACCCAGCTTAACTTAATTAGTATTGATGGAGCACTGAGAATCATAAATTCTGAGATTTAGACAGCCTTTAGAAAGATCAGTGTACCCAGGAAGAAAACGAGTTCCAGAAAATTAACCCATAAAATGCTCACCTTGCGCACCAAAAGCTTTCATGTATGTATTGCTCCTTACCCATAAATGTTTTTAAAAGGTTCTTAGCATTTACATCTCACTTACGTTAAAATAGCTTGTCCTGAATGGTTTTTAATTTTAAATATAGAATAATATGATAGAGGGTCACGGGAATGGGGAGCATGGCATAGGGAATGCAGTCAGCAGTAAGGTAATGGCTAGGTGGAAGAGAGAGTAACCAGGGGGGTCGTTTCATAAACTGTATAAATGTCTAACCAATATATTGTATGCTTGAAGCTAATAAAAATAAATAATAATAATAAGAAGAAGAAGAAGAAGAACATTAAAGTTAAAAATAGGAAAATAAATCACCCACTAATCTACTGCTATCAGTTTTATATTTACCTTTCACATTTGGTGCATTAAAATATTTACATTATTTTAACAAGCGTGCATAAAATTTAATATCATGCTTTTAAACCTAGCATTATATTATATATTATATATCTTTTCCATATTGTTATAGTGTCTTTGTTTTGTTTAATGCCTATAAAATATTTTGTTGAGCAGTTATACCCTAATTTAATTAATAAGTCTCCTATTTTAGCTATTTGGACTATTTTTAATTTCATTGTTATTTGAAAAATATTTTAATGCATAAGACTGTTCCAGAATTTGGATTATTTCCTTAGGCTAAAGTTCCAGAAGGAAAATTACTCTACCAAAGCATTTAAATAATTTTATAGTTCTTAAAAGCTATAGCTGTTACATTCTATAATGTTTATACTAATATTCAAAGCAGCAGAAATATAGAAGGGTATCAGAATTGAAATATTCTTACTAGCATTTATTTTTAAGGCTTTACTAATTAAATGGGTCAAAAAATGTCACCACTTCTTTCTTTATTGAACATTTACTTGTTGAATTTTCTCTTTTGTGAATTGGCTATTTACATATTTTTCTTGCTTATTTGTTGATCTTAGAATTGATCCATTTATTTGGACTCTATATATTTGAGATGTTCATCCTCAGGTATTTTTGCTGCAGATATTTTTCCCGGATGACTTTTTTTGTTTTCTTTTCTGTAGAATATACATAATTATCTGTCCATCTTTTTCTTTGCTACTGTTTCTTTCTCTCCTATACTCAGAAAGTCAGCATCTTCTGCAATTTTTGATAAATGATCAATTTCTTTCCATTTTAACGTTTGTTAGATTTTTGTTCCTTTATATTAGAAGTTTATTTATATAAAACTTTTCATTCATATTAAGTGCGGTATATTCATTTGATTGTTGCCCATTTGTTAATAATTATCCCAATTTTATTTATTCTGTCCTTTTCCTATCTTAAATAAGTAAAATGACTATATGTATTTATATACAATATGTTCTATATATTTTAATAGATTTATTCAGGTTTAATTGACACACAATAAATACACATACTTAGAATGCACCACCACCATAATCAAAATAATGAATATATGTATCACTCCACAAAAGCTTCCTCGTGCCCTTTTGTATTCCCTACCTCTTTCCCCTCTTGCCCTTCACAGCCACTTCCTCCCCAGGCAACCACTAGCCACTATAGATTAGATTGCATTTTTAAAATTCCGTATAAACGGAATCATACAAAATGTAACCTTTTGGTCTGGTTTGTATCCCTCAGGATAAGTATTTTGAAGGGTGTCAATAGTTTATTCATTTTATTGCTGAATAGCATTACATTGGATGGATATACCCCAGATTGTTTATACATTCTTCTTTTGATGGACATTTGGTTCATTTCATCTTTTTGGCTATCACGAATCAAGCTGTTATGAACATTCATGTACAAGTCTTTGTAGGCACATATGCTTTCATTTCTCTTAGGTAAATATCTAAGAGTGGAATGGCTGAAGCATATTGTCAGTGTGTGTTTAACTTTTAAAGAAACTGTCAAATTGTTTTCCAAAGTGGTTGTCTCATATTTCCACCAGCAGTGTATGAGAATTCCAGTTTTTCTACATTCTCACAAACACATAGTATGATTAGTCTTTTTAATTTTAGCCATTCTTAGTGGATGTATAATGGTATCTCATTGGGACTTTAATTTGCATTTCCCTAATAATTAATGAGGTTGAGCATCTATGTATAAAAGTTGAGAATAATAATGTTCTCTTGATGAATTGACATTGTTATCATTATTAAATAATCATCTTTTTCCTTGGTAATATTCTTTCCTCTGAAATCTTTGATATTAGTATAGTCACTCATGTTTTATTTGAGTTGTGTTAGCATGGTATACTTTTCCACTCTTTTACTGTTAACTTATTTGTGTTTATATTTAAAGTATGTGTCTTATAGAAACTAATAATAAAATAAAATTTTTAAAAAGTTTCATCCCATAGACTTTAAATTTCTATCTACTCTAAAGACCTCTAACTTTGTGAATGATATAGTTATGCTGAACCCTGTCATCTTGCTCTTTGTTTTCGACTTGTCCAAACTAGTCTTCTCTTTTTTCTTCTTTTTTTTTTTTTTTGCTTTCTTTTGGATTAATTGAAAAATTTTTATTTCATTTTGTCTCATTTGTTAGATTATAGCTTATAACTATTCATATTTTAGTGATTGCTTTAGGGTTTATAGTATAGATCTTTAACTAATCTTTTTACTTTTGACTGTATACCACTCTATATAGCTGTACACAACCTCACAAATAGTATAAAAACCTTACCATACTATACTTATGTTTGTTCTCTCCAGGTCTGTGTGTGTGTGTTTCCATAATACATTGTTATTACTTTTTAAAAAGTTAATTATCTTTTTACTGTGGTAAAATATGTATAACATCAAATTTATTATCTTAACCATTTCTAAGTATACAATTCAGTGGCATTGAGTACATTCACGTTGGTGTGCCATAATCACCACCATCTATCTCCAGAACTTTTTTATTATCCCAAACTGAAATTTTGTACTCATTAAACAAAACTCCCCATTTCTCCATTCCCCACCCCCTGGTAACCACTAAACCACTACTCTACTTTCTGTCTCCATGCATTTGACTACTCTAGATTCTTCATGTAAGTGGAATCATATCATATTTGTCCTTTTTGTGTCTGGCTTATTTCACTTAGCATACTGTTTTCAAGGTTCATCCATATCTTATGTAGCATGTATCAGAATGTTGTTACTTTTTAAGGCTGAATAATATTCCATTGTATGGTTATACAATATGTTGTTTGTTTATCCATTTACCTGATCATGGACATTTGGGTTGTTTCTATCTTTTGGCTATTGTGAATAATGAACATTGGTATAGAAATATCTATCTGAGTTCCTGCTTTCAATTATTTTAGGTATATACCCAGAAGTAGAGTTGCTGGGTTATATGGCACTTCTGTGGAAAAGTTAATTATCCTTTGAAAAGATTTAAATAAAAATGTAAATTGTGATTTAAATTTTAAAATCTTCTGTATTTACCCATGAAGCTACCATTTCTGGATCTCTGCATCCCTTTGTGATCCATATTTCCAAATGTATATTTAAGAATATCAGCTATTTTTTCTCAAAGTTGAACTCTAGAGTAAAATCATCAACTTCCAGAAATAAAAATCATTTCATATCAAGAATTGAATTCTAGGTCATCTAAAATATATCTTAGGGAGAAAAATGAGAAAATGTTCAGTCTTTCTATCTGGTAATGTCACAATTTTCCATTTTTTCAGATCTTCTTTTCAATGTACCAATAAAATTTTGCAGTTTTATTTATTCAACTTCTACATATCTTGTCTTATGTTGATTTCTCCTGCTTTTAAGGGCATTATATTTCTATTGAATAGATCTCTTTGAAATTATGCTTTATGTCTCTATATTATTAAAGTACAGAGTACTATTGACTTTTGAGTATTTCTCATATAAAGTTACCTTGATTAAGCTTTCAGTAAGACTAGAGATTGTTATTTTTAGCTGAATGCCTTGGATTTCTAGGCGTATAATCAAATCATCTCAAAATAATAATTTCGTGTTATTTTCTTTTACTCCTATGACTTACCACATTAATAAAAATTTCTAAAATGCTACTATATAAAAATAATGAACATGGATATCTGCTGTTGCTGCTCCTGAGTTGACAGGGACTTCCTCTAGGGATTTGCTATTGACTGTAATGATAAGGTTTATGATAAGGACTATTAATTGTCTATATATTAATGGGATATCCTTCTATTCCTTTTTTAAAAAGCAAATGACTTTCTGCAGCTCTTGTATTATTTACATAATTATATTAATTAATGTTCTTATATTTTATTCTACATTCCTGAGATAGGCCCTGCTTTTCTGTAGAGGGTCATTCTTATATTGTTAGAGTCTCTATGTTAGTATCTTCTTTAAAGTGTTAGTAATGTGCATTATTGGTTTTAGGTATTCTCTGCAAAGAAGCAGAGAGCTTTGTGCTACTTCACAGCTAGTATCGAGTGGGAGAAATGTATAAGAAAAAAAATGGGTGGTGGCCTTATTAAAGGACAAGAGGATAAGGGGTTTCTTTGGGGTTTTTTGAGGGGGGTTGTTGCAGCATTCTTCCTACAATCGGCCTAAGAGGTTGTATTCTTTAAATTACAGTGATTAGCATAACTGTGGCTGTATTAAAATACAAGATCCAGCTATACAATGAGAAACAGGTAAAATCTTTAGGAATAAGACTACTCTCTGCAATACCCTCATCGACCTGTCTGTACAATCTGGGTGGTATGGGAAGCTGTGGCAAGAAATCATTTTAAATTTTGGAATACACATTTTAAAATTACGATCTCAAAACTAAGGTTCATAAAAACATTATTGAGAAATTTCTCTAAAAATGAAAAATTAAACAACCCCATATCTTAATTCACCAACACCTTCCATGCTTTCCTATTACTCTGTGGCAGTTTATTGGAAACAGGTATTACTTTTTGGTTGTTTTGTCTTGTTTTGTTTTGTTTTTGCCTTCATATACCCAGAGCCAAGGGCACATTAATCATTCTATAAATACATGAATAAATTAAGAGAAAAATTGGGCCACGAGAGGTGGGTACTACAGATCAACAAAATGGAGCTTGAAACACAGTATGAGAGCAAGGGAAGCAACTGGAAAACAATTTTTTAAATCTTATCAAATGAAATAAAATGGGGGAAAATATAATTTTCTGTGCTGCAACTTTATTTTAGCCAGGTATATTATGTTTAGCCAGTACTGGTGTCCATTTCTTTTATACTGCTAATTCAGGAATTAATAAAAAAGTAATCCAAAGCAGTCCCTTTGGCAATTGACGTTGCAGAGATAACAACTCTTTTGTTGACATAAACCATGAGAACTGCAGTTGCATGATCTCATTATCTGACCAGAGCTGTGACTTTGAAGTAATCTCTCAGAATGAGCACTTTTGGAAGAGTCATTGCTCACAGGCCAGGAACAGGTTTGTAGAAGAAGATTTGAAAAGGTTAGACCTGTTCTTTTTCTTTTGGTTTTTCCTGCTCTATTCCATTAGTGCTTCATTTAGTTTATCGTCAGGCAAGAAACTCCAGTGGGATTGATTTTAGTTCTACACACAAAGAGCACTCATCCAAGTGCTGCTTTACCAGGTAGTCAGTGGGAGAGAACCAGTGGACTGTGCTGCACACTGTTCCATAGAGATCCCTCATACCATGTGGAGTTCAATGCTATAAAATCCTCTTTAAAAAGAGTTCCAGACCGATCTTGTGAAAAATCATTATGTTTCACTCACACCCTTGAAAAAGTGACTTGTTTGCCCTTGGTTAGTAATAACTTTTATTTTTTGAAAACAGGTTTGAAACAATTATCCAAGGATCCATGGTTTTTCACTCTGATTCTCAAACCATTCTACACCATGGAACATCTCCATTAAAATTATATAGATTTTAAAAGCTATTTAAAACAATAGATTTCTAAGCTAGGGTCTTGGAATAAATGCATTTTTAATTTTGTATTAAGATAATCCACATAAACATTTTAAACTATATAATTGAGTGGGGTGTTATGGATAGTCACAGTGTTGGCAACCACCATCGCTATTTAATTTCAGAATATTTCCATCATCTCTAAAAGAAACTTTAAGCTCCAAATTCTCTCTTTCCCTCATCTCAACCAAATATCTAGTCTACTTTCTGTCTCTATAGATTTGCATATTGTGGACTTAACCGTAATGGAATCATACAATATGTCTTTTGTGTGTATGTGTCTGGCTCTTTCACTTAGCATAAAGTTTTCAGGGGTCACCCATGCTGTAGCATGTATCAGTATTTCATTCCTTTTGGTGGCTGAATAATATCTATTATATGGATATACCACCTTTTGTTCATTCGTTCATGACTTCTTTTCATTTGCATTGTTTCCACATTTTTCCTATTGTGAGTAATGTTTCTATGAATATTTATGTACAAGTTTTGTGTGAACATGTTTTTAATTCTCTTGGGTGTATATCTAGGAGAAGAATTGCTGAATCATATGGTAACTCTATGCTTAATTTTTGAGGAACTGCCAAACTGTTTTTAACAGTGGCAGGACATCAGCATGCTACAGGAAAGATGGCTGAGAGTGTTCTCCATTCCCCAGCAATGAGGAAGCCTGATGGCCATAAGGAACATGGGAACCAAAGCACATGGCACGGAGCAGGTAAGAAAACCAAAGGCTCACTGGGCACCACTGCATCTAAAAGAAAGTGGCTCAAACTACCTTTGGTTCCCCAGCAAGCATGAAGGCAGGTGGCCTGAAGATCACCAGAACCATAGCACGAAGGCAGGCGGTTGTTCAGAGGGTGCCCCCAGGACACTGTCATGAGGAAAAGATGTAAACAAAAGGAGTCACACTTCCTCAGCATGCCAGCAGTCTTGTGTCCCTAGGGATCCCAGATATCCTAGGGGGCAGGCACGCTAGTGACCAGATGGGCATTCAGGGCATCTGTGCACTACAGGGAACATTGCGAAAAGTGATTTTAATTTACCAGTAAGGAGGAGGGCTGATGGCCAGGATAACTGGAAACCGAGCATATGGGCATGCTTGTGGTTAGAAGGTTTTCCAGGGGGACCAACACTCTGCAAAAGTTCCTCAACACATAGGCGAGCTTGTGGACCAAAGAATCCCAGGAGGAAGGCAGGCTAGTAACCAGATGGAACCCACTCCCGCTTTCCCACCAGCATCACTTGCTTCTCTTGCCTCTCTGGAAAGAAAAGTCTGGTAAGTGTAAGAACTGAAGGAACCCTAGTGTACTTGAAGGCACTGGTTCTCTGGAGGCATCAGTATGAGAACAGGACAGTGGCTGACAGGAGTCAAGTTCTCCCAGTTTAAGAGGAAGCTTGTGATCATAGGGATCTTCAAAACCTCAGGTAGTGGGTAGGCTGATAACCAGATGTCCCTACACCCCAAGAGGAAATCAGAGCATTGCAGAGAAAGTGACAGAAAGTGCTCTTGGTTCCTCAGCAAGGTGGAAGGCTGATGGTCTGAAGTATGCGGGAACCCTAGCACTAGGACGAGTTAACACAGGGAAAGTTACACGAGGCACCATTCCCATGGAACTGTAGTGGCCGAGAGGAGCCATATTATCCCAGAACACCAGCAGACATGTGGCCTAAAGTATCCTCACAACCCCGCCATATAGGTAATCTGGTGACTAATAAGCCTACAGAGCTTCAGTGTGCTGGATGGAAGGTGGAGGAAAGGTTTTCTATTTCCCCCATCAAGGGGGAAGTTGATGACTTGAAGGACCACTAGAATCCCAGCACATATATACACTGCTGCCCAGAAGGTATTACCAGTGCACCGCCTCCAGGAAACTACAGTGAGCGAAAGGAGCCATAGTTTCTCAGCATGAAAGCAGGCTTGAGATACCAAGGATCTCAGGAAGGCCAGGAGATGGGCAAGATAGGGGCCACATGGGGCCCTGGGGTATCAGTACTCTGTAAGGGAGGTAGCCTACAGTGCTCTCCATTCTGCAGCTCAAGGAAATGCTGATGGCTGGAGAAACAACCAGAACCATAACACTTCTTCAGGCGGGTACCCAGAAGGTTCTCCCAGGGACAAAGATGAGGATAAGACAGCGGGCAAAAGAGCTACATTTCTCTAGCACAGGGGCAGGCTCGTGGCCCAAAAAGATACCCAAAAGTACAGGGAGGGAAAATGGGCATACAGGGCATCATTGCACTGCTGGGAAGGTAGCCATTCTGCAGCAGTGGGGAAGGCTGATAGCTTGAAGGACATTAGGAACTATAGCACATGGGCATGCTTGTGCCTGGCTGGTTGTCCCAGGGCACCATCAGGAAGGAAAAATGTAACCCAAGGGATCCACAGTTCCCTAACAAACAGGTAGGCTTATCACCCAAAATATCTCAGAAATCCCAGCGTTGGATAAGCAAAAGGTCAGTTGGGCCCTTGGAGAATCAGTGTGGTGTAGGGAAGGTGGCTGAAAGTTCACCCCATTCTGCAGCAGGGAGAAGGAGAGTGAGCTTGAGGACTACTGGAATGCTAGCATGAGGTCAGGATGGTACTCAGATAGAACCGTCAGGGCACCAGTGCGAGGCACTGACAGTGGCCAAAGGAGACCAAGATTTCCCAGGCTGTAATCAGGCCACCGAGTGTGAAGACTCCCGAGTTGCCTTTGCCAGCATGCAGGTACAGTCCTGCATGAGACTCTATAGCCGGCGCTGAGACAGGCCGGTGACCAGACACATCCAAGACTTTGAAAAGGCAGATCACATGTGGGCAAAAGATTCCACGGGTTCACACCACAAAGGTCACATTGTGGCAGAAAGGACTCCGGTTTCCCTAGCTTGGGGGCCAACTAATGGTCTGAAGGTAACCATAACAGAGCAAGCAGACAGGCAAGTGACCTGAAGGGGGCTTGATCACATTGGTAGGAAGGTGACCAAAGGTGCCTTCAGTTCCCCAGCAGAGGATTCATTTCCTCAGTCTCAATATTGACATGTGGCTGGTGGTTACCTTAGTGGACAACATGGCTATAAAACATGTTCGTCTTCGCAGACAGTTCTCCAAGAAAAGTAAATGACCATATATTGTTGGGCAATTCAAGGAAGTCTGTGAATTTTGTCTGGACCTGGAAATATAAGTAGGATTGTGATAGAAGAATCATTCAGTGTAGAAATAAATACTAGAAGGCAACTTTGTGCATTGGAAATAAATGGGACTCTGGATTGAAAGACACCTGACATTGAAACCTGACTCTGACATTTATAAGCCTTGTAACTATGGGGGAGTTACTTAAACTTGCCCAGCCTTGGTTTGCTCATTGTAAAAATGTCTATGTCACAAAGTATACAGGAGAAATATATGTGAAAATATTTTCAGCTGTCAGTCCCAGCAGGTTCTCTGGCCCTGTAGCTCCTCTTTTCCTTCTCACAGCTGAAGTCACTTGATCCCTATCTGTGGTCTCATCCCTGCCCTAGATTAGAATTCAAGTTAAGAATTATGAGTCATTTAAGCAAATATCCTTTATTTAGAACTATTTACTAAACTTCCTATCGTAGGGTGGTGAAATCCTAGAATTGATATGGCGGACCTTGAATGCCAAGGCTGAAAGGGCATTTTCCATTGGATAGGTAATGAGGAAGGAGATTGCTTTTTATCATGTTAATAGAAAGAGTGAGGTGTGCTTTAGGAAAATTGGCAGTAGCAATTAGCGTAAACTAGTTGTGAGTAGTATGATTCAATAGGAGGCAGGAGATGAGAGTAGAGAGGTTGATGGGGCCAGACAACTGGAGAGCTTTGCCTGCCTTGTTAAGGAGTTTGTACTTTATCCCTTTGGCCACGAGGATATATAATCAAGGACATACTCATAGTCAGGGCACCTGGTTGAAGTGGGAGGAGATATTTGAAGAGACTATCTGTGAAGAAGTAAAAAAACTGAAAGCAGTGAGAAAGAGGTCTCCAGTGAAAGGTGATTTCAGGTTTAGGGATTTTGAATTAGAGCTCTTCTAAGTGATGACAAGAGTTGTGTGCCTGTCCTGGAACTGAAAAAGAATCAAATTAATTTAAATATAAGCCAAGAAGCCCCATTATTGAGAAGGTGGGTAAAATGGGCTTATTCCATTGCAAAACTGGTCAAGGGAGGGCTCTGTCCAGGGAAATTTCTTGTGTTAAGCTTAAAGTGCCTGAATTTCAAGCACTATATAACTTAAAGCACTGGATTTTTCTGAGATAAGATGTGACCCATCATGATGAAAATCTTTCCTAGAATTACTTTTTTTAGTGACAGAAAGCCACATTCTTTCACAGTGGAGAGAGGGAAGGTATACAATGAATGATACTGGGACATATAGCATAAACAAATGGACTATCTGCCACTGGGGGTAATAACAGAAGATACTTAATTTCTGTTAATCGTTTCTCTGTTTTCAAAGCTGTTGGGTCCCTTCCAATACCACTGTCAACCCCCTGCATAATTGAGTAGTCCCACACCTTAATATTGGCCTGAAAGAAGTGTCCCTGAGAAGTAAAACTTGAAACAGCCTGTAATGTACTTTCAAACCAGATAAAAATGTTTGGGGATCAGTCTATAGTTGGAATTACCTATCTCACCTCTGTTCCACTGTTGAAAGGTGACAGGGCATTTATTTCTGGCCATCTTAGGGGTGTGTGTGTGTGTGTGAGAGAGAGAGAGAGAGAGAGAGAGAGAGAGAGTGGTCTTTCCCTTCTCCCTTATTTCTGAGCAGAATCATACAGTAAAACACTATGCCACTTAAAACAATGGAAAGAAATACAGCAGTCCTCACTGTTACTCGAGGTTTTTTTGGTGGGGAAGGGTAATATAAAAACAAATAACTAGTATTTTAGGGATTATTTATTGCCTCAACTTTAAAAAAAAATAGCTACATTATTTTTCTATCTCCATTTTTTAATATTTGGGGCCTATTTCAGTTTTATATCCAGGACTATTTTCTGGAATCAAACAGAAAAATGGAGGCATTGGAATTTGGACACATAAATGGTGATTTGAAAGTACTGTTTATATGAATTTTTAAATGGCCAAGGAAATTTTTAACACTTTAGATTGCAGCTTTTCTCCTTTCAAAGTTTATTTCTAGCATCTCTCAAAACCCTTGACTATTTTTCACTTTCTCTGAATTATAATGCCAGAAATACACTTCCATGAATATAGTTGTATTTCCTATATGGCGCTAAGGCTCCCAGTTCACTTGTGTTCAGCTGCAAAAGAAAAAAAATTAAAAGCAACTTTTCTTCCTTGGGTTTCCCACACAAAAGTTGCTGCTCTGTGGAGATTACCATCTGTAAGCTAATTCTAAAGTTGTTAATAGCAAGAATCAGAGCAATTGGCATGTGTTTTAAAACATGGTTTAAGGTTTAAGATGATCTCTCCCACTCATTTGTGAGAGCTGCGTGACATAGCAGTGTGTTCTCTCTAGGGGGTTCCAGCAAAGTTTTTACTTCAGTTGCTTTAACTGGCTTTTGGAGCATTTTTAGATAAAGTGTAGATTAACTCCCAAACACAGAGCGAATCTGTGCTACTTGATTTGTTGTAAAATCATAACACGTTTTCCATTGATTTCCAGCCTAGCCACAAATATTCTTTAGACTTTCCCTCATTCCTAGGCTCGAAAAAACTTGAATGGAAAAGAAGCTGTGATGCCTCTCTTATCAACAAACTCTGCTTCCAAGTGCCCATGGGAGGAATGACAAGGAAAAGAGTTCACATTTCTAGAATAAAAGGATTCTAGAAAAGGGATAAATATTCTCAAACAATCTTGTACGAACTTTGCAACAATCTGTTAACAGGCAAATATTTTCCATAACCTACAAAAGATCTTGGAACATTCCTACCCTTAACAGTGTCTCTAGGCGAGCATGAAAAATGACTGTGAAAAGCTGACAACTTTTCTTTAATTAAAAGTTTACCTTCCTGTAACCTAAATTTGTTAGGATTTTTTCTAATTTTGTTTCAAGCCCTGGAGAATCTGTGCTAGTTTGTTTAGCTCTTCTGCAAAGGAAAAAAAACCTTGCTAACATTGGATAAATTAGGAATAACACCAAAAACAAAATGGATTATTTATTTTATTTTCTCAGTGTTTTTTCCCTCTTTTAAGCAGGTTGCAGAGATCTTAACCAGGAGTGCTACCATGATGACATAGCAACATTTTATGAGTCAAGATGTCAAGGAACAGAACAAGCAAACATTTAAAGCTGGAAATATCGCACAGAAAGAATATGGTAAGTTCCAACAGAGCTTTGTCATTGTTGAGCCCTAGATTTGGCATTCATTAATTTGCTATTAATAAGTCTTACTGTTAGGGGGAGTCACTTCAGCAGCCACGGGAAGAGTTTGTTCTTTAGACAACCATTGCTTTAAGCGGTCTATCAAATTGATTCAGACATTCAAGGTAAGAAAGAGATGTAATTAAATCTTTTCAATAGACTGGCTAAAGCACTCATCTGCTGCCACTGATAGATACAATTTGGGAGTTGCTGCAATTTTTTTTTACCCTCTCCCTTAATACATTTTTAAATGATCTTTAATGCTTTAAATGCCTATCAAACCATAGTAGAATTGACGTTATTTGGTAATGTTAAACCATTTTTCAGTTAGATGAATAAATGCCAGAGGTTTTCGTTTTATAAAGAAAATTCACCTCAGTAAACTACCTGGATAGTTTTTTTCTAACGTTAACAATGTGTGACATAAATGACATGTATACATTGGCATATATTATTGCCTTATATTTGGGGTTGACATACAATGGAAATGGCAAAGGTTAGATTATCTGTCAAAGTAAATAATTTTGGATTGTTCTCCCCTGGTTTTTTGGCCAGGCACTGAAAATTAAGTCAAAATAGAAACTTCAGGTCAGATTGGGGGTTGGGGGCATAGCAAAAGAACAGTGTGTTACAGGCAGGGAACTCGTGCAGTATTAGATTGACTCAGTGCTCTGTCTCTAGTTCAGTGTTTGGATTCCCTTCCTGCAGTGACCTACAGAGCTCACCTGTATGCAAGTGTCATCTCTCCTCACTTGCTCCCTTGCTTCTCTTTCTCCCATCACACCCTTAGTTTCCTGCAGCTCTGTCATAGATCCTTGACCTTCCTACCTCAGAGAGGACAGAATAAATTCCAGGACTGTGTCTTACTGTAAATGTGTGAGGAAAGCTGGACTGAGCACAGGTAAAGGTCACCTTGAGGTCTGCCAGGCTTGATCTGTGCCCTTTTGTGGATAGTAATAGTAAATATATTAGCCCTTAGCCTTGGGGCAGCTTTAAATACCAGATTCATGGAGAAATCCAATGGGAAACAGAGCTCTCTCCATAAAGGAGTTTTCAGGCACTATGCTACTAAAATCAGCTATTTTTCTCTGAGAAAAATGGCCTTTTCAGTAATATACAAAAGTTGTTATACCATGAATTGAAAAGTGTCTTAAAATGCCAGCAATGCTCCCATGAAGGATTCTCCACTTGCTCAATTTGGCTGATTATCCTGTTGAGTTGCTGAGCCTCTGTGCTTCTAAAATATATTCTGAGATTGCCACTGAAATGCAACATTTGTCACTGAGAGCTATCAATGGTACTGTAAAGACGTACTCCAATGTACAAGGAAAACACTGGCTTTCGAAACTAGAATATATTGAGTGATTACAGGGGTGTACATTTGGGGCATAGCAAAGAAGTTAAAAACATGTATCAGAATGCATGTGTCTTCCAATCTGGTTGGGAAGGCACAATATATACAAACAGAAAACCAGCAAACATTTACAAAGCAACAAATAGAATAACATATTCTATGACTATTTTATCAATCAACTAGTGCTAACAACCATAGAATTTCAGTGGTTTATAATAAGAATTGATTTCTCTGTGATTCAGCTGTAGTTTGCCTGATATAGACTGAGCCCAGCTGGGCTTGGCTCCAGGCCATGGGTTGAATTCAGATCTGGTACACTTGTCTATCATGTTTGTACCAGAGGGCTATATGGGCACATTACAGCTATAATCTATGACTTAGGGCCTATCTAGAAACCTTCTATAAAATTTTTCATGGTTTGTTCAGTCAGCAAGAAGTTAGTTTTCTCATCTTCAATGAAAAGAGGAAAGACGCAGTAAGTTCTCTAAACCAGAACATATTAAAAAGAAAACCTGTACTTCGGCATTTTTCATTGGTATTTTTATGGAGACGTTTGCTGATAGTTTAAACTGTTTATGAACTCCTCCTTTGGTAGACCTTACTCATGATTGCAATCAGCCTCCAAGTTGCACTCTCAGGATTAAAATTTGTGTTCTGTTACCAGCACTCTGGCCCTCTATGCCAGTCCCCCTGAAATTTATTTTCACTTCATACAGTCTGAATAACATATCCATAGATGGTCAGGTAGGGGAATATCTCTCTTGTATTATCACATGTTTAGCTTGTCTACATCTACTCCTTTCAGGGAGGTGTGCTTTATAAGTCTCCAGCATACAGCTTAGAGTGAGTATGTGTATAAGAAGGAGGAAGAAGGATGTGGAGAAAAGCTTTCACTCTTCCCTTTAAATAGATGTTATAGGATTAATTCATCTAGATGAAAATTAAAATTCATTAACAACAGGAGAAGGTCCAAATATGTGAAATTTTATTTTAAGAAGTTCTATCTATCTATCTATCTATCTATCTATCTATCTATCTATCTATCATCTATCTATCTATCCATCCATCCAACTATCTCTAGCTATATGGCCTTGGGAAAGACACATTCTCCTGGGTACAGTTTCTCCCTGTAAAGAAAAAAAAAGATTGGACTAGATGGACTTTGGAATTTTAGTGTTGGTTCTTTCAAGCTCAAACAGTAATATTTTAAATTCTAGGATCAGGTTAACATACAACAAATATAGGGACCACAGAATCCAAGCTGACTTAGGGAGAAAGAAAATGAATGTAATGGAGATTCTGCCATTGAGAACAAAAGCACAATTCACAGAATAAGGGAGTTCAAGAAGCAAAGTCAGACATGCAGAACCAAAATTTCAAGGTGGGCTTGGACTCACCCTGGCATCTAGCCTGTGCATCAGTGGTCTGATGCTGAAGCTTGAGGTTGCTCCTAGAAAAGCATTAGCTTCAGCACCATGGGCAAGAAGATACTGAATAATAGGGCTTTGTAGGTGATAGTTATTCACCTCACAAATTGATAGTTCAGAGATGATGCTTTAAGTCTCTGGCCGTACATAGCATAGACAATTTTCCTTTGTATCTGTTAGAAAAGCTTTTCTTCCTCGATGTAAGATTTGGCAGGATTCCATCTTTGAGTCTCCCCAGAATTATGATTTCTTAAAAAAAGAAGAATCCTTGAAGTGAGTTGTAAAATATTTTTCCCAGTGGGAACTCCTTATTTTGATATTCAATATAAACCACCTGCATTTGAGTTCCTTTATAATGATTCCATTTTTGAAAAGGAAGTTATTTAAATATTCTGCAATTCAGTATGCCACTGTTTTTGGACAGGAAAATTCAAGACATATATATTGCATAAAATATATATATGATTTTACAAACTATATGAAGTTAATGAGTTACTACTAATTTTGATATTGGAGAGATGTGGGGATCGTGTTCAAGATCTTTTGTAGGACTTTTATGCAGAGCTGTCAGGAAGCAGCGCACCAAATTCTAGTGCTCTTTATCCAGTGTTAGGAGAAAAGCGATGACCAAAGGCTTATGAAACATAGGTAGTTAGTAGATTTCTCTGAATGGAGTTATTTCTTTTTTTTTTTCTCATTTGAAACCTGCCTTTAAGACGTCCTGCATGTTAAGGTCAGCAATGATTAATTTAGAAACTGTGAATGTTAATTGAAGGCATGGTTTCAGAAGGAACCTTTTAAACATTTGGCTCATGCTGGTTAATTAGAAGGGCAAAAATTACTCCATTATGTAAATATAAGGAGAGCTTCTTTTTCCCAGATTTGGGTTCTATGAAAGGAGAGGAAGTCATTAGAGAGGTGAAACAGGTAAGGTGACACTGACTTTCAGGTTTTAAATTATTTTAAATATCAGGCTTTGTGGTATTAACCTGGTCCTCATTCAACAAAGACGAAAGCCAAAGTTATAAAGCTATAACAAGGGTGGCACTATACACCATGGTTTTGTATTTTTAGGTAAATGCAAACCTAATGGCAAAATGTTCTAGGATTTCTCCTGCCATAACTTTTAATCTACCTAATCAATGATATCTTCTATAGGACTCCAAAACTGGTCAAGTCTTGGAAGTATCAATTACTCAAATGAAGTCATTTTTTTTATATTGTTGGGATAACCAAACTTAAGAGTTTTTCAAAACCTCCCTTACTTCTCTTTCAAATAGGTTAAAATGGAAGACATTTATGACCAGCTAAGATTTTGAATAAAGTCTTCAAACCTTCTCCACCTCTCTCATGAGGTAGAAGCAACCTAAATAACCAAAGGGAAATTTTAGCAAATTGAGAAAGTTGCAACATGTTACATTATTACATTGTATGTGCATGCAAAATGAGATACACTCATGGGGCTGTTACACCCCATAGGAGACCTCTGAGGCCCCTCCTAGAAAAATTCGTAACACATCACAGTGATTCAGTGTGTCCCCTGCTCACCACCCCATCCATCCCAAAAAGGTAAAATCCGTTAAAATGAGCACTGAGAGCAACAGTGACAGGAAGAAAGCCGAGGGAGATCATGGCTCTATTGTTAGGGTAATGGGGTTCAAGATATGATTATGAATCGATTAGTTGTATTCTATTACACTAGTGTTTTCTTCTTTTTTCTCCTCTGTACACCCCAATTCTGAGTCCCTGAGACACTCTGAATGCCTAGTTTCCAAAGGAGGGACAATGTCAAAATCATCTGAATATACTAATTTGTAATAACTAGAGATGATGTCTAAGAACCAATTTCCATTCTAGTCTTTGTCTTTTGTTCATTCTAATTCACAATTATGTAGGCATAGCAATTAAATAACATTGTAGGGCCAACCCATTTCTATTTTGAATATCTTTCATTCTGTTAAGTTGAGCATGAAATCTAAATCTCATGATTTTTGAGTGAGTTATGTTAAAATCTATATACTATTTAAAGTTTTGACAAATATTTCGTTAAATATGCATTATTTTACTTATTTATGAAGTTATATTGAAAAAACATAAATATACTTAAAAACTGTATTTTTAAGACACATTCCTTAAAAATCACTATCTGTTTATCATATATATTTTGCATGTATATTAAAAAGCTCACTTAATACTAGAAAAAATTTCATATCTTTCGTTCCTTCAGTAATATCATCAAGGCAAAATATGCTGTGATGATAGTAAAAAAGAGTAAAGCATTTTTTATTGTGGTTCCCATCCTCTATAATTCTATACATGACATTCTATGGGGATTAAAATGAATTTGGTATTGGTAATAATTGATTTGTTCATTCAAATAAATTCATATAATGAATCAACAGATTTTTGTTAATTCAAGTAAGAAACGATTTTTTTGTTATATAAACATAACAAAATGTTTTAAAATTTTTTAAGAAAGGACTAAATTTATTAGATAAAACAGTAGGGTTTTTTTGTTTTTAAATATGGAACCAAACTTTTTTTTTTCCAGATGAATTCTGTTATGTAGGTTCCCAGGCTAAATACATTATGGTGGGTTGTGTACAAGCCATGAGTAAAGGATGGGTCTAAATCTCTGTACAAGGTCCCTACCCTTTTTGTAGATTAGAGACAGAGGCACCGAGGTAGTCCTTGGGTAATTAAGAGATTCTCATGTACACTTTACATCCCTGAAAACGCACTGCATTCATGTCATGCTTAGTCACCTTCATATCTAAATTATTTTTGATGAATCATCTAGGAAAGCAATATGAGAGGGGCCGGTAGAAAAAGAGCATTTTAGTAAACATACTAAAACCACATGCTTTGTCAGACATATTAATGCATCATAAAATGTTTCTGAGAACATGTGAATTCATAAAACTTATCAGGGGAGATGTATGCTCATTTAAAAAAGTATGTGCAATTATTGCTGAGTGTGCTGTTTCATGATTAATGGAAAAATAATTATACAAATATTAATGTGGCCAAATGAAACCCAGTTTAAACAGAACAAGAAACCATAGCAACTCATCTTTTTCACCCAGAAATTACAGAAAAATTGCAATCTGACAGTGATCTCAAAACAACCTATTCCTGCCCAAGTATTGTTTTTTTATATATTATGTTTGCTCAATAGATTTCTTCAATTACAGTCTACATTTTTAAATATTTTCCCTGGGAATTTATGGAAAAAAAGAAAGATCTGTGAGTTTATTTTATTACTTCTGATAAGAATGTGCATATTTTAGCAGTAATACTTTTCAAGAATACCTAAAGTTCTGTGTAATAAGAAATTGGAAAAAGGAAAAAAAAGATATATGAAATTTTACATAAAACACTAGGAAATCAAGATAGTAAGGCATACATTTTGGGTTTTGAAACCTACATGTAGATTCTCAAATCATGTCAGGAAATGATGTTATAATCCACAGAGCCTTTTGCATATGCTTATTTGGCTTATATAAACACTCAAACTTTGCATTTGCCCTTCTGTATTAAGAGCAAGCTCATGCTGCCTATAGGCCATGCAAATGGTCCTGATTCTCAAGGCAAGAAGGTATTGTCCCCTTCATTGACATAGCTTCAAAGAACATTCCTATTACCCTATTAGTCTTCCAGGCAGGGTCTTCTCTCACCACCTCCTCAGTTAAAGCAGCTCTGTGCTTCCTAGTAAGCTTTGGTTTAAATGAATAATTCTGACCAATACATATAACTATAGACAATTAATGGCTAACAGCTCATGCCATTCCCTTCTTCCCCCCAGAAGTCTTTCCTTGAAAGGAAGTACTAATAGATATATTCTGATGAAACATTGTATAAAGATACACTTTCATTTCCCTTATTTAATTTTAATGTTGAATTATAAATATTTTACAGGTAAACCGTAATATAAATTTAAAATTTTCAATAGTAGAGATATTTTTACTACTTTAAATATAACTTAGCTCACTCAGAGTTATTCCTTTCTAAATGAGTATGTATGGGCAGGGGGGTGATTTGTCTCTTCAGCCTTCATATATATTCATTTAAAATTCAGGATAAATCGTAACATAGCTATGAAATAACAAGTCCTAATTATATGATACATAGAAAATAAACTTTAATACACTACATGCTCTATAACTTTTAATAAGATTTATACTTTTAAAATGCTTGCCCTATTTACAAAATGGCATCCAGTGTAGAAAGAATGGCAGAAAATACAAATAGTGAGAAAGCATAAAACTTTTGAGTGTTTATGAGTGTGCTTGTGTGTCTAGGGCAGAGGACTTGCATGAGGATATAGTAGGAAAGAAGATTGGATGGAGAGTTTAGAGATGAATTGTGAAATCATTGGCTTTCCAAATTAGAAAAATCTGAAAGGTCACTTATTTATACCTTTTTTCTGATGCACAAACTCCCTCTCTAGCATCACTAATAAGCAATCATTCTGTGTAATATGCCTCCTGTGTCAGTGAATGCATGACTTCAAAGGCAATCCAATTCATTCTTTGCCAGCTCTAATGGCTAAAACTTCTTCCTTGTGTCAGAACAGTAACTTCCACAATTGCACTTAGTTTTTACCTCTGGAATATCAAATAATCCTTTTTCTATGGCAATTCTTTTAAATGTGAAAAATCATTAAAAACAATAATATGATTCATTTCTTGTGTGATTTATGGCAGTCAGATTCTATTAGTTATGGTAGTTTGCTTTTCACACAGAGAGCTTTATATACTTAATGTTAATATTAACAAATACATATATATTTTTTATTATGTGTCAGGAACTCTAATTTATGTATGCTCAAATACCTTCCTCACAACCTTCCTATGAGGTAGGTACGATTATGATTTTTTAGATTTTTAAATTTAAATTTTTTTTCATTTACAGTTGACATTCAATATTATTTTACATTAATTTCAGGTGTACAACACATGATTAGACATTTATATAACTTACGAACTGATCACCCTGGTAAGTCTAGTACCCATCTGACACCATACATAGTTATACAATATTATTGACTATATTTCCCACGCTATACTTTACATTCCTGTGATTGTTTTTATAACTGGCTATTTGTATTTCTTAATCCTTTAATCTTTTCCATTCATTCCTCCCAACCCTATCTAGCAACCATCAATTTGTTCTCTGTATCTATGAGGTTTTTCCTTTTATTTCTTTTTTGGTTTTTTTGGATTCCACATATAAGTGAAATCATATAGTATTTGTCTTTACCTGTCTGACTTATTTCGCTTAGCCACTTAGGATAATACACTCTAGATTCATCCATGTTGTTACGAATGGTAAGAGTTCATTCTTTTTTATGCCTGAGTAATATTTCATTATATATATATTCCATTATATGTAAATATATATTTATATATATAAAATGTATCACTACTTCTTTTTCCATTTTTTAATTGATGGATAATTAGGACGCTTCCATCTTAGCTATTGTATATAATGCTGCGGTGAACATGAGGGTGTGTATGTCTTTTTGAATTAGTGTTTTGGTTTTCTTTGGATAAACACCCAAAAGTGGGATTGCTGGGTCATATGGCAGTTTATTTTTAATGTTTTGAGGAACTCCCATGCTAATTTCCATAGTGGCTGCATGATTTACGATCATACCAACAGTGCAGGAGGGTTCTTTTTTCTCCACATACTCATCAACATTTGTTTGTTGACCTATTGATGATAGCCATTCTGACAGGTGTAAGATGATGTCCCATGTGGTTTTAATTTGCATTTCCCTGATGCTTAGTGGTATTGAAAATCTTTTCATATGTTGATTGGCCATCTGTATGTCTTCTTTGGAGAAATGTCTATTCAGGTCCTCTGCACATTTTTTAAATAAATTGTTTATTTTTTAGTGTTGAATTGTATGAGTTCTTGATAAATTTTGGATATTTATTAACTCCTTATTGGATATATCGTTGGCAAATATTTTTCCCTTTGAGTAGTTGTCTTTTTGTTTTGTTGACAGTTTTCTTTGCTGTACAAAAACTTTTTAGTTTGATGTCGGCCCATTTGTTTATTTTTTCTTTTGTTTCCCTTGACTGAGGAGGCATATCCAAAAAAATATTACTAAGATCAATGCTAAAGATTACCGCCTATGTTTTCTTCTAGGAGTTTTAGCGTTTCAGGTCTTACATTTAAGTCTTTAATCCATTTTGAGTTTATTCTTGTTTATGGTGTAAGAAAGTGGTCTAGTTTCATTTTTTCACCTGTATTCCTTCATTTTTCCCAACACCAGTTATTGAGGAGACTGTCTTTACCCCATTATATGTTCTTGCCTCTTTTGTCATAGATTAATTAAGCATATAGCATGAGTTTATTTCTGGGCTCTGTTCCATTGATATATGTGTCTGTTTTTATGCCAGTACCATGCTGTTTTGATTACTATAGGCTTATAGTATAGTTGATATCAGGTAGCGTGATCTCTCCTACTTTTTCTTTCTCAAGATTGCTTTGGCTAGTTGGGGTCTTTTGTAGTTCCATATAAATTTTAGGATTATTTATTCTAGGTCTGTGAAAAACGCCATTGGTATTTTGATAGAGATACACTGACTCTGTAGATTGCTCAGGGTAGTATGGACATTTTAATGATGTTGATTCTTCCTATCCATGAGCCCGATATATGCTTCTATTTATTTGTGTCTTCTTCTTCATTTTTTTCTTCCATGTCTTATAATTTTCTAAGTATAGGTCTTTTACCTCCTTGATTAAATTTATTATTTTATTCTTTTTGATGCAGTTGTAAATGGGATTATTTTCTTTCTCTGATAGTTCATTATTGGTGCAGAAAAATACAGCCAATCTCTAAATATTAATTTTGTATGCTGCTACTTTACTGAATTCATTTATCAGTTCTAATAGCTATTTGGTGGAATCTTTAGGTTTCTCTCTATATAATTTTACGTCATCTGCAAATAAGGAGTTTTGCTTCTTTCTTTCCATTTCGGATGCCTTTTCTTTATTTTTTATTTTTCTTGTCTGATTTCTATGGTTAGGACTTCCAATACTGTGTTGAATAAAAGTGGTGAAAGTGGATATCCTTGTCTTGTTTCTGATTTTAAAGAAAAAGTTTTAGCTATTCATTGCTGAGAATAACGTTAGCTGTGGGTTTGTCATAAATGGCCTTTAGTATGTTGAGGTAAAACATAATAAAAACACTCTTAGCAAAAAACACTTTGCTAAGAGTTTTTATCTTAAATGGATGCTGGATTTTGTCAAATGCTTTTTCTGCATATATCGATATGGTTACTTGATTTTTATCTTTCATTTTGTTTATGTGTTTGCAGATATGAAACCAACCTTGCATCCCAGGAATAAATCCCACTCGATTATGGTGTATGATCTTTTTAAGGTATTTCTGAATTTGGTATGCTAACATTTTGTTGAGGATTTTTGCATCTATGTTCATCAGGGATAGTGGCCTGTACTTTTTTTGTAGTGTCCTCCTCTGCTTTTGGTGTCAGGGTAATGCCAGCCTTGTAAAATGAGCTTGGGAACCTTCCTTCTTCAATTTTTTGGAAAAGTTTGAGAAGGACAGGTATTAATTCTTCTTTGAATGTTTGACAATACTCAGCTGTGAAGCCTTCTGGTCCAGGACTTTTGTTTTGAGAGTATTTTGATTATTGATTCAATTTTGTTAGTGGTTATTGGTGTGTTCAGATTTTTTGTTTCTTTCTGGTTCAGTCTTGGAAGATTGTATGTTTATAGGAATTTATCCATTACTTCCAGATTGTCCAATTTTTTGGCACATAATTGTGCCTAATATTTCTGTATAACCCTTTGTATTTCTTTGGTGTTAGTTGTCACTTCTCTTTTATTTCTGATTTTATTTATATAGGCCTTCTCTCTCTCTCTTTTTTTTTTTTTTGATGAATCTGGATAAAGGTTTATCAATTTTGTTTATCTTTTCAAAGAATCAGCTCTTGGTTTCATTGATCTTTTGTAGAGTTTTTTTAGCCTCGATTTTGTTTATTTCTGCTCTGATATTTATTATTTCCTTCCTTCTGTTCACTTTGGACTTTGTTATTCTTTCCAGTTCCTTTAGTTGTAAGGTTAGATTGTTTGAGGGGTTTTTTTTGTTTGTTTCTTGAGGTAGGCCTGTATTTTTTTTTAATTTCCCTCTTAGAGCTATTTTGGCTGTGTCCCATAGATTCTCATTCTTATTTGTCTGAAGGTATCTTTTGATTTATTCCTTGATCTCATTGTTAACCTATTCATTGTTCAGTAGCATGTTATTTAGCCTCCACATGTTTGTGTATTTTTCACTTTTCTTCTTGCAATTGATTTCTAGTTTCATACCATTGTGACAGGAGAAGATGCTTGATATGGTTTCAGTCCTCTTATATTTATTAAGACTTGTCTTATGGCCTAATATGTGCTCCATTCTGGATAATATTCCATGTGTACTTGAATGTATTTTTTGCTGCTTTGGGGTAAAATAACCTAAAAATATCAATTAAATTCACCTGGTCTAATATGTCATCTAAGGTCACTATTTCCTTGTTGTTTTTCTCTCTGGATGATCTACTCACTGATGTCAATGGGGTATTAATGTCCCCTACTATGAGTGTGTTACTGATGATCTCTCCCATTACATTAGTCAATATTTGCTTTATATATGTAGCTGCTCCTATGTTGGGTGCATAGATGTTTACAAGAGTTGCATCCTCTTGTTGGATTGATACCTTTATCATTATAAAGTGTCTTTCTTTGTCTCTTGTTACAGCCCTTGTTTTAAAGTGTATTTTGTCTGATGTAAGTATTGCTATCTCAGCTTTTTTTCATTTTCATTTGCATGAAATGTCTTTTTCCATCTGTTTACTTTCAGTCTGTGTGTGTCTTTTGATTTGAAGTGGGTCACTCGTAAGCAGCATATGTATGGGTATTGTTTTTTACCTATTCGGCCACCCTATGTCCTTTGATTGGAACACTTAGTCCATTTACATTTAAAGTAATTATTGATAGGTATGAAGTTTTGCCATTTTATTCATTGTTTTCTGATTGTTTTTGCAGTTCTCTGTTCCTTTCCTATTTCCTTGCTCTCTTCTCTTGCATGTTGATGACTTTCTATGTAGTGTCATATTTGGATTACTTTCTCTCTATTTCTTGTTTATGTCTTGTAGATTTTCGGTTTGTGATTACTATGTGCTTCATACATACCAAGCTATGTTTATAGTAGTCGATTTCATGTTGATGGTCAGTTAAGTTGGAACACATTCTAAAATCACTACCAATTTTACTCACCTCTTCCACATTTTTGTCATTATTTTTTACTTCTTTTGTGTGCATTTGTGCATATCCCTTAATTTATTGTTTTAGTTACATATGATCTTCCTACTTTTGCCTTTGAGCCTTTGTACTAGCTTTATAGTTGGTTGATCACTGCTTTTACTAAGTGTTTACCTTTGACAGTGAGAAGTTTTTTTCTTTCCTATATTTTCTTATTCATACATTTGGTCTTTTCTTTTCTACTTAAAGAAGTCTCTTTAATGTTTCTTGTAATACTGGCTCATTGGTGATGAACTCCTTTAGCTTTTTATTGTCTGGGAAGCTCTTTATCTGTCCTTTAATTCTAAATGATAGCCTTGCTGGGTACATTAATCTTGCTTGTAGGTCTTTGCTTTTTATCACTTTGAATATTTCATGCCAGCCCCTTCTGGCCTGCAAAGTTTCTGTGAGAAATCAGCTGACAGTCTTATGAGAGCTCCCTTGTACATAAGTATCTATTTTTCTCTTGCTACTTTTAAGATTCTCTCTTTGTATTTAACCTTTGGCATTTTAATTATGATGTGTCTTGATGTGGGCCTCTGTGGTTCATCTTGTTTGGGACTCTGCACTTCCTGGACTAGTATATTTATTTCCTTCACCAGGTTAGGGAAATTTTCTGTCTCTCTTCTCCTTCTTGTACCCCTATGATGCCAATGTTGGTATGCTTGATGTTGTCCCAGAGATGCCTTAAAATATCCTCATTTTTTAAAATTCTTTTACATTTTGCTGTTCCAATTGGGTGTTTTCCACTACCTTGACTTCCAGACCACTAGTTCAGTCCTCTGGTTCATCTAATCTGCTGTCGATTCCCTCTAATGTATTCTTCATTTCTGATTCATTCTTTTTTATGGTTTATATCTCTTTGTTGAGGTTCTCTCTGAGTTCATCTGTTCTTCCCCTAAGTTCATTGAGCATCCTTATAACCAGTGTTTTGAATTCTGTATCTGTTCAGTTGCTTGTCTACATTTTACTTAGTTCTTTTTCTGATGTTTTGTTCTCTTATTTCATTTGGGACATGCTTCTCTGTCTTCTCATTCACCTGAACTGGGTGCTTCAGGAGTGTCCCTTGTATGGGTTGTGTATACACTCCTGTTGTAGTTGAGCCTTGACTGCTGTTGGCACATCAGTGGGTGGGACTGACTCAGGTTGACTGTGACTACAGTGAATAAGCTGTTGTATAGTGGCTGACCCCACAGAGCAGGAGTTGCTTTAGCGGGATTCTGGTGCCAGCAGTGTCTGCCCTTCAGGTATATCATTTGTGGGGCTCGTTGGGTGGTACTCTGGTGTTGTCTGAAGCTGGATACTGACTATATTGGTTATGGAGCCTCTTGGGAGGGGCTCCAGTGCTGGCCAAGGTCTGCCACTATTTGTGCCTGTCTTCAAACTGTCTTGGGGGAGCTACCAAGTGATCTATGGTTGGTTGCCACTTGTGCTGGGCTTGGAGGTGCTTGGGAGAAGCTATTCTATGAACCGAGGCCAGCTGCCACTTGTACAGGGCTTGGGACACTTTGGTGGGCACCAGAATGTGAGCTCAGGCCAGCTGCTACTTGTGTGAGATTGTGGCTGCTTAATTGAAGTCAATACTGTCCCCAGCTTATGCAAGGCTAGGGGCCACCTGATGAGAATTATAGTGTAAGTTGAGACTGGTCACCACTTGTGCCAGGTTTTGGGCCATTTAGCAAGATGTAGAGGGCATGTCGAGACCAGCTGCTGCTTATTTGGGTTTGTGAACCTTTGAGAGATTTTAGGAGAGTTCACAGCACAAACTGAGATGACACTTGTTTAGAAAAGCCTTTGGAAGCAACTCAGGCCAGGCCCATGATTTAGCTGGAGTGGAGTCTCAGGGAATCACTGAGGCAGTGCAAACAGTGTCAGTTTAACAGAGAACTCAGCATCTTCACCTGCACCTTCTGGGAGAGTGGGGGGAGGACTCAACAAAGGAGAAAGAGCACCTGCTGGTACTTCCATCACTGGCAGAGCTGCCCTGACCCCTGCCCCTTCAGCCCTTCCCCTGAAGCTAGTCAATTCAGTTCCTCTCTGGTGCTTTTTGTCCCTAGCACTTTTTGAGCTGCTGCTCATGCATTGGAGCCCAGAGTGAATGAGTTTGTGAGTTTGGCATTCCCAGTTCCTGCAACCATAGTACTCTATTTTAGGGTTTTCTCTGCCCATGGAAGTATGTTTAGTTCCAGCACAGGGCTGATTGGAAGGGTAAGAAATTTGTCACTGGTTAACCTATTAACCAGTGACAAACTAGAATTGGTGGATAAATATCTTCTTTGCCTCTCAGATAGGACAATGCTGAGGCATGTTCTACACTGTCTCAGTTGCCCATGGTCGTGACCAATCATCAACACATTCTGTATTGGCTGCTTTTGCTTTTCTTTCTCAGTTCTCCACTCCCTGCTGGGGAACACTGACAGATATTCTTTTTACACAAGGAAGCTCATATAGGCAGTTATCTAGAGATAGACCATTGCTCTTGGAGACAGTGCTGTTGCAATTTTTCTTGCTGGCACTTGGTGACTATATTTGTGATTACATGTATTATCTTTATAGATGTGTTTTCTCTTTTGCCATCATCTGCCATTATCACCTAAATTTTTCTTTGTTTTCTTTATTTCTATTTTATTTTTTATCTTCTCTTACTCTTTGACTCAAATCACAGCAACACTCTGCTTCACAGACCTAGATTCCGGGCATGCAGTAATAAGTAAAATAGGCATTAATCCTTTTTCTCCTCCTTACTTTTCCTCTTATAATCAACTCAGTCCCTAAATTGACCTTTCCTTCACCCTTGTCTCTATTAAAAGTAAGTTCTATCAGTTAAGCAACAGAAATATCTCCTAAACAATTCAGTCCCCTACCCTCACAGACACACTCCCAGTATTAGACCTCCTCATTCCTTGAAAGCATCAATTCCTGCACCAGTCCTTCAAATCTCTACCCACCCTCATTCTCTCTCTCCATTTCAATCCATTCTCTACCCTGCTTCCAGAGAATTTGTCAGCATTGTAAATTTGATTACATTATATCCTTGTCTTAAAACCCTTCAGGGTTTCCATATTACGTTGAGAACTACCCCTACTCTTTAGCATGAAACACATCATCCTTCATGTCACTGTCCACACTCAGCATGCATTCTGCCATCCAGGCATGGTGAGCCATTTGCAGTTCCCTGAACACGTGGTAACCTTTCAAAGGGCCTTCCAGGTATGCCTGAGTCTAAAGTTTGTTTTCTTTCCCCTATACCACAATGCCTCCTATGCACTATTTCCCAAATGCAGCTGTAAGCAAAAATTTCCTGGGAGCAAGAATGAGAAGAAACGAAATATTATTTCAAGCCCTTTACAAAATAATTGTAGATATTTCACTTGGGAATTTCTAAGTGCAACAGAAATCTCGGTGAGTAGGTAAAACAGCTGCATAAATAAAACGCACACCTTTTAGGTCACATCGGGAGATTGCCTTGAGGTTTGAATGGCTGATATCATTTCCACATTCCTTACAGCTAACCATCTGTAATTAAACAGTGGCACCAGTCAGCACACATTCATCATCTCCAAAGAAAAGGAAAATCACCTCCATAAATCTCAAAATATGGGATATTAAAATTTTGTTTTTTAATAGCTGATGCACAACAATTTGCGCTAACATCTGATAATAAAGTGACTTCTACTTAAACTGAATACATGTCCCAAGATTCAGAATTTACTCATGTAATAAAGAAAACCTGCTAGTTTTTTCCTTGCTAAAAGCAAAAAAAAAAATTAATTGAACCCTAATAATTTAAATGGTTTTTAAGCTTAAACAAATTTGTATTTTGATTAGTATTAGTAAATTCACAGCTTATCACAAACACTTCTAGATGTTGCACCCCAATTCACACCCTTACTTCATGCAGTTCTCCCTCTTATTCTCTTGATTGTTGACGAATAACTGTCTTAAATATAATTACCCTTCTGAAGTGCTCAATGTAATTTTGTCAAATTCTCTTGCAATCCCCTTTCTCTCTCCTATTCCCTTATGTTAAATACCCCAAAATACTCTCTCCCTAAAATGACAAACAGCTCCTCAGGTATCAAATTCCTAGAAGGAAACAGAGGACAACCCACTCTAAATTGATGCCCCTTAGTCACTTTTCAGGTACTGGAGCTATATGTAATTAATTATCTAGGCCTTCAGTTGGCAAATGTTTTCTATAAAAGGTCAGATAGTAAATATTTTAGGCTTTGTAGGCCATACAGTCTCTGCTATAACTACCCAACTCTGCCATTGTATAAAAGCCGACAGACAATACATAAAGACTGGGTGTGTCTGTGTTTTAATAAAACTTTATATACAAAGGAGCAAACATATTTGCCTCATGGGCCATAGCTTTCTCATCTCTGATAAGCCCCTTAAATCCTCTCTGACGTCCTCTTAGGCAGTAATAAAAGGATTATTTGATTTGTTTTCATTCAGTTTTGTTGAGCAAAGTACATAAAAATAGCCTTCTTTCTCTGAGGACTCTCAATCTCAAAATCAAATAAGCTAAATATACTAATACCAGATATGTCTACAGCATGGGAAATTATTTAAAACAAGTCAATAAGGACATTGAAGTATATACCATCAACTGCAGGTCAAAGGGGAAGTATGTTAAGAGACAAGGCAGAGGCTGGGAAAAATAATTCTGGTTATTCCTTGTCAAGACCGAATGGGGATATGTTAGTTCAGTTGATTTGGAATTGTGGAATAAATATGAGATTAAATTCTAAGGCCAGGTTCTTCCGGTTAACAATAGCCATCAGAATTTAAACAGTCATAATATCTCTCAGACCATTTTTTCATCTGTAAAATAGAGATAATACCTGTCCTAATGTCTTTCTCAGGTTATTAAAAGATTATATATGTGAAAACCCTCTTTAAGAAGTAATTTTCAGCTACAAATGCTCGCTTAAAAATCTCAAAGTGTGGAGGAATCTATAAGTATGATTCTTTTGAAGACTTACATGACCCTAGTATGCTCCTTAATCATTTTAGTTGCCACTCTCTTGAACTTTTCTATCTTTTTCACATTTTCCTTCAGGAACGATGACTAGAACTAAAACACATAATACAGACTTTTCATTCAAAATAGCAGAATCTATAAGGGATTACAAGTTTTTAAAGTTGGAGCCCAAAGTTAATCTGTAGTCATCCTTGTTAAATAAGGAGAGAAAGATGGAGTCACCTTAAAGCTACTCCCCGGACCACTGTTTCTGCATGGATATCAAGAGAGATGTAACACTATGAAATGAAGCATGCTCTCTCTTCCTCAATTCTCATGTTAAACCTTATTAGCCAAAAATAATTTATCTAGCCATAGAAAGGTCAGTTCCTGGCACATAATAGTTGCTAAAAAGAAAGATGCACAAAGGTTTGGAGGTATGATTGATACCTGATCATTTAATAACTATGCCAGGAATAGTTGACAAAGAACAAGGATGGGAAATAAACTTGTATCTTGGAATACTGGAGGGAAGGGATACAAGGATGGGAAATAAACTTGTATCTTGGAATACTTGGAAAACTAGAGAGTAATGATGCCCAAGTGTTTTACCACTCAGTTTATTGGTAAGCAGATTTGGACATACCATAACACAGATTTGGCCAATGCGTTCATCTGACACAGAAAAGATATTTGACTCAGCCAAAATACACAGATCATTGGTGGTGAAGCCAGGGCTTGAATCAAGCTAGGTTGATATAAATCCTGATTAATTCAACCATTCATTCATGCCTCACAACCGCTACCTTGGTAAAGCCTAAAGCAAATATTTCAACAAATTTCTTTGCTATTTCTTTTTAAATCCTGAGTGCCTCTTGTTCATTACACGATCTCAGTGATTAGCTTTGTATATCATTAAAGACATTATGTTTAAGGGGCTCTTGAAAATTTTTTTGGTTTACCTAATTTCTGGGTCACTAACATCTGCAACCAATTCTGAGCTTCTGTGTTCCTCACTTGAAGAAATCTTTTAAAAAGAAAAAAAAAAACATGAACATTTGTGGGTTGAGTTTTTCTCTCACCAAAGATTTTTGAGTTGAGAAATTTCATTTATTATTAATTTCTCAGCTCAAAACAAGGTTCTGACGTTATACCCTTACATCTATAAGAAGACAATCTCTTTTAAAAGATATGGAATGAAAATATAATCTGAAGGGAGAAGGTTTTACGGAAAACTTCGGTAGGGCCCTAGGATCAGCTATATCTAGAAGAGTTAGGTTTATTAAATAGTAATGGAAGACTACCTCAAGGTTCCTTTCACAAAAGAATATTGATTTTAGACATATGAATTATATTTCCCTCTTGTTTAACCATGCACTTGATTAGTATGAGAAAATGATAGGCAGTCTTTATTTTGAAATATGATAGATCTAAAATAGAAATATTTTACATACGCCAGTACTCACACCTTATATTAAAAGCCAAATTCATCTTAAATTCTAGTCAGTGGGTTTAATAACTGTACCAAAATGTTATGACTACAAAACAATACCATGTTTAAAACTGTAGTTTGAGATCTGAGGAAAGAGACAATATGAATTCCAACATTTCACAGTCACTATGTTTGCATTTTCTCTCTTTGACATTTCACTGTATATCCACTGTTTGGTCTTACTAAGTTGCGGAGTCTTCTAACTGTGTTTACTCAAAAATTTATTCCAGCTTATTTTTCTTTCTGATGGGAGCTCAAGGACCAACAATCTAGAAGGGCATCTTCTTCACATCTGCTCATCATACGGTCACAGATGCAGCATAACCTGGATGGCATATACTCATATACATCATCTCTGTTGATTACAGTGTGTTTTAGCAGCTTAAAAGCAAGTTAGAATCGTAATGATCTTGGTTAACCCTCGGAAATTCTGCTGCTTACCGAAGAACACATTACCAGGGATTAAAGACTCTTATTTAGCTCTTCTCCACATGATACACTGGGGAGATTTTCTTGTAAGCTGACTGAAGGAGCTGCCAGACACCATTTCGTGGAAATGCCTGGAAGAGATATGAGATAAGAGGAAAATAGGAAATCTTAAAAGAGAGACCTGCCAGCCTGTATCAAATCAACCACCCCCAACCTGGGCTACTCACAATGACTCAGGGACTTCAGTCTACTGGCAAATCATACACCATAATTAACTGTCCTTAATTCAGATGAACATTTTATGGGCCCACTGGGTCTGGAAAGAAAATCGTTAGCTTCACTGACTAATTTTCAGTTAATCAGCAACAGTTCATTCAACAGTGCACTAATAGGGCAGCTTTGATTAGAAGTATAGGGATATGATATTAATTGGCTTCTTCTAACAGGGATGAGGATGCTAAATGGCAAAGACCATCTGTAGCTCTGGAAAAGAAACACTTGAAAAACACTTTGTGAAGGTAAATGATAAAGCAAGAATACTTCTTAATTTTCAACGCAGTCTATAAAATATTTTTTCTTTTGTAATTATTTCTTTGATTCTTCTCTTCAGAGGCAATATTTTGAAAAATATTGCTTTGTGAAAAAATGCTGAAGCTAAAAGCCAATTAACCAAATCTTTTAGATTTTGACTTGGGGCATGGTTTAACAATATTGGATATATGTAGAAATAAAAATGATGTATGTAAATGTGTGTATATTTCTATCCTAGCAGAACACCAAATACATGGAATTTCTTGGACAAAATCAATTGATAAAAAGATTAAACAAAGGCAGTCTCTACATGGCTGTCATTTATTAGAAGAGTCTGAAAAGATTAAAAACAAACTAAATAGCATTTATTCAAAGCTTTGAATTAGAGTACAAGAGGAATTTCCTACTCAGTAGAAATGCAGTAGGAATTTTATTTACTGCAGTAAAATCGCAATTAACCAAAGTACCTCAAGAATGGAGGATTTAGTTAATTTAATTTTCCTACTAATTAAAATTTAAATCTAATCCCCCATTACTCTAATACTTATGGTGAAATGTCTTTTGGAATAAAAGGAAATATTTTATTTTCTTACCTTAGTACATCGAATACAGGAAATATAATTGAATCATAGATCATTCAGGATTTTCACTAGGGTCGTTCAGAAGATCAATTCTCATGCTATAATAGAATAGAGGTAGGTTTAGAAGGCTGGTTTAAATTAAAGAAAATTTTACTTTAACTCTAAGGCCATTAGGTGCTCTCGCACACGTGTGTGCACTCACTTGCTTGCCCTCCCTCCCTCCTTCCCTCTCCTGTCTTAACTAAATCCCTAAAATAAGCGTATTTTACTGTCCTTACCCCTCTAGTTTCCATTAATGAATTATAAAAAATACTTAAAAGTTTCTTTAAGGTTCTTTTAAATTAATAAAAATAGTAATTTTGTACTTCTTAAGAAAAAATATTTATTTGTGTCAATATCGGCATTAAATAAGCCAAACAGTGAAGATTTGAATCTGTTCTTCATTTGAAGGAGCAATAATTCAACCAGGAGCAATTAGCATATAACTGGAAATCTAATCATCTGCAAGATCCTTTCCAACTATAACAATCAGGGTCCAGGATCAAATGCTAACCTAACCTCTTTCTTTTTTTACCTAATGGAAATCATGATTTCTATACAACTTGTGAAATTTACATTTTTGTATCTCCTGAAAGAATAAATGATATAGTTAAGTTTCAATATCATGGCATTGATCTAATATCCCCCTTCTCTTAATATAATATGAAGCAAAATAAATGTATAATCATATCAAGATATTTAACATATCTATCAAAAACTGATAGGTGAAGATAATAAAATGAATAAACCTAAAAAATTGAATAAAAAAAAGCTTGATATAAAACACATACCTAGAATTCTGCATGAACTCTAGATATGTCTTTTGATCGTTTTAATTTTATTATAAATTATTTACAAAAAAACATTTAACATTTGAAGCCAAAAGAAGTCTTAAGAAATTCCCCCCAAAAAATAATGTTAGAGAAAAAAATCCTCTGACCAAAAGTCATGATTTAAATTAACAATAAAGGTGAGATTTAGATTTTGACCATCTTCACCAATTTCATTTACCCGCCACCCCCACCTCTGGAAATCAATCTGTTCTCTGTATCTATGAGCTTGTTCTCTGTTTCTTTCTCTGACTTATTTTAGTTAGCATAATGCCCTCCGGGTCTATCCATGTCATTGCAAACAGCAGGATTTCCTCATTTGTTATGACTGAATAGTAATCCAGTGTGTGTGTGTGTCCATTCATCTGTCAATGGACTCTAAGGTTATTTCCAGGTCTTGGCTATCATATATAATGCTACTATGAATATGAGGATGCAGATATCTTTTCAAGCTAGTGTTTTTATTTTCTTTGGATATATTCCCAGAAGTGGAATTGCTGGGTTATATGAGAGTTCTATTTTTAATTGTTTGAGAATCTTCCATCCTGTTTCCCATAGTGGCTGTACCAGTTTATGGTCCCATCAACAGGGCACAAGTTTTCCCTTTTCTCCACATCTTTGCCAGCATTTGTTATCTCTTGTCTTTTTGATGGTAGCCATTCTAACAGGTGTCAGCTGGTATCTCATTGTGGTTTTGATTGGCAGTTCCCTAATGACTCGGCATTGAGCATCTTTTCATGTACCTGTTGTCCACCTGTATATCTTCTTTGGAAAAACACCTATTCAGGTCATTTGTCCATTTTTAATTGTTTTTTCTTTTGTTTTCCAGATGATACTATAACACAAATTTTTGTTTCCTCTTACCTACGCTGCTTGTGCCTCCTCTTCTGGGTCACAGTGTGTGTGTGGGGGGAGGCAGGGCAACATTGTTGTGGTCGTGGGAATTGCTGCCTGAGTGACTGGGTTGGTGGGGGCCCCTGCTGTGTCCAGGTCACCTGGGTCTGGGGGCACCACTACCATGGTAGGGGTATGTAGTGGGTTAACGGGAAGCCTGCCATCGTGCTACCTGGTTCTTTATGACCTCTGGCAGGTCTCTGTTGCTGCTACCAAGCTCCACCACAGTTGGGAGAGGAAGGCAGATTCTTGGGTGCTGGTGCTGCTCCTGCCCTGATTTCCCTCTGCCAGCTGTGGTATGAAGGCTGCACCCTAACTCTCCCAATGCTATCATGTTCAGTGAGGCTGCAGGCTCAGTCTCTGCACTGGGAACCATATCTGGAGACATCATCCCTGTCTTTACCCCCATAATGCCTTCCCTCATGTTCCAATATGCCCACCTTCAGATGTACCAATGTGTGGATTTCTCAGGTGTCCTAGTATATTGAGTAGAGGAAACTTAGTCAAGTTATAGATATATGACTGGTTGTTGATTTATGAGGAACTACAAAGGAGTCATGATGCTAACATCTGCCATGATGCTAACATCACTGATTTGCAGATGTTAAACCATCCTTGCATCTCAGGGATAAATCTCACTTGGTCATGGTGTATAATGATTTTAATGTGTTCCTAAATTTGGTTTGCTAATATTTTGTTGAGAATTTTTGCATCCATATTCATCAAGAATATTGATCTATAGTTTTCTTTTCTTGTGGTATCCTTATCTGGTTTTGATATTGAGGTAATGCTGACCTCAGACAATGAGTTTGGAAGTGTTCCCTTCTAAATATTTTAGGAGTTTGAGGAGGATTGATGTTAATATTTGGTAGTATTCACCAGTGAAGCCATAAATTATTTAAAATTTTTCTTCACCAACTATGATGTCCACACAGTGTTGCATATTTGAAGGTCAAATGGATAAGACAGGCTCATAATGTAAAACAAAATTGTATCTGCAGATATCAAACCATGGATACCTTCTGTACTATTTGAAATGTATGCATAATTTTTATTCAGTTAAAGCACCTTCTCTTATAGAGCCCTGATTATTAAGAGTACACACCCAATATTTAGAGTCATTTGGATAATGAATACTAAGAATTTACATACAATCTAGAATGGCAAGGTTGTTTTACTTTTGAATTGAAACAGTAATTATATCCAGTAAGATCAACATAGTAAGTTCTATTAGGGTAATTTTTTAGGCTTAATTACTTTAGTGGTTATTACTTCATCTCTATCTCTCACAACTTAAGATATTTAACTTGTCATCTGTGCTTTAAAGCTGTAACCTTGACTTTGTTTTGAGGTAGTCCAGGTCAAATCTTATTTGTGATGTCAATGTTCTTCAGCCAAAGAGTATCAGGAACACATCTATAGTTGAGCAAAGTTGGGCTTATTGGCTCATTGTAATGAGGAAGACAGCACACATCATGAGGATGTAGTGAGAAAAGAGAGAAACGATGAGGCATCTCAACTAGAAGGTGGCATAAGGGACTTGTTATAACATATGGGCTCCTTTGTGATGATTTTGAGGGTGGGTTCAAGGAAGTACAGTTTTCCTATGGATTGGTTGCTCTGAGAAGGCAAGGAAAATTCTGTTTATGATCTTAATATTTTATCTACTAAGTGGCATTCTAAAGAATAAATTTGGGGTAGTAGAAAATAAATACAAACTTATTTTTATAGCTAGAAAGTGATGCATGAAACAAAGAGCAAGGAGCTCTTAGTGTGTATGGCAGGTATCTCACAGGGTAAATAAATATTTATGACTGGAGAGTATGAAACTTTATCATTGGTTCAGTGGTCAGAGGACTTGTTATGGCCTCATCCAGTGCCACTGAAGTGATGTTTTTTTCTGCTGAATCTTGTATGTCCAGTCTCTAGGCTGTAGCCCAATAGCATCTATTCTTACGGCCATGGATTGAATGCCTTGTCACAGCCATTAATATTTGTGATAGTGCACAAAATATCATCTAATATGTGAATATTTTCCACATAGTTGGCCACTTCATTGCAGCAGAAAATCTTATGATCATACTTATTAATATTAATTTCTCTGTTGATTATAGCTTTCGTGCCCAGAGGCACTAGTGACTATAATTATTATTTTCTTTTCATGTACTAATGCCACAATTTGACCACTGGGAGCCCCTTTAGGTTGGTTCCCTATAATACTACCCCAGAACTTTTTGAAAGCCTCCTCGTTTGCTTATAACAAAATAATCTATACCCAACTCTATTTTTTCTAGCATATTACTAGAGTTTACTAAAGATTTTCATTCATACTCTACTAATAAATCTTACTGCTACACATGATGCTAAGTATATATGCAGTTGGAATGCTACCAAATTCCAGAAACAGCAATTTGTAATCAGTGAGTTTATCATCAGTGTTGTCTTCATTTGATTGTGGTTTTCAATTACTCTAATCCTTGCATTTAAATTATAAATACTGTCAATTTAGCTTCATCATTATTAATTTAGCTTGGGAATGGTTGTTTGTTCACCTTACAGTAAGGAGGGATACATGTTTGTATCAACAATATTTTTGATGTATAATTTTCCAATAACTAGATGTTAGGAAGTGTATGCATTGAAGTTCAAATATGAATTAGTCATCTCCTCATTTTTGGAGCACCTGGATTCCTAAATGTCAAAAATATACAGGGACTTTAAAAATCATGTTTAAAAACGCATGCTTTTTTTCTGGAAAGTTAATAATGAGTGACTTAAATGTTGCCAACAACAATTTTACTACAAATTATTATGTTTCTCTACAACTCTTGGTTAACATGGAATTCTTTTTCCTTTGGAAAGTAGGAACAAGTAATAAAGAAGAGTTATAGACAAATAAGTTAAAAACTGCTTTTAGTGAAGTCTTTCTCAACTGGAAACTCATATTAGAAATACCAGAGTATATTGGGTGATTTTATTTTACGAATATTCATATCACTTCCCAACCAACAATCCTGATAGGGTAGGCATGTGTATTATAAAAACTTTCTCCCTTTATTGCTCTTTCCCACCTTACCTTTCTTTTCCACCTACCAACCTTGAGAATCGCCGCTGTTCTAGGTCTCTAGTCCCTGATGGTTATGAATGGCTTTCCAGAATGTTGCTCAGTGGAAGGAAAGGCTCAGCAATATGTGATATCTTTATAAAGAAGAGAAAGCTCATTGGCCATTTTTGCACCTTCAGGCCATAGTGTAATTCAGAATCACATTCCTGGAGCCGCAGATCAATGTTGTGACTTTAAAGATCTCTGGCTTCTCTCTCTGATTCAATGTCCTTTCTAACAAGTACTGCACTATGGATTAGTCACCACGGAGGAAAGAAATATCCCTGTGGCTGAATGCTACTTGGAATTGTGTGAATGGGAGAAATAAGTAACAGTATTTTTTCCCTCCCACAGTCATGTGTAAGTATTGGTCTTCAGCACTTGTAGGCTACCCCTTGTGGAATTTATATCCATATATTCAAGAGTGCAATGATAGCGGCTCCCTTTTATCTTGTAATATGAGCTATTGGGCATAAAAAAATAATAAAATCTCCGTGATGTATACACAATTAGCATTTGATTAACTTTTGATCTGAAGTTCTACTTACTCCATCTGGGCTCAGTCACAAAGTACACATCTGTAGTTGGGTGGGTGGCTTGCTGAACTCAACTGGGTGATCTCATGTGTCTGAAGGTCAACAGGTCAGTCGGAGTTTCACTGATTAAGTATATGGTATCTAGAGTAGTTCTGCTTCACACTGCAAGTCTGTGAATTGGCTCCAAATGTTTCTCATCCTCCTCCTTGGATCACTGAGCTAGCCAGGGTATGGCTTCTTTATGACAATGGTAGAGGCTTAAAAGGCCTTTTAAGGCCTAGGATTAGAACTGGCACATCATCACTTCCTTCTAATTCTATCAGCCAAAGCAAGTCATATGGCCAAATCCAAAGTCAGAGGGTGAGGAAATGTACTTCGGCTCTTTAGGGGGAGGAACTGCAAAGTCATATGTCAAAAGGCATGAATATAGGAAGGGGAGAGTAAGGAACTGGGGCAGTTAATGACTTCTACCACATACCTCTTGTATTTTTCTGAGCATAACACTTGTAGTAGACATGAAAAAGCTCCATAGTAGTAATTCCTATCCCCATTCAGAAGCCAACAACTCAATCAGAAAGAAAGGATATTAGAGTGATTAAAATCACAAGGTTGGCTAGCAGCCAGGCCAGGACTCAAATATTTGCTTTACCCCTCACTAATCAGTTAACTTTGAGCAAGATGAATTCTCTGAGGATTAGTGTCCTAATTAAAGAATGACAAATATAATATCACCTAACTCTAGGGTTGTTTTAGGATTGGATGAGATAACGCTTGAATGTAGAACAACCGCATGCACTTAGTAGGAGTTCCAAGTATCAAATCTAGTATTTTTCTCTTTCCCTTTTCTCTTCGCTAATATTTCCCTCTTTTCATTTTCTTTTTCTCTCTCTACTTCCTGATTATTGTGTTCCATATCGAACCAGCTCATTTTACATAAATACATTCATTAGAGTATCATTAATATATTTGTCTTTTTTTCTCTTAGTTTTATTGAGATATAATTTACAAACATCATTGTATAAGTTTAAGGTATACAACATAATGGTTTTACTTACATATATTCTGAAATGATTACTGCAATAAGTTTTGTTAGCATCCATCATCTCAGATACAATTAATTTTTTTTTCCTTTTGATGAGAACTCTTAGGAATTATGCTCTTAATGACTTTCATATAACATACGGCAATGTTAACTATTGTCATCATGTTGTACATTACATTTCTAGTACTTATAACTGGAAGTTTATTCCTTTTAACCACCTTCCTCCAATTACCCCTCATCCCAACCAATGCCTCCGGTAACCACAAATATAATCTCTTTTTCTATGAGTAATTTTTAGACGCCACATATAAGTGAAACCTTATATGTCTTCCTCTGTCTGATTTATTTCACTTAGCATAATGCCCTCAAGGTCCACCTATGTCGTAGCAAATGAAAGATTTCTTCATTTTTTATGAGTGAATAATATTCCAATGTGTGTATGTATATGTGTGTATATATATTTATATAATATATAAATGAATTATATATCATATTTTATATATCATATAAAAGTTATATATTACATATATTATGTATCATTATATATCAAGATTATATGTATTATATATATTATATGAATCTTCCATGAACAGATAAATAAATAAAGAAGTTGTGGTATATACATATATAATATGCATAATATAATGCACATTATATGATTATGTTCCACAATATATGCTATATATTTCATATATGTACTATATGTTATATAAAATATAAATTGATATGTGATATATATTATATATAATACATAACATAACATGTAATATATCATATAAATATATAAAATATAATATATAATTATGTATAATATATTATATAATATACAATATACATGTTATATATTATATATTATACATTATATTATATATTAAATATTATATAGTGTGCAATATATGTTACACATTATAATATATTGCATGTAATTTATTATGTTTTGCATATTATATATGTGATATATATCATGTACAATGTAACATGTATCATGTATACATGATAGGTTATATATAATACATATGATATAGTATATGTAACGTGCGTTATATATTAAATGTTATATACTACACATTATATAGTATATGTAATTCTATATGTGATAGAATATGCAATATAGAATATATATCATACATAGTCTATACTCTACCTGTTATGTATATTATCTATATCATAATATACACATATTATATGATATATTATAATCTATCTAAAATAGACTATGTATATTATATGTATTATATATTGCATATTACATATGTTGTATATATCATATATCATGTAATATATAAATATAAATATATATTATAATATAGAAAATTAATATATATTCTGTATATAATTATGCATCTAATATATTGTTTATATATTATCTAATATATAATATACATATTATAATAGATAATAATATATATTTTCTAATATATAATATACATATTTTAATAGATAATTAGAATATGTATAATAGATAATAGATAATTATAATATGTATATTATATATTAGATAATATATGTTATTATCTAATTAAATATATTATCTATTATAATACATATATTATATATTAGATAATATATAAACAATATATTATATATTGTTAGATAATATATAAACATTATTATATATTAGATATATTAGATGATATATAAACATTATTATCTATTATCTATTATAATAGATAATATGTAATACACAATATATATTATATGTACTGTATAGCATATAAGTATGTAATATTTATATATTGCATAATATGTAATATAGCATATTACACAATATATAATAATATATAATACATATTACATGCTGTATACATATATGTAACATATTACACACATATAATATATACATGTACTATATATGTACATGTTATACATATAATGATATATATATTATATACATGTTATAATATATATATGTATGTCATGACTTCTTTGTCCATTTGTCTGTTGATATACACTTAGGTTGTTTCCATGTCTTGGCTATTGTAAATAATGCTACTGTGAACATAGGGATGCAGATATCTTTTCAACTTAGTGTTTTTGTTTCTTTTGGATATATTCCCAGAAGTGGAATTGCTGGATTACATGGTAGTTTTATTTTTAATTGTTTAAAGATCCCCCATTCTGTTTTCCATAGTAGTTATACCAGTTTACAGTCCCGCCAACTGTGCACAACTGCCTAAGTTGTGAGGCCTTAGTAATGCCAACATGGTAGATTCATATTAAATTAGCTGGAGGAAATGACATGAATATAATCAGCATAACTATTTATGTCCCTTAACAATCTCGTATTTAAAAATTTGAGACCTCCCTAGACATACTCCTCTAATATAGACATTCTCAAAGTTGGCTGCACATTAGAATCTCCTGGGAAACTTTTAAAATGCCAATGACAAGGTCCCATCTACAGAGATACTGATTAAATTTAGATGGAGCCCAGGCCTAAGTATTTTTAGAAATCCCCCAGATGATTACAATGTGCGGCTGGAGTTAAGAACCACTTTTCTAACCAAATAGATGCATTTTCATTTGTGATATTCTAACTAGAGATAAGCTCTCCAAAGGTAATTCTAACAATCCCCTCAATCAGTACAACTGCGTCATATAACCTAAGACTATTTGAAATAGGTACCACAGGACCAGTAAGACTAGTGGTAAACATGTCAAAATAAATTTAGGTTGAACCCATGGCTTAGAACACACCAGTGGAGACAGTGTGCTGTTGTAGAAGGAGAATTATACAAGGACTCGGACCCTTGATTCTGCCCTTAACTCAAGCACAGATAACTACGTGAGCTTCGGACAGTTAGTCACTGCCATTTTCTGGACCTCAGTTACCTCATCTACAAAATAAGAGGGCTTGATTAGTTGATTTCTAATTCCCCTCCTCTTCTAAACTCCTGCAGTTTCTAATATGCAGAAAAATTAAAACACGCTATGCCAGGGCCCCTCCCCAAACCAATTTAATCAGAACTCCAAGAGTAGAGTGTGGATGTCAGTACTGTCATACTTCAGAGATATTGTGAGTTCAGTTGCAGACCACTACAATCAATCAAGTATTGCAATAAGGTGAGTATAACAATAAGGCAAGACATAATCTTTTTGTTTGTGGAGGGTCTTGCCTCCATTTGTAAAAAGTGCAACATTTGTGAAGCACAATAAAGTGAAGAGCAATAAAACAAGGTATGCCTGTATTTTTTAAATGTTCCCAGGTGATTCTAATATTCAGCCAGTGTTGCTAACAGTTGAACTTGAAGAACCTGCTATATAGCGTGACTTTATGTGGAATGGAAAAGGATGAGAGAACAAAGACTAAAGTCTTTAAAGAAAAAAAATGTGATAAAATCAGTAACATTCTTATAGGTTAATTAAAAATTTATATGACTTTTTTCTATCTCTTTGATTTTTTTCATTTTCATGATATTCTTAGATCATGGTTCAGCATCTGTTTTCCCTGTTCTCTCTTAAACCTGCCTTACTAAGACATTTCATTACCAATGAATATCTCGTTTGAAAAACCGAGAAAGTGATCGAAAGCAGTAGTACTTGGGAAATGGAATTAACAAGATCTACTGCCAAGAGAGATGTCACCAAAACTGTAATGAAATATATTTTATTTTAATTGTTGCAGCTGTGAGGATATGTGCTTTCAGTAAGTGTATATTAAAGGTAATTCACTGCAAAAATGTCAGCATCTGTAAAAATAGAGAACACAGGAAAACAAACTAAATTTAGTCAGAGAGAAGCTAAAGGCATCTGTTTTATTATATAAGGTTGTTGAGAACACACAGTAGCTTAGCCCAACAAAAACTGGGCAAATGGCCAGTTGTCTGATGGGCAAAAAAATAAACTTTTCCAGATGCATTACACATACACCCAATGTCTTCCTAATGTATTTGCCATTCTTTCTGTTGTCTTAGAAATAGTTCTAAGAGTTTACTTCCAGAAACTGTACCTTCCAGAAGTCCTGTCTTGAGCTGTGATGCCCCAAACAGTGGCCACTAGCCACATGTGCCTATATAAATTTAAATTTATATTTACATTAATTAAAATTAGAAATTTCTTCTGTCACGGCAGCCACATTTCACATACTTGATAACTACATATGGCTGTTGGCTGCCATATTGGATAGCTAAGATTATTTCTATCATCATAGAAAATTCTATTAGACAGAACTTTACTAGAGTCTCAGCAGTACAAAACCTGAACTTACTTGTAACCAGAGGTAATTCTGTGTTCTTTTGAAGCCCTATAGAGATTTTCTCTGTGTCTCAGTTTTCTCCTCTAAAAAAAAAAAAGGATCAACTCCTCTAAAAATCATGATCAACTCTAAAGGAAGACTATAGATTTATGTTTAAGTGTCCTAAGGAGTATAATTCT